>NC_139990.1:4448826-4841514 GCF_964263955.1 Coregonus lavaretus | reverse complement strand
GAGAGAGAGAGGGAGAGCAAGAGAGAGAGGGAGAGAGAGACTGAGGCAGGGCAATGTGTAGGATAGTGTGTGGGAGTGTGTCACTGGGTGAGATATGAGCTTGTTTGGTGTATAGGGCAGTGAATTATGTACACAGGCCAAACTGCATGTGTGTGTGTGTGTGTGTGTGTGTGTGTGTGTGTGTGTGTGTGTGTGTGTGTGTGTGTGACTCCCACCTTGCCTCCGGCGGCTGCTGATCTTCCTGAAGCAGGTTCCATCACACAGACGGTTGAGCCGCTGTTGTTTGATCAGCTCCATGATCTCTGGCTGGATCTTCTCCCGCAGCTCCCTACAGACCAGACAGAGAAACAGTCAGTCACAGAGACAGAGAGCAGTCAGTCTCACACACAGAGATCAGAAACCAGTCAATCACACACACAGAGAGACCAAGAACCAGTCAGTAACAGTAACAGAGACAGACCAAGAACCATTCAGTCACACAGAGACCAAGAAACAGTCAGCCAGTCACACACAGAGAACAGAAACCAGTCAATCACACACACAGACAAAGAACCATCCAGTCACACACAAACACTCAGGGAGAGATGGGTTGCATCAACATAACTGCAGTTTTTTGTTAGTTTTTACTTTTATTTATATAGGGTGGTTCACCATTGAGACCAGGGTCTCATTTACAAGGGAGACCTGTGAACATGAACACACAATTTAATACACATCATATAAGATTATAATATCAATACAATAAATACAACAAGATTAATCAAAACAAACAACTCTCACATATCACCTCCCTTAAACGTGATGTAAACTGTCCAATGGAGACCAGCGAGTCTAAGGTGTCCTGAAGGCTATTCCATGAGCTGGGGGCATAACAACTAAAAGCATTTTCCCCCACATCAGTGGAGACCTGCGGGACCTCCAGAACCAGCCAGTCCAGAGAGCGGGTCTGAAAATTGCTGGATCTCCAATTAATATGTGAGTTGAGGTAGTGAGGTAGTCTCTGAAGAACCACTTTATATACAAAAAGTAGTAAATGCTGGATCACAGACTCCCAGCCAACAGAACTATACAAAATGCAGTGTACAAAAATGGTCCCCCAGTGATAAAATGCAGTGCTGAGTGATGGGGAACTTGCTCAATGTGGGCTCCCTTCAATGTGCAAACACGCAGATCCTCAGGGTCAATATTACAAGACCTAGAGAACAACAAACTTGGTTTTGTTAGCATTTAGCACTAGATTAAGATCAGTAAGCGGTTTTGAATTGAGTCAAAATCATGCTGAAGGTCATGAATGTCGTAGCCGGCCGCAACCGGGAGACCCGTGGGGCGGCGCACAATTGGCCCAGCGTCGTCCAGGGTAGGGGAGGGAATGGCCAGCATGGATGTAGCTCAGTTGGTAGAGCATGGCATTTGCAATGCCAGGGTTGTGGGTTCGATTCCAGTATAAAAAATAAAAATGTATGCACTCACTAACTAAGTCGCTCTGGATAAGAGCGTCTGCTAAATGACGTAAATGTAAAATGTAATGAATGGCCTGCTGTACTGAGGGGGCACAGGAGTAAATAACTGCATCATCCACATAGAGATGAAGGGCGGCAGGTAGCTTAGTGGTTAAGAGCGTTGTGCCAGTAACCGAGAGGTCGCTGGTTCTAATCCCCGAGCCGACTAGGTGAAAAATCTGTCGATGTGCCCTTGAGCAAAGCACTTAACCCTAATTGCTCCTGTAAGTCGCTCTGGATAAGAGTGTCTGCTAAATGACCAATTTATTATTTTTATTTATTTATGAATGTTGCAGGTTTTAACAGATAGACTAATATTATTTATATAAATTGTGAAGAGAACAAGGCACAAAACCGACCCTTGCGGCACACCTTTCGTAATATTGAGGAAACTACATTTGATACAGTCAGTAAGAACACATTGTGTTTTGTTCATTAGATAGTTCTTGAACCAATTGCAAGATGCCTGATCTAGGCCTATTTCAGACAACGTTTGAACAAGTAAGAAATGGTCAACCGTATCAAACGTCTTCTACAGGTCAATAAATAAGGCAACGGAATGACTTGTAAGATTTAAACAACGTAGTACATCATTTAAGACCAGTGTGGCCGCTGAAACAGTGCTATGTCCAGGTCTAAAACCAGATTGGTGCTCATTAAGAATACAATGAGAAGTAAAAAAAAAAGTTTGGCAAGGCAAGATAGTTTGGAAATTGGACGGTAGTTATCCAAGTCAGAAGGATCTCCGCCTTTGTGTAGGGGGAGGACTTGTGCCGTTTCCCAGATCCTAGGGATAACCCCAGAAACAATTGTCAAGTTAAAAATACATGTTAAAGATTCTGCAGTAAGTAGTGCAGAACACTGCAACAGAAAAGGATCAAGTGAGTCAGCCCCAGCGGACTTCCTTTTACAAAGGATCAAGTGAGTCAGCCCCAGCGGACTTCCTTTTACAAAGGATCAAGTGAGTCAGCCCCAGTGGACTTCCTTTTACAAAGGATCAAGTGAGTCAGCCCCAGCGGACTTCCTTTTACAAAGGATCAAGTGAGTCAGCCCCAGCGGACTTCCTTTTACAAAGGATCAAGTGAGTCAGCCCCTGCGGACTTCCTTTTACAAAGGATCAAGTGAGTCAGCCCCAGTGGACTTCCTTTTACAAAGGATCAAGTGAGTCAGCCCCAGCGGACTTCCTTTTACAAAGGATCAAGTGAGTCAGCCCCAGCGGACTTCCTTTTACAAAGGATCAAGTGAGTCAGCCCCTGCGGACTTCCTTTTACAAAGGATCAAGTGAGTCAGCCCCAGCGGACTTCCTTTTACAAAGGATCAAGTGAGTCAGCCCCAGCGGACTTCCTTTTACATCCATCTTCAATAAGGCACTTGATCAGAGTAAGGCATATCATGTTGCATCAATGTATTTGATCGATTTGGAAAAAGTCCTCAATATAGCTACATCATTGTCATCTCAGTTTAATTTTCGACAAAAATTATTTGGTTGGTTTATTTCATTTTCAAATGGACTTAACGCTTGTTGGCAACTCAAATATCAATCACATTGAGCGTTATTACCATACAGTAGGCTTGACTCCAATGACTTTGATCAGAAGGTTGCGTGTTCCATCCCTGTGGTGGACACCTTCTAAATTTGATGTTTGGAGAAACGGAATGATAATGAGCAGGAGGTCAACACTGGCACTATTAGACTGACTGGCCACAGAGTGTCAGTGTGTGTGTGTGTGTGAGAGAGAGAGAGCCCCCCCCCCCATCCCCCAGACTCATTACCGAGGAGGGCGCTGCACAGTCCCCTGCTGTGATCCCTGTCATGTAGACTAACATGTAGGTTTCTCTGCCTCTGGTATGAAAGATATGAACACAGCCCCTAACAGCCAGCCAACATGAATTATATATACAACCTACTGACTGGGGAAACGTGCAGTGCCCACACAGTCCTACAGCTCACCAGCCAATCAGGACGCTGCTGTGTAGCTGACAGCCAATGAGAGGGCTGCTGTGGAGCTGACAGCCATTCATAAGGCTACTGCGGAAAGAACAGCTAATCAGAAGGCTGCTGTGGAGCTGACAGCCAATAAGAGGGCTGCTGCGGAGCGAACAGACAATTAGAGAACTGTCCAATCAGATTATCTCTTTCTCATTACGTCAGGCTCTCTGTGCCTTTCCCTAGCCGTTATTTTCACTGCAGCTCTGTGCTTTCAGATCATCAGTGGACCAGGGGTGACGTTTCCCCTAGGTACAGATCTAGGATAATCCTCCCCTCCCCCAATTCTAACCTTAACCATTAGTGGGGAAAATGCTAAACTGACCCAAGATCAGCGTCTAGGGGAAACTTCACCCTATTCTGATAACGAACCGTTGGGGAGAGGGGGATGCTAAGGAATGGATTCAGGTCCTGTACATGTATAGGACAGATTGCGTGGGAATTATCTATATGGCTCAACTCCCATAGTGAGATTCTCATTGTCTGTCGCAGTGTCTGTGTCTCAGACGTTTTGACACTGCCATTTTATAAATCGGATTCATTACAGCTCAGTGTCATTCACTCCTTGCAGTGCAACTAAAGGTCTACCGCTGGCCAATCAGATAGCTCCATAGACTGTAAAAATAAGCCTCGAACGCACAACAAAGTTGATGTGATATTTTAAAACATTTAAAACCATGACTAGAGAGAGACTCAACAAACCACTGACCACTGCTCTAGTCTAATGAGCTATACGACCTTAATGGATTATTCACTCAATACCATTTGTAGGCAAATTAGATTTTAATGCAGATTTTCAATCATGAGGGGAACTGAATGAATGTATGCCATGCAGCATATGTCAATAGCTGAATTGAGTTTTAAAAAATTGAAAAGGGGAGGGAAATGAGTGAGGGATGGAGGGACGGGGGTTTATTAAATGTGTATTAACGACTGCGTTTCCTTTGTTCCACAGTCTCTCGTTTGCTTTGTTTTGGTCTTTATTTGGACTGGATAAAGGATGGGGCATGAGGAGATCCCATGTCATGAATATTACCAGCTATTTCCTTTCTTCGCTCTCACTGCCTCAATGTTTTTCTCCTCTTTTTAATGAAGGATTGGTTACATCTACCTAATGAAGGATTGGTTACATCTACCTAATGAAGGATTGGTTACATCTACCTAATGAAGGATTGGTTACATCTACCTAATGAAGGATTGGTTACATCTACCTAATGAAGGATTGGTTACATCTACCTAATGAAGGATTGGTTACATCTACCTAATGAAGGATTGGTTACATCTACCTAATGAAGGATTGGTTACATCTACCAAATGAAGGATTGGTTACATCTACCTAATGAAGGATTGGTTACATCTACCTAATGAAGGATTGGTTACATCTACCTATAATGAGGTAGATGCTCAGCTGGTAGAGCACGGCGCTTGTAACGCCAAGGTAGTGGGTTCGATCCCCGGGACCACCCATACACAAAAAAAAAAATGTATGCACGCATGACTGTAAGTCGCTTTGGATAAGCGTCTGCTAAATGGCATATTATTATTATTATTATTACCTAATGAAGGATTGGTTACATCTACCTAATGAAGGATTGGTTACATCTACCTAATGAAGGATTGGTTACATCTACCTAATGAATTTCATTGATTTCTTCCTTTCTCAGGCAGTACTATCATTTCCTATTGAGAGAGGACACGCGCACACACAAACCCAGCCTCAACTACCCACCCCCACCCCACACACACACACACACACCCCATTGACTCACAGGATGGGGCGGGACTGGAAGTCTTCTTGGTTCATCCTCTCAGACTGGCGTATCTTCAGGATCTCAGTATAACTCAGGTTCTGCAGGCGACTCTTCAACTGGTCCAGGGAATTAGGCTTCTGCGTCAGCGCTCGCATGATCTGCTCTCTTACCACCTGCATCACCTGGGAGGAGAAAGAGAGGGGGATTTAGATAAGTGGAGAGGTGGTAAGACCCTGATGTCTGGATAGGTAGAGAGAGAAGGAAATCTAGGCTACACATTTGGGTCTGGTTTCCCAGACATATACAGTGAGGGAAAAGAGTATTTTAACCCCTGCTGATTTTGTATGTTTGCCCACTGACAAAGACAGGATCAGTCTATAATTTTAATGGTAGGTTTATTTGAACAGTGAGAGACAGAATAACAACAACAAAATCCAGAAAAATGCATGTCAAAAATGTTATACATTGATTTGCATTTTAATGAGGGAAATATGTATTTGACCCCTCTGCAAAACATGATTTAGTATTTGGTGGCAAAACCCTTGTTGGCAATCACAGAGGTCAGACGTTTCTTGTAGTTGGCCACCAGGTTTGCACACATCTCAGGAGGGATTTTGTCCCACTCCTCTTTGCAGATCTTCTCCAAGTCATTAAGGTTTCGAGGCTGATGTTTGGCAACTCGAACCTTCAGCTCCCTCCACAGATTTTCTATGGGATTAAGGTCTGGAGACTGGCTAGGCCACTCCAGGACCTTAATGTGCTTCTTCTTGATCCACTCCTTTGTTCCCTTGGCCATGTGTTTTGGGTCATTGTCATGCTGGAATACCCATCCACGACCCATTTTCATTGCCCTGGCTGAGGGAAGGAGGTTCTCACCCAAGATTTGACGGTACATGGCCCTGTCCATCGTCCCTTTGATGCGGTGAAGTTGTCCTGTCCCCTTAGCAGAACAACACCCCCAAAGCATGATGTTTCCACCTCCATGTTTGACGGTGGGGATGGTGTTCTTGGGGTCATAGGCAGCATTCCTCCTCCTCCAAACACGGCGAGTTGAGTTGATGCCAAAGACCTCGATTTTGGTCTCATCTGATCACAACACTTTCCCCCAGTTCTCCTCTGAATCATTCAGATGTTCATTGGCAAACTTCAGACGGGCCTGTATATGTGCTTTCTTGAGCAGGGGGACCTTGCGGGCGCTGCAGGATTTCAGTCCTTCACGGCATAGTGTGTTACCAATTGTTTTCTAGGTGACTATGGTCACAGCTGCCTTGAGATCATTGACAAGATCCTCCCGTGTAGTTCTGGGCTGATTCCTCACCGTTCTCATGATCATTGCAACTCCACAAGGTGAGATCTTGCATGGAGCCCCAGGCCGAGGGAGATTGACAGTTATTTTGTGTTTCTTCCATTTGCGAATAATCACACCAACTGTTGTCACCTTCTCACCAAGCTGCTTGGCGATGGTCTTGTAGCCCATTCCAGCCTTGTGTAGGTCTACAATCTTGTCCCTGACATCCTTGGATAGCTCTTTGGTCTTGGCCATGGTGGAGAGTTTGGAATCTGATTGATTGATTGCTTCTGTGGACTGGTGTCATTTATACAGGTAAACTGAGATTAGGAGCACTCCCTTTAAGAGTGTGCTCCTAATCTCAGCTCGTTACCTGTATAAAAGACACATGGGAGCCAGAAATCTTTCTGATTGAGAGGGGTTCAAATACTTATTTCCCTCATTAAAATGCAAATCAATTTATAACATTTTTGACATGCGTCTTTCTGGATTTTGTTGTTGTTATTCTGTCTCTCACTGTTCAAATAAACCTACCATTAAAATTATAGACTGATCATTTCTTTGTCAGTGGGCAAACGTACAAAATCAGCAGGGGATCAAATACTTTTTTCCCTCACTGTATTAATCTTAGACCTGGTCCAAAAGCATTCTCAATGGAGGTTCTTCTTTCTAGGACTAGGATGAATCTGTGTCTAGGAAACAGTCCCATGATGTGATATAAAGATGCCATTGTGCAAAGGCATTTTAGATGGAAGAAAAACATAATTTACTCGCACACACACTGTTATCTGAATACATATCAAACACTTTCACATCACTGTTCTGAGCTTTTGGGCAAACATCCCATCTCCTCAAAAAGTATGCTCTTGAGGATGTTTGCAGAGCTCAGGGGGAGGGAGGGAGAGAGAGAGAGAGAGAGAGAGAGACAAAGAGCCTCTGGGAAACAGTCATTTATCTCAGAACAGAGTTAAAGAGAGCACAGAACACTAGAGAAAACATGATCTTTTCAACATTCTCTTGCTGCTACAGTAAAGCGCTCCTGGGAACTAATGGTGCTGATGGCAATTATAAACCGAGTAGTTTGACTCCTGGATGCTGATTGGCTGAAAGCTGTGGTATATCAGACAATATACCAGAGGTATGACGCAAAATTACTTGTTTACTATTCTAATTATGTTGGTAACCAGTTTTTAATAGCATTAAGGCACCTCAGAGTTTGTGCTATATGGACAATTTACCACGGCTAAGGGCTGTATCCAGGCACTCTGCATTGCGTTATGCATAAGAACAGCCCTTAGCCGTGATATATTCTGCATATACCACACACCCTCGTGCCTTATTGCTTAAATAACCCACACACAGAGGCGCGTGCGCCACTCACACAAACGGACACACAAGGGCATCAGATTGAGTCACTAATGGGGAATAACTTTATGGGGTCATAGGAGCACATAATGTGTGCTGGTAAGGGGCTGGAGAGCCACTTCCCAGTGAATAAATCATAGGAGGTTTTATCAGTGCACATTTTGTAATACAGTCCAGTGAATCTTCCCTCAGGGGAAAAGGGCAGAGTGAAGGGGGCTAATTTTACACTGCCTAGCCTCCTGTAATACTCTGCATGCATCAGTGGAGACCATTCACTCAACGCATCCCTAACGCTCGCTTATCCATTCGTATTGTTAGGCTGTGGGAGAGAATCACGAGGCTAGCCACTACATCAGAGTTAGAAAGTCAGTAGGCACAGGTTACTGTTGTATCTGTCACTCCTGGCTATATCCACATACTGCTGAATGGCTTCCTATCAGAACCCCTACATGACCTCCTTTCCTGCATATTATAACTACAGTATATGACTACTGTATGTTTCATATTATAACTACAGTATATGACTACTGTATGTTTCATATATATATATATATATATATATATATATATATATATATATACACACACCTCTACAGTAGACTACTGTACTGTATGTTTCATTTGATATAATTACAGTATATAACTACAGTAGACTACTGTATATTTCATTCACAGTACAGTACAGTATGTAATCATTAAGGAAAGGAGATAAGGAAAGGAAGCTACCCTGTGTATCTATTCACCAGTAAGACGATCTCAGCCTTTTGTTATGAAGTTGCCCCTAGAAGCTGATCTGGGGTCAGTTAAAACATTTTCCCACTAATGGTTAGGGTTAGGATTGGGGGAGGGGAAGCAGATCCTGGATCTGTACCTAGGTGGAACTTCACCCCGGAGCCAGTAATGCATGGACACAGACATGCTAACATCAAGCTAACCGCTAATTCAACAGTAATGCATGGGTACAGACATGCTAACATGAAGCTAACCGCTAATACAACAACATTAAAGCATGGGCACAGACATGATAACATGAAGCTAACCGCTAATACAACAACACAGTGAGCTGGACTGGAGGCAGGCATAGCTGCAGATCTGCATCACTAGCCTATTAGCCACAGGGCTAGAGGAGAGATGAGTCTGAAATTGGGCACAGCAGCCCCATTATCCTTCCAGTACTACCAACTCCTTTTATTCACTCCCTCCTTTTTTACATTTCCTTTAATTCACTTGCTCCAGATGAGATGCGTTAAAATACATCACACCATCTCAACGTGCGTTTTGCGTAGGGAAGGAAGTGAATGCCTGCGGCAGGAAGCCAGACGTTGTGATTCTAGAACAAATTGTAGTCACAGCTTCATGCTGTTGTGATTCTAGAACAAACTAGAGTCACACCCTCATGCTGTTGTGATTCTAGAACAAACTATAGTCACACCCTCACGCTGTTGTGATTCTAGAACAAACAATAGTCACACCCTCATGCTGTTGTGATTCTAGAACAAACTATAGTCACACCCTCATGCTGTTGTGATTCTATAACAAACTATAGTCACATCCTCTGTAACCCATGTGGTGATTTATCACATTAGACACATAACGTAACTGTATACATTGTATTGTGATGGAAGGGACAAATATATGTGTTTAGATGGGTGGTGTGGGTTCCATCCTTAGTGAATGAAGAGGGTGTTGTAGGTATTTAGAGTTACCCTCGCTTCCTAATAGACTGAGGGTTCAATATGTCTGGATCTAAGCAGCCACCTCCTCCTGTTAACAGCAATCATCAATAAAGTGCAAACAAGTCCGCCCACCATGTGTCAACATTGCAGTAATAAAGAATGATCCACACAGGGAGGGGAGGGAGAGATTCTTATTTTATTTTTTTACTTGTGTAATGTCTACTGTTAATTTCTGACTGTTTATTTCACTTTTGTTTATTGTCTATTTCACTTGCTTTGGCAATGTAAACATGTGTTTCCCATGCCAATAAAGCCCTTTGAATTGAATTGAGAGAGGGAGAGTGAGAGGAAGGGTACACGTGTGTGTGTGTGTGTGTGTGTTGTTGTGTGTGTGTTGTTGTTGTTGTTGTTGTGTGTGGATAGAGGCGATTATAGTGCAGGATTCTGATCCGAAAAGCTTAGTGAAACCTTACCAAAGAAAGACTGAGCCCTCGCCAGGGGTAAGAAATAAAACATGGATGAGGGAAGAGAAGACATCATGAAAGGAATACAAATATGAAACCACAAGCACCCAAAAACCTTCAGACCAAGGCTTCAACAGGGTTTTTTTTTTTTGGGGGGGGGGGGATAATCAGCATTAGCTCACAGAGAAACGAGTGGAAATGGCCCTACTTCAAATCCACTATTTGGGCGTCCATGCTCACTGTGAGTGAGTGCCACAAAGAGGAATTAAAGGAATTATCCCATTTATAATTCCAGATCCGATAAGCCGGGTCGGCATCACCAAATCCTGACCCTCCAAAAAAATCATAATTTTCCAGCTGATTAGACTCTTTAATCCAAGATTATCTTCTGGGATGCAAATATGTTCCGCTGTGGTAATCACAGGGCTCTGAGTAAAACTTGACATAACAATGACCTTGGAAAACAAACAAAAGACAGGGAGGGGGAAAACAGCAAGATAATAACTGCACTGTCATGTTTCCAGACTGGGTAGTTATCTGGAGCGGTGAACGTTTGAACTCATCCCTGTTACGTAACCTTTTATTGTTTAGATGTTTTGAGAGGTACAACCTTCCCTACTCCCTTCTATTTAGTAGACAGCATCCATCAGGGTCATGTTCATTAGGGAAAACATTTTTTTGAAATAGGAAGGTAATACCTGAACTTGTCCAATAAGAACAGAGATTTTCGTGTTTTGTTGCTAAATGTTTTACTATGGTGTGCTCTACTGAACACATCCCTGAACTCTTCCCACCTTAAACTCTCTATTAGGCTGTTGGTCTCTCCATACGTTATTGTGGTTAATCCTAGTTCTCCTCAGAGGCCAGATATCCTCCATAAAGCAGAGGTGAGGATTAGAGTGTGTCTGGGGTCTGACACAGAGTCTCCCTGGGGACACTCAGAAGCCAGTCACTAATCATGGCATTTCTTCTCTCCCCAGCCAGTCTACAGGGGGAGAGAGACAGCCAGCAGGGATAGATGCCACCAGCCAGTCTACAGGGGGAGAGAGACAGCCAGCAGGGATAGATGCCACCAGCCAGTCTACAGGGGGAGAGAGACAGCCAGCAGGGATAGATGCCACCAGCCAGTCTACAGGGGGAGAGAGACAGCCAGCAGGGATAGATGCCACCAGCCAGTCTACAGGGGGAGAGAGACAGCCAGCAGGGATAGATGCCACCGGCCAGTCTACAGGGGGAGAGAGACAGCCAGCAGGGATAGATGCCACCAGCCAGTCTACAGGGATAGATGCCAATACCATGAAGTGACATTCTTTCCAACGGCCTATTTTCATATCCTAGTGGAAGTATTAAACTCCTCTACACTCTTTCAGCACCTTTCGGCCTTCAGGGGGAAGAAAACAGGGACATAACCTAAATACTCTGATTCACTTTCATCCTATTCTCTCTCCTCTCTGGAGGAACAGAGTCACTCCACCTATGGCATGCCATGTACGATGGGAGGATACAAATGAGACACCAATGTCTCCTGTTCCTCTCCTGTCTGACTCCTCTAGAGAAGATGTATGTCCAGGAGGAAGGGGGAGATGCCACCATCATGAGGCCTGATTTACACCCCTCAGTGTGGGCTATGCCGTCTAAGCATTTCGCTCAGGTCTGACTGACTGACTGGCAGGGAGACAGACAGACAGACAGACAGACAGACAGACAGACAGACAGAGAGCTGTATAGAGACCAACCGTAATCAGAGAGAGTCCAGATTTATCACTCGTGTCCTAGAGCCCTACCATCCCCGCTTTTAATTACAATCTCACAGCAATCCATCATAAACTCTCTCACAAACAAAGTGCAAACACACACACTCGCATAAACACGTGCACACGCACATCTTCCCGTCTCTGAGTCTGCATACAGGCTCATCATTAAGTATTGTATTCATTCTCCAATTGGGATTACAAGTGATCTGTCATTCTGTCACACCAGTGGATTAACCACGGCCATTTGGTGTGGTCGAGGACAGGAGTGACAGAGGTGACATTGCTGGACTTTGGCAAGGACTGTGTGTGTGTGTGTGTGTGTGTGTTAAAAGTCAAGCAGAGGCTTTGTCATCATAATACAGGAACAACTTCAATCTCTACAGGAAAGGCAATGAGTGACTAATTTAACCAAATTGTTAGTACTTACTGGTTTCAATTCAAAATTACATCAGTTGTTGAGAACTAGGCCATCTAACTACTTTCAGAAATCTGTGTTTTGTGACTCATTCACCCTCGCATTCACCCTCCCAAACAGACCCATCCCATAAGGCTCTGGTCAAAAGTAGTGCACTATATAGGGAATAGTGTGCCATCTGGGAGGCAGCCCCAGTCCCATCGGACGGTCATTAATATTCTATATTTAATGACACGTCTTGAGCAGGAAAACAATTCTGTTCTGTCCATGTGGCTCCACTCACACTAATTAACGGTTTGAATATTCATCCCGTTTAATAGGAACACATGGTCCCTTCACAACATGGCGCTCATTATGAATAATTTATTAGACTCCACTCAAAGACCAACCAGTCAGGCAGCGTTGCTCACAAAGCACCTTGACAGAGGTGAGCCTGACAGACTTCGGGGTCCTGTTCATTAAGTACCAAACCGAAGAAAACGGACTGAAACAGGGAAGGACTACCTGGACTTGTCAAATAAGAAAGGCTCAGTTGTGTCTTTGGTTGCAAAACGTTTAAAAAAGTGTCTGCCCTAATGAACACAACCCAGTTCTGAAGGTGCACATTATCGTTCAGACTTCATTCCCCCTTTCTGAGAAAATTACAACCAACGAATGAACGAATGAGAGAGAGAGAGAGAGAGAGAGAGAGAGAGAGAGAGAGAGAGAGAGAGATAAAAAGGTGTGTTTTTTCTTTGTACCGGGAAAGCTCTGAAATAAATTTGCATTAAATCAACCACATAACCAATGACTTATCCATGCTGATGAATATAATGAGTTGTGGCACTGGCATATACTGTACGTGTTGTAGTTAAGTCACTGTACGAGTGCACTTTCAATTATTTCCCCCTACATTATTCCTGATCCAACCTCACTGTTCTAACACAAGATAAAGTACTGGGCCTGTATTCTTAAAGCGTCTCAGAGTAGGAGAGCTGATCTAGTATCAGGTCCCTCCTGTCTATTTCATATTTTTCATTATAATCTAAAAGGTTAAACTGATCCTAGATCAGCACTCCTACTCTGAGACACTATATGAAAACAGGCTCTGATATCATTTCTGGTTCTTTCAGTGTAAAGGCGTGTGAATCTTTCTCAGTGCAGCAGTGTTACAGGTCTGCCCTTTCCCACTCTCCATTTGTCCCCTAGAGACCCGTTAGAGAGTCTCTCTGCTAGGAGCAAGCATCTATGTTAATGCATCATGGCATCTGTGTGTATGTGTGTGTGTGAGAAAGTGTGTGTGGTTCTCCAGAGAGATCATTCCTTACGCTTCAGCGAGGTTCTGTTTATTGCTGCTGTTGCTGCTGCATGATGTTGGCATTTTTCGAGGGAGGGTGTCCATGCAGAGATTTTTACGAGGGAGGGTGTCCATGCAGAGATTTTTTAGAGGGAGGGTGTCCATGCAGAGATTTTTTAGAGGGAGGGTGTCCATGCAAAGATATTTTTTAGAGGGAGGGTGTCCATGCAGAGAAAACATTTTGAGGGAGAGAAACTGTCAGAGAAGGTATTCATCAAGAATCAGCTGATCGTGGCAACAGAACAGATCATGTACTATAGCGTACCATCGGTTTCACACACACACACAGTTTTGACAAAAAGCACTGGAGTTAGCGCGAGCTAAGGTGATGGTGCAATGCATGGGACAATGTGTCAATGTCTTCATTGCATTTGGACTCCCTAATAAAATAAGCAATTAAACAGTCAGAACTTTTTCTGCTTGATGTACAATTCCAGTATGAGTCTAATTATGGTGAGCTAAAATGCTTTACAGAAGTCCCTCATGTCATCCCTTTGTTTGCGTCCAAAATGGCACCCTATTCCCTATATAGTGCACTACTTTTGACAGGCTCTGGTCAATGTATGTGCTCTGTATAGGGAATAGGGTGCCATCTGGGACACATCCTTTGTGAGCCAGATGCAGTGAACTAAGGAGAAACATCATGGCCTCAGGTTAGGTGACTGTTCAGTATCAAGCAGATTATGTCAGTGTCGGGCAGAGTACACACACACACACACACACACACACACACACACACACACACACACACACACACACACACACACACACACACACACACACACACACACCACATATCTGACTGATATGACTGGAAAGAAGAGAGAACACACACACATTGAAGGCAGTGTCAAACAGAGTGCACATCTTTCAAACACACAGATCTTTCAAACACACATGTCTTCAAGGTGACGAAAATAACCTTCTTTCACACAGCTTTTAGGACCCTTCGTAACGAAGCATCTGGGCTCATCGGTGTAACACCGCAGACCTAGTCTGCATCACAAATGACACCCTATTTTGTGCACTACTGTTGAACAGGGTTCATATGGCTGTGGTCAAAAGTAGTGCAATGAGTAGGGAATTGGGTGACATTTGGGACGCAGGCCTATAGTCCTAAAGCAGTGTCGGTTGCAGATATCTATTCACGTTAAGGGCCGTTACTATAAACACCCCGCCGAGGTCTACTCAATAATTCGTGACCCCATGTCACTACTGCTCTTTCCTCGTCTGATCATGTGTTCTCGCATACCCTGAGAGCATCTGGTCAGCGCGGCGGTGGCACAGGAATCCTCATCTATCCCAAGTGGACATTCTCTCTTTTCCCCCTGACCCATCTGTCTATCTCCTCATTTGAATTCCATGCTGTCACAGTCACTAGCCCATTCAAGCTTAACATCCTTATCATTTATCGCCCTCCAGGTTCCCTTGGAGATTTCATCAATGAGCTTGACGCCTTGATAAGTTCCTTTCCTGAGGATGGCTCACCCCTCACAGTTCTGGGTGACTTTAACCTCCCTACATCTGCCTTTGACTCATTTCTCTCTGCCTCCTTCTTCCACTCCTTTCCTCTTTTGACCTCACCCTCTCACCGTCCCCCCCTACTCACAAGGCAGGCAATACGCTTTACCTCATCTTTACTAGATGCTGTTCTTCTACTAATCTCACTGCAACTCCCCTCCAAGTCTTCGACCACTACTTTGTATCCTTTTCTCTCTCGCTCTCCTCCAACACTACTCACTCTGCCCCTACTCAGATGGTAATGTGCAGTCACAACCTTCGCTCTCTCTCTCCCGCTACTCTCTCCTCTTCCATCCTATCATCTCTTCCCTCTGCTAAATCCTTCTCCCTCTGATCTCCTGATTCTGCCTCCTCAACCCTCCTCTCCTCCCTTTCTGCATCTTTTGACTCTCTATGTCCCCTATCCTCCCGGCCGGCTCGGTCCTCCCCTCCTGCTCCGTGGCTTGACGACTCATTGCGAGCTCACAGAACAGGGCTCCGGGCAGCTGAGCGGAAATGGAGGAAAACTAGACTCCCTGCGGACCTGGCATCTTTTCACTCCCTCCTCTCTACATTCTCTTCCTCTGTTTCCGCTGCTAAAGCCACTTTCTGCCACTCTAAATTTCAAGCCTCTGCCTCTAACCCTAGCAATCTCTTTGCCACCTTCTCCTCCCTGCTGAATCCTCCTCCCCTCCCTCCTCCCTCTCTGTGGATGACTTCGTCAACCATTTTGAAAAGAAGGTTGACGACATCCGATCCTCATTTATTAATTCAAATGACACCGCTGGTCCTGCTCACACTGCCCTACCCTATGCTTTGACTTCTTTCTCCCCTCTCTCTCCATATGAAATCTTGCGACTTGTGACGGCCGGGCGCCCAACAACCTGCCCGCTTGACCATTTCCGGAGACCTTCTCCCTTACCTCACCCTCGCTCATCAACTCATCCTTGACCGCTGGCTATGTCCCTTCCGTCTTCAAGAGAGAGAGAGTTGCACCCCTCCTCAAAAAACGTACACTCGATCCCTCTGATGTCAACAACTACAGACCAGTATCCCTTCTTTCTTTTCTCTCCAAAACTCTTGAGCGTGCCGTCTCTAGCCAACTCTCCTGCTATCTCTCTCAGAATTACCTTCTTGATCCAAACCAGTCAGGTTTCAAAACTGGTCATTCAACTGAGGCTGCTCTTCTCTGTGTCACGGAGGCTCTCCGCACTGCTAAAGCTAACTCTCTCTCCTCTGCTCTTATCCTTCTAGATCTATCTTCTGCCTTTGATACTGTGAACCATCAGATCCTCCTCTCCACCCTCTCCGAGTTGGGCATCTCCGGCGCTGCTCACTCTTGGATTGCGTCCTACCTGACAGGTCGCTCCTACCAGGTGGCGTGGCGAGAATCTGTCTCCGCACCACGTGCTCTCACCACTGGGAGTCCCCCAGGGCTCAGTTCTAGGCCCTCTCCTATTCTCTCTATACACCAAGTCACTTGGCTCTGTCATATCCTCACATGGTCTCTCCTATCATTGCTATGCAGACAACACACAATTAATTTTCTTCTTTCCCCCTTCTGATAACCAGGTGGCGAATCGCATCTCTGCATGACTGGCAGACATATATAGGGCGGCAGGTAGCTTAGTGGTTAAGAGCGTTGTGCAGGTAACCGAAAGGTCGCTGGTTCTAATCCCCGAGCCGACTAGGTGAAAAATCTGTCGATGTGCCCTTGAGCAAGGCACTTAACCCTAATTGCTCCTGTAAGTCGCTCTGGATAAGAGCGTCTTCTAAATAAAAAAAATACAAATATCAGTGTGGATGTCGGATCACCACCTCAAGCTGAACCTCGGCAAGACGGAGCCGCTCTTCCTCCCGGGGAAGGACTGCCCGCTCCATGATCTTGCCATCATGGTTGACAACTTCATTGTGTCCTCCTCCCAGAGTGCAAAGAACCTTGGCGTGACCCTGGACAACACCCTGTCGTTCTCTGCTAACATCAAAGCGGTGACCCGATCCTGCAGGTTCATGCTCTACAACAACAGAGTACGACCCTACCTTGCACAGGTCCTAATCCAGGCACTTGTCATCTCCCGTCTGGATTACTGCAACTCGGTGTTGGCTGGGCTCCCTGCCTGTGCCATTAAAACCCTACAACTTATCCAGAACGCTGCAGCCCGTCTGGTGTTCAACCTTCCCAAGTTCTCTCATGTCACCCCGCTCCTCCGCACACTCCACTGGCTTCCAGTTGAAGCTCGCATCTACTACAAAACCATGGTGCTTGCCTACGGAGCTGTGAGGGGAACGGCACCTCCTTACCTTCAGGCTCTGATCAGACCCTACACCCAAACGAGGGCACTACGTTCATCCACCTCTGGCCTGCTAGCCCCCCTACCTCTACGGAAGCACAGTTCCCGCTCAGCCCAGTCAAAGCTAGTCGCTGTTCTGGCACCCCAATGGTGGAACAAGCTTCCCCACGACGCCAGGACAGCGGAGTCACTGACCACCTTCCGGAGACACTTGAAATCCCACCTCTTTAAGGAATACCTGGGATAGGATAACAGTAATACTTCTACCCCCCTCCCCCACCCCCCTATAAAAGAAAAGGGTGGTTGTCCCACTGGCTATCCTAAGTTGAATGCACCAATTTGTAAGTCGCTCTGGATAAGAGCGTCTGCTAAATGACTTAAATCTGAAATGTACAGCTACCCTCTATTCTCCCCACGTTAGACAACACATCCTTCTGATTCAATCTATATCAGAATCTTCATCCATTTAAATGTCCTCCTCTGTCATATTGCTATGTGCCACCACACATCACATCCAAAATCTACCACAACGTGACATCTAAATGTACATCTATCTCCATCCCTGTTCAAATAGCAAGCTGATGATTGCTTGATGCGAGTGCCTGTTGATTTCCCCAGCCGTTATTTGTGTGCACAGCGTTGGCCTTCTCAGCACGTGGCGAGACTGCCTGCTCTAACTGAGATGAGAGATGCTCCCTAGGGCCACGGTATACAGCAATGCCCCCACTCCCCTCCCCCATATCTGAAAGGAGGGAGGAGGGGATCTTTTACTGTCATATATACACACACACTGGACAGGGAAACCTTGTTAGGGTGGAAGGAGGCAGACAGGCAGAGGGGATAAAAATAGCTTGCCTGACATCACAAAAGGGGAGGAACGGGGAGAGGTTCAGAGAGAGGGGGGTGTAGAGGGGTGGATAAAAAGAGAGAAAGAAGGTATAGATATATGAGGAGAGAGAGGTAGAGGTAGAGCGAGGTAGAGCGAGGTAGAGGTAGAGCGAGGTAGAGCGAGGTAGAGCGAGGTAGAGGTAGAGAGCGGTAGAGGTAGAGAGAGGTAAAGGTAGAGCGAGGTAGAGAGGTAGAGGTGGAGGTAGAGGTAGAGAGAGGTAGAGGTAGAGAGGTAGAGGTGGAGGTAGAGGTAGAGGTGGAGAGAGGTAGAGGTAGAGAGTGAGTGTATATGTGAGGAAAAGAATGAGGGAGAGAGGGGTGGAAAAAGAGAATGTATGAGGGAGGGAGAGCGAGAGAGAGAGAGAGAGAGAACCTGCCTGGAATGAGAATGTCTGGTGATCTCTGTGCTGGAGGAGAGGAGACTGACTGAAGGTTAGGTGACTTTTGTTCAATAACGAGCAAATTCTGTCAGTGTCAGGCAGAGTACACACACACACACACACACACACACACACACACACCCATACATACATACACAAACACACACACCTCTGACTGAAACGACTGCTGGAGGAGAGGAGACTGACTGAAGGTTTAAGGGGAGGTGGTGAGCTGTGCTCTCACTGCCTCTCAAAGCCAGAAACATACATTCACCACCACTACACCTACCTCCGCTCCACCACATCCATCTCTGAGATGACATCTAGGCTAAGCTAAAATACCTCCCTCTATTGGGGATATGGAGACAAGCTCAATGTTAGGCTCCACATGAACAATAAAAGAGTGGTTGAATTACAGTACCTGGACATTGTCTCCTTCCTGTCACAGATATAGTTAACCTGGCTTAGGTACACTATATATACAAAAGTATGTGGACACCCCTTCAAATTAGTGGATTTGGCTATTTCAGCCACACCCGTTGCCGATAGGTGTATAAAATCGAGCACACAGCTATGCAATTTCCATAGACAAACATTGGCAGTAGAATGGCCTTACTGAAGAGCTCAGTGACTTTCAACGTGGCACCGTCATACGATGCCGTCATAGGATGCCACCTTTCCAACAAGTCAGTTCGTCAAATGTCTGCCCTGCTAGAGCTGCCCCGGTCAACTGTAAGTGCTGTTATTGTGAAGTGGAAACATCTAGGAGCAACAACGGCTCAGCCGCGAAGTGGTAGGCCACACAAGCTCACCGAACAGGACCGCCGTGTGCTAAAAACGTCTGTCCTTGGTTGCAACACTCACTACCGAGTTCCAAACTGCCTCTGGAAGCAAAGTCACCACAAGCACTGTTCGTTGGGAGCTTCATGAAATGGGTTTCCATGGCCGAGCAGCCATACACAAGCCTAAGATCACCATGCGCAATGGCAAGCGTCGGTTGGAGTGGTGTAAAGCTCGCCACCATTGGACTCTGGAGCAGTGGAAATACGTTCTCTTGAGTGATGAATCACGCTTCACCATCTGACAGTCAGACGGACTACTCTGGGTTTGGCGGATGCCAGGAGAACGCTACCTGCATAGTGCCAACTGTAAAGTTTGGTGGATGAGGTATAATGGTCTGGGGCTGTTTTTCATGGTTCAGACAGGCCCCTTAGTTCAAGTGAAGGGAAATCTTAACGCTACAGCATACAATTACATTCTAAATGATTCTGTGCTTCCAACTTTGTGGCAACAGTTTGGGGTAGGCCCTTTCCTGTTTCAGCATGAAAATGCCCCCATGCACAAAGCGAGGTCCATAGAGAAATGGTTTGTCGAGATCGGTGTGGAAGAACTTGACTGGCCTGCACAGAGCCCTGACCTCAACCCAATCGAACACCTTTGGGATGAATTGGAATGCCGACTGCGAGCCAGGCCTAATCGCCCAACATCAGTGCCCGACCTCTTGTGGCTGAATGGAAGCAAGTCCCCGCAGCAATGTTCCACCATCTAGTGGAAAGCCTTCCCAGAAGAGTGGAGGCTGTTATAGCAGCAAAGGGGGAACCAACTCCATATTCATGCCCATGATTTTGGAATGAGATGTTCGACGAGCAGGTGTCCACAAACCTTTAGTCATGTCGTGTACTAAATGCCATTGGAATCAAGAGGCCACATCCTAGCACAGCAGCAGGGAGACAATAGGTCAAGGAGAAGGCTTGCCTGCAGCCCAGCACCAGTAATTATCGAGGCCTGTGAGGATATCTATTTGCATAATCCAACAAGGCCAAACGTGAATGGAGTCTTCCAGACAAAGCAGATTATCCTGGGGGGGTAGCTATAGCTACAGTAACCATCTCAAATCAAATCAAATGTTATTTGTCACATGCCCCCCGAATAAAGCAGGTGTAGACTTTACCGTGAAATGCCTACTTACGAACCCTTTCCTAACAATGCAGTAAGAAGTAAGAAAAATTTGCTGAATAAAAAAGGAAATAGTAACTAAATAAAATACCATCATCTAATTGTTTTATATTTCTATATATCTGTCAATGACAATGTTAAATATGACATAAAACATGAGAATGAGGACATGTCTAATGTTAGCAGAGCCTGGTATGATGGATAATAGTAGTCCATTCCTCTATTTGTAGGGAACTGGGTGTGGTATATAATGCTAAATCTTATTCACTACAACGTGTACTATCACCACCACCTTCTATGCTGTGTCTGTGTTCACAAAGACGGCTTCAGAGAGAGAGATTTAGGATCTGTGTTTGCTGTGATTGGGAGCTTTTAATCAGAAGGCTGAGATGGGCTGCTCTAACCTGATTACGCCTCACAGAGTCACAAACACGAACGCATACACACACACACACACACACACACACACAGTCAGGCTCAGGCTACCCAGCACAGCCCCATCTGTCCTATGAGCATTGCTCTCCTCTCCTCTCCTCTCCTCTCCTCTCCTCTCCTCTCCTCTCCTCTCCTCTCCTCTCCTCTCCTCTCCTCTCCTCTGCTCTCCACTGCTCTCCACTGCTCTCCTCACTGCTCTCCTCACTGCTCTCCTCACTGCTCTGCTCTGCTCTCCTCCTCTCTGCTCTGCTCTCCTCTCCTCCTCACTTCTCTGCTCTGCTCTCCTCCTCTCTCCTCTCCTCTCCTCTCCTCTCCTCTCCTCCTCTCTGCTCTGCTCTCCTCTCCTCCTCTCTGCTCTGCTCTCCTCCTCTCTGCTCTGCTCTCCTCTCCTCCTCTCTGCTCTGCTCTCCTCTCCTCCTCTCTGCTCTGCTCTGCTCTCCTCTCCGCTCTGCTCTCCTCCTCCTCCTCTCTGCTCTGCTCTCCTCCTCCTCTCTGGTCTGCTCTCCTCTCCTCTCCGCTCTCCTCCTCTCCGCTCTCCTCCTCTCCGCTCTCCTCCTCTCCTCTCCGCTCTGCTCTCCTCCTCTGCAGCCAGGCAACAATACAAACAACCTCCCCCCTCATCCTCTTCCCCTCTCCATCCTAATCAGCAGCCAGAGCCCACTCTCTCCTCTCCCTCTCCTCTCCCTCTCTTCTCTCTAGAGGTGGGAAATGCAATCAGCCAGTTTCTTGTACTTACATGTAATTGTCAACTCCATGGCTGCAGCTGCTGCGCTCCAGAATGACTGACGGCAAAACCTTGGACGCACCGAGATGAGAGGAGCAGCTAACGAATGCAGCGAGGAAGAGAGAGGGTGAAGGAGAGGGGGATAGAGAGATAGAGGGAGGGAAGGAGGGAGGGAGGGAGGGGAAGAAGCGGCAGATGGTCCCCTGGTAAAACGATAGAGCTGTGCTAACAGATTCTAACGGAGCTAGCTGGGTATCTAGCCACGGGCGTGAGGCGCGTCGTTGTGGCGATCGTGGTCACGGAGGGCGCTGCTCATCCTCCTGCCTGCTTGCCTGATGATATTTACCTCCTCTCTCTACTGCCAGTCTGAAAGGACCACCAGGCAGCCACGTTTATGTTGATCTCAGTGTTAAAGCCCGATTGGGCGCATTCCACGGTGGCATCAGCCAATAGGGGGGCAGCTGAGGAATCACATGGGCTGTGGTGGTGTGTGTGTGTGGATGACAGGTTTAGAGACGGGGAGGTGAGGAGGAGACTGAGTGAGAGCCTCTACATCAGAACCCCTCTGCCTGGATTCACAGAGCTGGAGGTTTTCTAGTCGGGAGGCGTAGCAAGCCCCTAATCACACACAGCCGTTTGAATAAAGAGACACAGGGCTGTCGTACATGACCGTTCTCCGAAATAGACACACACACACACAAGCATGCAGGCGCACGCACGCACATGCATACGCAATCACACACACGCACACACGCAGAGAAGAGGCTCCCTTTTGCCAAAGTGGAGCCAGTGTATTGCAGCGGCGGTAATTGGACTGGGGTTGCTATGGAAACAGAGGAAACAGTTTGTCAGCTGGAGTGGAGAGAGAGCAGAACAGAGTAGAACATAACAGAGTAGAGTAGAGCAGAACAGAGTAGAAGAGAACAGAACAGAGCATAGAACATAACAGAGTAGAGTAGAGTAGA
Source organism: Coregonus lavaretus (assembly GCF_964263955.1). Lineage (NCBI taxonomy): Eukaryota > Metazoa > Chordata > Actinopteri > Salmoniformes > Salmonidae > Coregonus > Coregonus lavaretus. The sequence goes on along the minus strand of NC_139990.1, from coordinate 4,818,840 downwards.
ACAGAGTAAAATAGAACAGAGTAGAATAAAACAGTAGAACAGAGTAAAAGTTGTATTCTACTCTACTCTTTTCTACTGTGCTCTTTTCTACTGTGTTCTAGTAGAAAATAGTAGAACAGAGTAGAGTAGAACAGAACAGTGTAGAACAGAGTAGAGTAGAGCAGAACAGAGTAGAAACGGAGTAGAGTAGAACGGAGTAGAGTAGAACGGAGTAGAGTAGAACGGAGTAATGTAGAACAGAGTACATTAGAACAGAACAGAATAGAGCAGAGTAAAGGAGAACTGAACAGAGTAGAGTAGAACAGAGTACAGAACAGAAGAGAGCAGAGTAGAACAGAACAGAACAGAGTAGAACAGAACAGTGTAGAACCGAGTAGAGTAAAACAGAGTAGAGTAGAACGTCAGGCATTACCCAGGCATTACCCAGGCACCCACCCGCTTCTCCTCTAGCTCTCCCCTCCCTCCTCCTCTCCTCCCACCTCCCTTCCTTATGCCCAGGCTCCACTTACACAATCTGATAGGCCAGGCAGAAAGCAGGGAGAGGGGGGCATTGTGTGTGTGTATGTGCGTGCGTGCGTGCACGTGTGTGTGCATGATGTGCCTGCGTGTGTGTGTGTGTGTGTGTGTGTGTGTGTGTGTAGGATTGAGGGATGCTCATTCAGCTGTGAAAAGAAGAAACAGTCACTGGGAAAGCCATCAGTGTAGTAGAATGTGCAGCGTAAAACACACGCTGTCACTACAGGGCCACAAATAAACGTGGGACTACAGTAGCCGCGCCACAAAATGGAGGATGAACAGACAAATGGCCCATCCCAAATGGCCCCCTATTCTCTTGGTGGTGCACTACTTTTGACCAGGGCTCTTAGGGCTCTAGTCAAAAGTAGTGCACCATATACGGAATAGGGTGCCATTTGGGACGCATCCAAACCTGGAATCACTGTTCCCACTGAATAGCATAACACTAATCTACCACAGCATCTAAAACACAGATTCCAGTTTTACACTGTGAGGGGGGGGGGGCAGACCTACTGACTTCTAGATTGACACCAATGCTTCATTTAGTGAATATACAGTTCACCCGTGAATATACAAGCCACCCGTAAATATACAAGCCCACCCGTGAATAAACAGCCCACCCGCGAAAAAACAGCCCACCCGTGGCCATCTCCTCTCTATAGAGCTGCTGCCTATGCTGTCTGACTAAATCACTATTTTGTAGTTCTTCTAAGTAAATAAGGCATACTTTTATGACTACTGAATAATACCAACTATCAATCACTTAGATCACGTATATTCAGGTAGAGATACCTTGCGAAGCAACTGCTCTCTATCCCTCTAGATCACACATTCTTCTGTTTCTTTTACATAGCAGCTGTAAAAGAAACAAAGACTGGACAAGTAGGAGGCAATGGATTATGGTCATTGTAGTTAATTTAAAAAATATCTGAGCTAAACTATGTAGAATATTGGCCTGTTGGAAACAACAACATCGCACAGTTCGGGCTTGATCTGATTTATCTCTAGAGAAAGTGTGCAATGTGCTCATTGAGCTCACAGAAAAACTCTGAATTAAATGGAATTCATATAATTGAACCGAAGTTGGTCAATTAGTTGTTTAAAAAGTACTATGGCCAACAGATGGGCCCCTCACCTTGGTCTTCAACCTAGGGCCATGTGGGGCCCCTACTAACAGTCTATGTCTATATATAAAATTGTCAGACTCCAGCCACCCAAGCCATAGACTGTTCTCTCTGCGACCGCATGGCAAGCGGTACCAGTGCACGAAGTCTGGAACCAACAGGACCTTGAACAGCTTCTACCCCAAGCCATAAGACCGTTAAACAAGACTGCTAAATAGCTCATCAAATGGCTACCCGGACTACCTGAATTGCCCCTTTTTTGTACTAACACTCTTGCAATGACTCTATGCACACACACTAGACCCTACCCATACATACTTACACTGAAACCCCAACACACACCCGTACCCAGCTACACGAGGGGGCTAAAGGGAGAGGAGCCCCCTCAGTTTTAGTTTTATGTCCCGAAATAAAAATGACAAAAAAGTTCAAATGACTGAGTGACAGGTTGGCGCAAAATCTGTATCTCCTGTGTCAGCACAATTGACAGAGCACACCACCGTGTGTGTAGGGGGGCTATGGAAAGCCACTGGGGTGGTTAGGTATATAAAAAGTGGGAAAAATACTTCTCATCTCTGTGGTAGGCTCAGTGAATAACGTGATAACACCTCCGGCTGTAATATTTGATTTTGATCTATAAGGGCGGGGTCAAGTTTACCAGTCAGGCCCTGGTGAGGACGCTGTGTTGGAGGCCGAACTGTCTCCTTCCTGCTCCTCTGCTGTTCCTATAGGGGGCACTCTGCAGGAGTGTCTGTCCTATGATGGGGTGTGGGAGGTTTTCATCCCAGCATTGACTGACACTGAATTGATTATGACCGAGCTCTCTTCGGAGCCTGGAGAGGAGAGGGTGTGCTCTGACCCTTTCCCCGGGCTTGGAGAGAAAATGACTGCACCGCAAAATGTTCCTGGGTGGGGCACGGAAGTTGTTTCACTGCTGGGGGGGTCTAGAGACAACCCCAGTGTCCACTGTGCATCGTTCGGGAGAGAATGCTCCCTTACCTGCTTCAACAAAGGCCCATGCGGGGAAGTTTGTGCCACCGCATCGCCAAAACGTTAGTGTTTAGTGCCTGGGGAATGTGTTCATCTGCCTCGGGGCAACTTCTATGATGTTCCTTTATTTACTCCACCAATCTACATCCACCAAATGGAGATACCATGTTGGTCAATATGTACCCAATGCTAGTTTGGAATGTTCCATTCTGCCTTGCTGTCACATGTCTATTAGTTTGGGTAGTGTGTGCGTTTAAGGGGGGTGGTTAGAAATACTGAACAGTCATGATTTCAGTTGAAGGGAAATAATTCAAATTCCTGCCCACTATCTGTTTGTGTCAATTGTTTGTAAATGTTTATCAATGAAATATATATTGATCAGTGAAGTTACTGTTAATCCCAACATAATCCACCATTAATTTAGAATGTTTGGTTATGGAAATGTTGATAATTCATTAAATATAATATACATTCATATCATTATCATTCTCCAAGTGGAAATGTTGTTTGGAGAGCTCACAAACTGTGCAACACTTGTGATAAAGAACTTTTGGTTTATTTAATTGCATTTACCGGTTTACTGTCAATGTCTTCGTTGTCTTTGTTTGGAGAGCATGTGTCCAGGTTCTCCGTCATGTTTTAATGTTGTGAGAACGCAGCGCTTTAGCGTGCATAGATACAGTATATACGAATAACATTACAGAAACATTACTTTTATACCAAGTTATTTCCACATAACCGCTCGAAGGACCATGAAAAAGAGCGCCACATCTTTCGAAGTCTAACTTTATAAGGTGCCATCTTTTTCAGGCTTCAGGAAGGGTTTTGTACGTAAGCGTTTATTTCAGCACTTTGTTGATGGCCTGTGGCCTGTCATGCAGGCTAACAAAACCTGAAAAGATCAATACCGCAGCTCTTTGGCATCACATCTACAGCAGAGCAATGCTGACCAACACCTTGTACACTGTCTCCCTACTGCTCCTGACAAACAGATGCTACACCAGCACAAGCACAAGCACTGTGTGTCTCGACACAAATAAAAACAGCCAGCGAGCTCACTCCTGACAAAGGGGAGCGGGGACACTAACACGTTGAATGAGCGCTTATCCCAAATTATAACGTCACCTTCAGGCAGTATAGTACAGTATACATCCTTATATGACAGGGTGGTACGGAGGTGCTGAGAGCAGAGTATAGAGGGGGAAAAAGAGATGGTGAGATTTGTCAGCATTACCGGGCCTAAGTTGGCAAACAAACACATACAGACTGTGCTGTTTCAGGAGAGATGGGTGCCTTTACTGCAATGTTACACAATGTTACACAGTGTGTGTGTCCCAAATGGAACCCTATTCCCTATATAGTGCACTTCTTTTGACCAGAGCCCTATATAGGGTATAGGATGCCATTTGGGACACAGCCAATGACTCACATCATGATGCCTCAAAACAAGACAGGGTGTTGAAGCTACAGAGGAGATTGGTGGTTAGTCAATAATGCACACACAACAAATACTACCTCTGTTCCTACAGTAATCTGATGATCTTCTGAAACAGCAACAGTCTACCTGCTATTGGTACACTATCCAAGCTACCGTTCTGCAATTTCATTTGACAACAGAAAAAAAAGGAATGTTCATATGATGCCGTGTACAGTACTAGAATACTGGTTGGATTGGCTTAGGTTTCCAATATCCAATAATACGTTTACATTTTCTATGCAATCTGACAGTCTGGCAAAGAAACTGACAGACAGTGACTGAATCAGACTTCCTCAGAGACAGCGACTGAATCCGACGTCCTCAGAGACAGCGACTGAATCCGACTTCCTCAGAGACAGCGACTGAATCAGACTTCCTCAGATGTGTGTGTGTTGGGGGAAAAAAAGGTTTTCATCTGAATAAAACAGCATTTTCTGCCTGTTACTGAACCCAGGAGTTAAATAAGCAGTGAGACCAACCGACGGAAGAGTCTAATGTGTATTTCATGTCAGACAACAATTAAGAATTTAATTTGAAAGCCCGGGGAGATGAGCTCAATTCCCTTTCCTCTCAATCACTTCTAAAATAAGACACGCCTCGAGGAAAACCCATCTGGAGAGACATGGCTGCGTCCCTATGTAGTGGACTACTTTTGATGGGCTTTGGCCAAAAGTAGTGCACTATGTAAAAACTCCACTTGACTTGGGCCATAATAAACTACAGAAGCTTTCCTATACGAGCTGACAAATCTAATAAAAGAAAGAAAACCTAGCCCTACTGAATCTGCAGGCTTTTGTTCAAGCCCTACACAAACACACCTGATTCAGCTAATCAAGGTCCTGATGAGCAGCTGATTAGCAGAATGGGCTGGAGTAGAATCCTGCAGCAGGGTAGCTCTCCAGAAAGAGGGTTAGCTGCCCCTGCAGAAGTATTACCCTTTGAAAATTAATACCATTTGCCATTTTAGCAGACACTTTCATCCAAAGTATTTTCTGCATGGGTGGCCCCAGCGGGAATCGAACCCATTATCCTGACATTGCAGGCACCATGCTTTACTAACTGAGCCACAACGTCCACCCTCACCTTGTTGAAGTCTTCACTGGTGGCCCTCATCTCCTTCCAGGTCTTGTTGAGCAGCTGGATGCAGATGCAGAAGAACTCTTCGAAGGAGCGGTCGTGGGTGAAGAACATGGGGTGGAAGTCATGACCGTTCTCACTGGCTGCGAGGACAGAGGAAGACAGGAGAAAGCGCGGTAAGCCTTGTGTTTGAGAGACAAATTTGACATTTTCGACATTTGATGTTCTCCCTACCAGAGATTTTGACACTGGATGTTTGGATGTTAGATGGGAAACGCAATTTTTCTAAAGATCTTGCAACAATTTACAGGTCGGCAGGCAAATGCTTAAGTTCGGCGTTATAATGTTAGGTCTTAAGGCGACATCAGGGTGTCTGAGGTTTAAAGACCTGAGAATGAACCAGCCTTTAATTATAATGAAGATCTCTTGCATGATAATCTATACATACAGTTGAAGTCGGAAATATACACTTAGGTTGGAGTCATTAAAACTAGTTTTTCAACCACTCCACAAATTTCTTGTTAACAAACTATAGTTTTGGCAAGTCGGTTAGGACATCTACTTTGTGCATGACACAAGTAATTTTTCCAACAATTGTTTACAGACAGATTATTTCACTTATAATTCACTGTATCACAATTCCAGTGGGTCAAAAGTTTACATACACTAAATTGACTGTGCCTTTAAACAGCTTGGAAAATTCCAGAAAATGATGTCATGGCTTTAGAAGCTTCTGATAGGCTAATTGACATCATTTGAGTCAATTGGAGGTGTACCTGTGGATGTATTTCAAGGCCTACCTTCAAACCCAGTGCCTCTTTGCTTGACATCATGGGAAAATCAAACGAAATCAGCCAAAACCTCAGAAAAAAAATTGTAGACCTCCACAAGTCTGGTTCTTCCTTGGGAGCAATTTCCAAACACCTGAAGGTACCACATTCATCTGTACAAACAATAGTACGCAAGTATAAACACCATGGGACCACGCAGCCGTCATACCGCTCAGGAAGGAGACGCGTTCTGTCTCCTAGAGATGAACATACTTTGGTGCGGAAAGTGCAAATCAATCCCAGAACAACAGCAAAGGGCCTTGTGAAGATGCTGGAGGAAACAGGTACAAAAGTATCTATAGCCACAGTAAAACAAGTCCTATATCGACATAACCTGAAAGGCCGCTCAGCAAGGAAGAAGCCACTGCTCCAAAACCACCATAAAAAAGCCAGACTACGGTTTGCAACTGCATATGGGGACAAAGATCGTACCTTTTGGAGAAATGTCCTCTGGTCTGATGAAACAAATATAGAACTGTTTGGCTATAATGACCATCGTTATGTTTGGAGGAAAAAGGGGGAACTTGCAAGAACACTATCCCAACCGTGAGGCACGGGGGTGGCAGCATCATGCTGTGGGGGTGCTTTGCTGCAGGAAGGGACTGGTGCACTTCACAAAATAGATGGCATCATGAGAAAGGAAAATTATGTGGCTATATTGAAGCAACATCTCAAGACATCAGTCAGGAAGTTAAAGCTTGGTCGCAAATGGGTCTTCCAAATGGACAATCACCCCAAGCATACTTCCAAAGTTGTGGCAAAATGGCTTAAGGACAACAAAGTCAAGGTATTGGAGTGGCCATCACAAAGCCCTGACCTCAATCCTATAGAAAATGTGTGGGCAGAACTGAAAAAACTCTGTCAGGAGGAATGGGCCAAAATTCACCCAACTTATTGTGGGAAGCTTGTGGAAGGCTACCCGAAACATTTGAACCAAGTTAAACAATTTAAAGGCAATGCTACCAAATACTAATTGAGTGTATGTAAACTTCTGACCCACTGGGAAAGTGATGAAAGAAATAAAAGCTGAAATAAATCATTCTCTCTACTATTATTCTGACATTTCACATTCTTCAAATAAAGTGGTGATCCTAAATGACCTAAAATAGGGAATTTTTACTAGGATTAAATGTCAGGAATTGTGAAAAACTGAGTTTAAATGTATTTGGCTAAGGTGTATGTAAACTTCTGACTTCAACTGACCATAATCCCTGAGGTTATTAGAACAAAGATGACATATCAACCCCGGTTATCAAACCAAGGCTAACCAACCCCTCACCTGCACGGAGGCAATTAGCAAACACTATTCCCTTTTCTTTTTTCACAACGCTTTGTATCTGCATACTGCATACTGCCATACAGCATACTGCCATACTGCCATACAGCATACTGCCATACTGCCATACAGCATACTGCCATACTGCCATACTGCATACTGACATACTGCATACTGCCATACAGCATACTGCCATACAGCATACTGCCATACAGCATACTGCCATACTTGTATTTTAGATTCCCTTTTCACTTGTCTTTCATTTTTTTTTATTCACTGCTGTTGCACCCATGAATTTCAGCGTCTAAGACTGCCATGTGAGTAGCGGAACATGAACTTGAACTGGACTACCTCCCAAATGGCAACCTATTCCCTATAAAGTGCACTACATTTGACCAGGCCCAAAGGGACACACTCTAATCTAAAGTCAGTGGTATAAGATCCATCAGTACGGAGATTCCCCATGGGTCCAGATATACAGTAGCTATACAATTCACATGTTGCCCCTCTGATGAACTAAGACAATTTCATCCAGTTGATTATAGAATGAAAGCGATGGTGGGGCACACACACACACACACACACGTGAGGACTATGGTCTATAAATGGGACTGCAGGGTTTGGTTTGATTCATTCATTTATACTGAACAACAATATAAACGCAACATGTGAAGCGTTGGTCCTGTGTTTCATGAGCTGAAACAAAAGATCCCAGAAATGTTCCACACGCACAAAAAGCTTATTTCTCTCAAATGTTGTGCACAAATTCGTTTACATCCCTGTTAGTGATCATTTCTTATGTGCCAAGATAATCCATCCACCTGATAGGTGTGGCATATCAAGAAGCTGATTAAACAGCATGATCATTACACAGGTGCACCTTGTACTGGGGACAATGAAAGGCCACTCTAAAATGTGCAGTTTTGTCACACATCACAATGCCACAGATGTCTCACGTTTTGATGGAGCGTGCAATTGGCATGCCGACTGCAGGAATGTCACCAAAGCTGTTGCCAGATAAATTAATGTTAATTTCTCTACCATAAGCTGCCTCCAAAGTCGTTTTAGATAATTTGGCAGTACGTCCAACCGAGTGGCGCAGTGGTCTAAGGCACTGCATCGCAGTGCTAGCTGTGCCACTAGAGATCCTGGTTTGAATCCAGGCTCTGTCATAGCCGGCCGCGACCGGGAGACCCATGGGGCGGCGCACAATTGGCCCAGCGTCGTCCAGGGTAGGGGAGGGAATGGCCGGCAGGGATGTAGCTCAGTTGGTGGAGCATGGCGTTTGCAACGCCAGGGTTGTGGGTTCGATTCCCATGGGGGGCCAGTATGAAAAAATAAATAAAAAAATAAAAATTAAAAATTAAAAAATTAAAAATACAAATAATGTATGCACTCACTAACTGTAAGTCGCTCTGGATAAGAGCGTCTGCTAAATGACTAAAATGTAAAAAAAAATGTAAATAACCGCAGACACGTGTAACCACGCCAGCCCAGGACTTCCACATCCGGCTTTTCACCTGCGGGATCGTCTGAGACCAGCCACCCGGACAGCTGATGAAACTGAGGAGTATTTCTGTCTGTAATAAAGCCCTTTTGTGGGGAGAAACTCATTCTGATTGACTGGGCATGACTCCCAAGTGGGTGGACCTATGCCCACCCATGGCTGCGCCCCTGCCCAGTCATGTGAAATCCATAGATTAGGGTCTAATACATTTATTTTAATTGACCGATTTCCTTATTTGAACTGTAACTCAGTAAAATTGTTGCATGTTGCGTTTATAATTTTCGTCAGTATACATTAGACATTTCTCTCTCTCTCTGTTCAATGTGTTTGGTTGCATGTGCCAGATGGCAGCCTTCTATTCTGGTTATTCTTGAGGGACTGGGCTCCCTAGTCTGCCTGCCTACAGACACAGTTCACAGGGAATGTTCTCAATTATCCAGAACGTGGAGCACACACTATGGGCCTTTTCTGTTGTTAACAATTCCACAGGCATCGATAACAGAGACGAGACAAAGAGTTATTCTCCTGTACTGTGTGAGAGGATGAAGGCTCTGAATACTGCACGACTCTGATGGGAGGCTTCATGTGGGGATTAAAGGGAATGGCTCCCTCCTTCTCCTCATTTCCCACCTCTTTCCTCCCTCCTTTCTCCCTTGTTCGCCTCCTTTTTCCTCCCTTGTTTCTCCTCCTGTCCTCAGCCAAGTGTTTAGTGAATGGTGTGGCCAGAGAGCTAATCTAACCGTTTCCTGAGGGAACTCCATTAGACTGCATTAGACTGTATTACAGACACCGGGAGGGAGAAATCACTGTGTGTTTATTGGGTTCCCGAATTCATCATAAACTCCCCACTGAGAGTGACATTTGGTTTCTCAGCTCAATCCATCTACAGTGCCTTCAGAAAGTATTTATACCCCTTGACTTATTCCACATTTTGTTGAGTTACAGCCTGAATTCAAAATTGATTAAATATATATTTTTCCTTCAACAATCTACACACAATACCCCATAATAAGAAAGTGAAAACATTTTTGCACATTTATAAAAAATGAAATACAGAAATATCTAATTTACATACGTTTTCACACCCCTGAGTCAATACTTTGTAGAACACCTTTGGCAGCGATTACAGCTGTGAGTCTTTCTGGGTAAGTCTCTAAGAGCTTTCCACACCTGGATTGTGCAACATTTGGCCATTATTCTTTAAAAAAATCGATTTTGAAGTAGATTTTAAAAAACTAACTTAGGAACTCAGGAAAAATCACTGTCTTCTTGGTAAGCAATTCCAGTGTAGCTTTTGCCTTGTGTTTTAGGTTATTGTCCTTCTGAAAGGTGAATTCATCTCCCAGTGTCAAATGGAAAGCAGACTGAACCAGGTTTTCCTCTAGGATTTTGCCTGTGCTTAGCTCCATTCCGTTTATTTTTTATCCTGAAAAACTCCCCAGTCCTTAATGACTACATACCCATAACATGATGCAACCACCACTATGCTTGAAAATATGAAGAGTGCTACTCAGTAATGTGTTGTGTTGGATTTGCCCCAAACATAACACTTTCTACTCAGGACAAAAAGTTGATTGCTTTGCCACATTTTTTGCAGTATAACTTTAGTGCCCTGTTGCAAACAGGATTCATGTTTTGGAATATTTGTATTCTGTATAGGCTTCCTTCTTTTCACTCTGTCATTTAGGTTAGTGTTGTGGAGTAACTAGAATGTTGTTGATCCATCCTCAGTTTTCTCCTATCACAGCTATCAAACTCTGTAACTGTTTTAAAGTCACCATTGGCCTCATGGTGAAATCCCTGAGCAGTTTCCTTCTTCTCCAGCAACTGAGTTAGGAAGGACGCCTGTATCTTTATAGTGACTGGGTGTATTGATACACCATCCAAAGTGTAATTAATAACTTCACCATGCTCAAAGGAATATTCAATGTCAGCTTTTTTTTTTTTTTACCCATCTACCAATAGGTGCCCTTTGCGAGGCATTGGAAAACTTCCCAGGTCTTTGTGTTTGAATCTGTGTTTAAAATTCACTGCTCGACTGAGGGAGCTTACAGATGATTGTATGTTTGTGGTACAAGGTTTGAGGTAGTCATTCAAAAATCATGTTAAACACTATTATTGCAAACAGAGTGAGTCCATGCAACTTATTATGTGACTTGTTAAGCAAATGTTTACTCCTGAACTTATTTAGGCTTGCCATAACAAAGGGGTTGTATACTTATTGACCCAAGACATTTCAGCTTTTCATTTTTAATTAATTTGTAAAAATTTCAAAAAACATAATTACACATAATTACATTATTGGGTATTGTGTGTAGGCCAGTGACATTTTTTATTTATTTAATCCATTTTAAATTCAGGCTGTAATAACAACATTTTGATAAAGTCAAGGGGTGTGAGAATACTTTCTGTAGGCACTCAGTGATATTGCGACTAACACCTTAGAGAAAGAAAACATTTCTTCAAGCTATTTCATTACCATTTCGATTTTGTAATATTTGAATCAGCAAGGAATCTTATAAGACTATTTAAGCATTCTGAACGGTGCCATTACCGGTACGTCAGTCAGCTAAGAGAAGAGTAGAGACAAAAGAAGCAACACCCACCTGCTTACTGGACAGGAGGACACATTTCCCCTGGTTGGCAGAGTGGGAGGAGGGGGAGGGGGAGGGTCAGGTAGAGAGGTGAGGAGAGTGGGAGGGTGAGGGTAGGGGAGAGTTAGGGAAGGTGAGGAAGGGTGAGGAGAGTGAGGGAGGGGGAGAGGGAGAATGAGGAGGTGAGGGGGAGTGAGGAGGTGAGGGAGGGTGAGGAGGGGAGGGGGGTGGAGGAGTGTGAGGAGGGGGAGGAGTGCTTCTCTGGGGGTGTTTACTGATAGGGCGAGCAGAGGAACAAGGAGGGGAGCTGACTGACTCGCTTCAGACTTTCAGAGAGACAATTATTTGTTTTAACCTTTATTTAACTAGGCAAGTCAGTTAAGAACAAATTCTTATTTACAATGACGGCCTACCTCGGCCAAACCAGGACGACGCTGGGCCAATTGTGCACCGCCCTATGGGACTCCCAATCACGGCCAAGTTGTGATACAGCCTGGAATCGAACCAGGGTCTGTAGTGACGCCTCTAGCACTGAGATTCAGTGCCTTAGACCGTTGCGCCACTCGGGAGCCAAACAGGTGGGTCTCACTACACTGGGACAGGGTGGCTGCAGAGCTGCAGTCCTGGAGCTCTCTGCTTTGTGATGCATCCTGGAGTGTATTTAGTCACGTAAAATGTTCTGAACATTGCAGATAGAAATATAATAAATAGAGCTGACACGATTCCCTATTCAATCTAAAATAAACCATATTTGTTCTACACAATACTTTTCTATCTGAATGTTCTGTAACAACCTCCCTCCCATTACCGCCAACAGCGCTGGACACACCCGAGGTGACATTTGCTGGCATGTTCAGAACCTTTTCATCCCCATGCAGAGAAGTTATTTCTTCACGTTGTATTATTCATACTTTTACTCTCCAACTAGGGTAATGTCTCCTGAATGATAACTGAATATTTAATCTGACAAACACAATTCTCCCACGCTGAACAAATAATTGAAGATATAAATAATTACATCTGGGCCGTTCTACACGTGACTAGCAATATGACGACAAAACATCTCAACTCTGTTATGGTGAGAATATGGCCTGCAAGGGAGGTCAGCTGCTAATGTGAGAACTGATAATGGCCTTTGTATTGAAGTTTGCATTGAAGAGGTTACGAGTTACGCCCCAAAGTCTTGATTCTTACAACACTTGATACACTTAGATTTGTAATGGGCGTGTCACAATACAATGAATGGAACAAATACATTACTGCATAACACAGTGTTACATACGTAAGCAGTAATGCACAGACAGAATGGAACACTGGGACACTGGTAGACTATTTGACTATTTCCCTTCAGTCAGTCCTGTGTGTGTCTCTTTCTCTCCAAGAGGTTAGAATTACACAGCAATAAGACCATATAGAGACGTTCTCCAAAGAACAAACTGCCATCAATCTTCTAATGTACAGGCTGGGAATTGAGGTAATTTCAAAAGCTACAGTGAATGACCAAAAGACAATACTTATTTATTGTTAAATTATGTCTTAGAGAAAGAAAAATACCATGTCCTTCGGGAGTGGCAGACACACTGAACCTCTTGTCCTATACTACGACACACACACACACACACACACACACACACACACACACACACACACACACACACACAGAGAGAGAGAAGGGAACAGGATACTAGAGACAGAACCAAGAGGAAAGGTGTTTGTCCTGCTAGGCTATATGTCTCAATGAATCGGACACTCTATACCTCTGTGAATCTTCACCATGGAGACGGAGGTAGACTTTCATTCAAGTAAGTAAGTGTGCCCTAGAGTTACATTTACATTTTAGTCATTTATCCAGAGCGACTTACAGGAGCAACTAGGGTTAAGTGCCTTGCTCAAGGGCACAGACAGATTTTTCACCTAGTCGGCTCGGGGATTAGAACCAGCGACCTTTCGGTTACTGGCACAACGCTCTTAACCACTAAGCTACCTGCCGCCCTGGTTCGAGTTAAAGTTTTTCTCCGCCTCAACGACAAACTATATATTAAGTTGAAAATTACTCACTTGCCAGACGGATACCAATCAATTCACCACATGCTATACTGTTACCCAGGGGTTAAAAGGGGCATAATCTAAAATGAAGCCCCCTTATGGAAACTAGGCAAATTGCAACAACACTTAGCCTGAAATCAAACAACTCTCCCCCCTCCCCCACAACAAAATTGCTTTTCTTTAAAAAACAAGGACATTTCTAAGTTACCCCAAACTTTTGAATGGTAATATATATATATATATATATATATATATATATATATATATATATATATATATATATATATACACACATACACACATTTTAGTCATTTAGCAGACACTCTTATCCAGAGCGACTTACAGTTAGTGAGTGCATACATTATTTATTTTTATTTTTCATACTGGCCCCCTGTGGGAATCGAACCCACAACCCTGGCGTTGCAAACGCCATGCTCTACCAACTGAGCTACCTGCCGGCCATTCCCTCCCCTACCCTAGACGACGCTGGGCCAATTGTGCGCCGCCCCATGGGTCTCCCGGTCGCGGCCGGCTACGACAGAGCCTGGATTCGAACCAGGATCTCTAGTGGCACAGCTAGCACTGCGATGCAGTGCCTTAGACCACTGCGCCACTCGAGATGCAATTTATTGTATTATTATACAAATAAAATAAAAGTGCATTCTGATGCAAAATTGCATTCTAATGGTGCATCCTTCTATTTGTCAACCCATAGGGCTCTGGGTCAAAAGTATTGCACTATGAAGGCAATAGGGCGCCATTGCTCCCTACAAGCCCTGGTCAAAAGAAGTGCACTACAAAGGGAATAGGGTTTCATTTGGGACTCATACATGGTGAACAGCTGAGTTTCCATTCCCCTTGTCATCAACAGAACTGGCTTTTAATGCTGCGTTTAATACTGTGTTTATTGCTGTGTTTAATGTGAGAGCTCTGTCGAGTAAGATCGGTTGTATTTGTTGCCTTATGGCAATTACATTTGAAACTTCAACTTTAAACAGCAGGACTTAAATATTTTAACACAGTTGTGGTCAAGAAAGACTATGAAAAGCTGATCAGTTTTCATACAGTACGTGGTTTGATGTAAGGTATAGAGTAGTAACTCTTCAGACAGGAGAAGAGTCTAGAAGATTGGTTAAGATGTATTAGATGGAGAGAAGGTGACTGACTGGACAGGGGGAGAGATCAGGGCTGGCATGTAAACCAGTGTGGTGAAAACAACAGACCAGAGACTGAGACCTGCAACAGCTCACAGACTCTAATACAGACAGACAGATACACACACACAATCCTAACATCCGTCTACTAACACACATCTATCCTAAGATCCGACAACTATTGGCTTAATAGAGGAAAAACAGGCAGAGAAATCAGATCTTTCTTATGAGAAGAATCAACTTATTTTATTCCACATCTGACAGCGCTGCCCGAATACATACGTGAAAATAAATCAAATTATTCCTACATTAAGAAACACACACATCCATTCTAAACCACACAGCCCTGTTCAATACATAAATAAGAAGCAGAGAAATCAAACCATTCTTATTTCGGTAAATTATTATTTCAGATTGTTCTTCACATCTATTCCTTATGCGACAGCCATCCCCAAATACAGAGGAATAGAGACATTTTACTTGTGCAAATAAACACGTCTCTTACAGTCTACTACCAACAGCTGCCCGAACAGAACAAACTCGGATTCTTCTTCTGTCTCGCACACCAAGCCAACTCAAAAAACAGACGTCGGAGCAATCTCAACATTACAATGCATCTAATCTACAACAAGAATTTTGTCAGTGTGTTTTGTTAACTGGGCAGAGTTGATTTTTTTAACTTTACATTTCACTGCATTAGCAGTCAGTAGGAAACAACCCATGCTTGTGTATGTGCCTGCTGTCTTTTCAAATAGCCGCTTGTTTTCAGCACAGGGAAGAGCTACGCTCATTGTAGACGCGCTCCGTCTCAAAAGTGTAAAGTGTAGAAAGTGGTGTTCTTTCCGGTCTCCTTCCTTTCATTACAGGTCCCCTGTAGCTCAGTTGGTAGAGCATGGCGCTTGCAACGCCAGGGTTGTGGGTTCGTTTCCCACAGGGGGCTAGTATGAAAATGTATGCACTCACTAACTGTAAGTCGCTCTGGATAAGAGCGTCTGCTAAATGACTAAAATGTAAAACATTATCAATCTCCAGGAGTTGTCCTCACCGTGTGACCTTACCAGGAATACCCTGGCACTATAGTTGTGGGCTATAACTACCACCCCAGAGATGTTCCTTGCAATATAACATAATCAGGAAAAACTCTGGTCCTACTCATAGGTGATAGGAGTGGATGGGATTAGACTGTATTGCTTTCGCCTGTCAAGTCACTTTAGATCAGAGTGGATGAAGGAAGGGAGATGGACGAAGAGGGAAGATAAACTTCTTTAGAAATGTAGCTCATCCGCCCTTTTACTCCTTCCACCCCTTTTAGTCTCATCCTCTTCACCCATAAGAAAATCCATAAGAGGATTTACTGGCTAAAACCACATGATTTAACCAGTCACTTCAAATAGGATAATTCCTTTAAGCTAATGTTCGGATTCTCCAAAGTTCTAACATCAAACCTGTAGGAGACAGTCTCAGCGGCAGTGCAGAATGAATTCTAACCAGGCCTGGATCTCCATTGACCAGGGTTTCGCTCTTCAGTCGGTAGTAGTAACAGCTTCTCTGTGTACTGGAAGTGATCCCACCAATGATGAAAGTAAGCTATAAAGTAAGTGAACCCAGTAAGAGGAAATGTAATGTATTGTCTAAAATTTGTGTAGGCTTTCATCCACACAGCAGTAGTCTACAAACTCAAATACTTTGGTCTCTGATGATTTATTGAACAAATTTGATTTTCTTTGACTAATCATTAGGGAGAGTAGAACAAGCTTCTAAAAGCAACATGCTCCTTCTCTCTTCAACGCCCAATTTCTCACTTGGAGGAAGACCAAGAAGACATTCACACCATCTCTCACTGTTTGTGTGTGTGTGTGAGCGCGCGTGTGAGTGTTCGTACCTCTGGCTGACAGTGCTGCTTCACTACGGAGATGGCTGGACTATTTCCCTGTGGCATTTTACTAACCAGTCCAAACACATCACGGCACCCTACCTCTCAGTAGTGTGTGTGACTGTATGTGTGTGTGTGTGTGTGTGACTGTGTGTGTGTGTGTATGTGTGTGTGTGTATGTGTGTGCACAGCAGGCACCTCAGCCATGTCATCACAGAAGGATGTGTTACTGCTAATCAGTTTGAGACCCTGCTCGGTTCACACAAGCACACAGCAGAGATGAGCCACAGAGGGAACAACAGTGACTGGACAACAACAACCTCATCACAGGTAACAGCTGATGACATCACTCAATTCCAAACAGTCAGACAAAACTGACATCACATGATTCATACTGGTTTGTCGTCACAACACTGTGTTAACCCGATGAGCTAAAGCCTAGGCATTACCTCAGAGAGCATTCACGGTAAACATTGTGCATGTCGGCTCAATCGTAAACTACCTTTAAAAGTCAAGTTCAACGCTTTGCTCTACAGAATGGATTTAGATACCAGCATCCATGAGACAGGTATGGAGAAGGCCATGGTAAGTCTGAGACCTGCCCAGTCCTGTCTGTCCTCTGATGTCCTGTCCTCTCCTCTCTGTCCTGTGTCTGAAGGAGAGGAAATGCCATGAATCAATAACCAGGACATTTTCACCGCCAATCTAAATAACTTCATAAATATTACATGGGCCTTTTTTAATAGAGGAAGAAAGAGAGAGACGCGGCCAGCCTGCCTGCCTGACCGACAGGGATTCCATTAAGGCCTGTTCTGGGGAAACATGCTGGGCTGCTGACGATAAATCTTTTAAGATCTGCGGTGGGGTGCTGGAGAGGAGGAGTGGTGACTCATGGACACCTGGAGTTGAACATGAATACCACACACAGTCAGAACCAGCCCAAACAAGCCCCCTCCATTCCCACCCCGCTCACCCCACATCTGCATACAAATACAGTGAGGGAAAAAAGTATTTGATCCCCTGCTGATTTTGTACAGGAGGGTGACAAAACCCTTGTTGGCAATCACAGAGGTCAGATGTTTCTTGTAGTTGGCCACCAGGTTTGCACACATCTCAGGAGGGATTTTGTCCCACTCCTGTTTGCAGATCTTCTCCAAGTCATTAAGGTTTCGAGGCTGACGTTTGGCAACTCGAAACTTTTACATTTACATTTTAGTCATTTAGCAGATGCTCTTATCCAGAGCGACTTACAGTCAGCTCCCTCCACAGATTTTCTATGGGATTAAGGTCTGGAGACTGGCTAGGCCACTCCAGGACCTTAATGTGCTTCTTCTTGAGCCACTCCTTTGTTGCCTTGGCCGTGTGTTTTGGGTCATTGTCATGCTGGAATACCCAACCACGACCCATTTTCAATGCCCTGGCTGAGGGAAGGAGATTCTCACCCAAGATTTGACGGTACATGTCCCCGTCCATCGTCCCTTTGATGCGGTGAAGTTGTTCTGTCCCCTTAGCAGAAAAACACCCCCAAAGCATAATGTTTCCACCTCCATGTTTGACGGTGGGGATGGTGTTCTTGGGGTCATAGGCAGCATTCCTCCTCCTCCAAACACGGCGAGTTGAGTTGATGCCAAAGAGCTCCATTTTGGTCTCATCTGACCACAACACTTTCACCCAGTTCTCCTCTGAATCATTCAGATGTTCATTGGCAAACTTCAGACGGGCATGTATATGTGCTTTCTTGAGCAGGGGGACCTTGCGGGCGCTGCAGGATTTCAGTCCTTTACTGCGTAGTGTGTTACCAATTGTTTTCTTGGTGACTATGGTCCCAGCTGCCTTGAGATCATTGACAAGATCCTCCCGTGTAGTTCTGGGCTGATTCCTCACCGTTCTCATGATCATTGCAACTCCACAAGGTGAGATCTTGCATGGAGCCCCAGGCCGAGGGAGATTGACAGTTATTTTGTGTGTCTTCCATTTGCGAATAATCACACCAACTGTTGTCACCTTCTCACCAAGCTGCTTGGCGATGGTCTTGTAGCCCATTCCAGCCTTGTGTAGGTCTACAATCTTTTCCTTGACATCCTTGGAGAGCTCTTTGGTCTTGGCCATGGTGGAGAGTTTGGAATCTGATTGATTGAATGCTTCTGTGGACAGGTGTCTTTTATACAGTAACAAGCTGAGATTAGGAGCACTCCCTTTAAGAGTGTGCTCCTAATCTCAGCTCGTTACCTGTATAAAAGACACCTGGGAGCCAGAAATCTTTCTGATTGAGAGGGGGTCAAATACTTATTTCCCTCATTAAAATGCAAATCAATTTATAACATTTTTGACATGCGTTTTTCTGGATTTTGTTGTTGTTATTCTGTCTCTCACTGTTCAAATAAACCTACCATTAAAATTATAGACTGATCATTTCTTTGTCAGTGGGCAAACGTACAAAATCAGCAGGGGATCAAATACTTTTTTCCCTCACTGTATATAAATACAAACCAGAGAAATGTCAAAACAATATTTATTTATGGTGGCGACTGTGGCAGTAATTGAATCTCGGGTCGAATGGAAAAGTTCAAGCGGAATGCACATTGCCTTTGCTGTCTGCCACCCACCCACGTTGCTGTGGAAACAGAGAAAGGTTCTTTCAAACTGATCTGTTGACCTGAGTATGTTCCAGAATGCCCTGCGTCCTTCATACGAGCTCTGACCCAGCAATCTGCTTGGCGGCGGCGGTTGTTGTTGTTGTTGTGTTGGTGTTGTGTGATAGGGGGATATTAAGCCACAGCACCCTATTTAAAAAGGGCAGTAGGCTACAATGACCTCAAGGTATAAGCCAAGGGGTGGGTCCCAAATGGGACCCTTTTCCCCAATAGTCAAAAGTAGTTAACTATATAGGGGATAGGGTGCCATTTGGAGGAGATGTTGCTCTATAAAAGAGTGGGATGGGATAGTGGAGGGACAGTGGGGATAGAGAAAATAGGCTAAAACTAAAAAGACCGAAAGATGCCCCAAGCACTGCCAGAATCCTGTTGTGTGATTAGCCTTGGTAGATTGGGAACTAAGAAGTCCAAAACCCACCAGAGGTTTATTGGCATTTCACGGCGGCAAACAAAAGTTAATGATCCGAGAAAAAATTTGTCACGGTTGGCGCAGAGATGACTTCCTTATCGTGAAGAGAAAGAGCTCTGGCTTTGAACATTACCTTCTCCTCCACACTAACACAGGGTGTTTCATTTTTTCCCCTCTTTTTTAAAAGGCAGTCCATTACTATTTAATGAAGAATTCTGCCACTGAGTCGCTTTCCGACTTCATTTAACAACGTTTTGGTGTCAGTGGAGGGTTGCGTCAGTTTCTCTACCCTCAAACTTTTACAGTAAATCATTTAGAGGCCTCCTCGGCTGCAGCTAGCGCACGGCTCAGAATGGCTTTATCTAACTACCTCTAGCCATCCTGTCCTCCCTCCTTTCCTATAACAACCTTGATTTGTGAACATTAAACCTCCCTTTTTCCATTTTCCTCCAAACTTCCATGCGCTTGGATGCTCTGTTGAATTACACTGAGTGCAACTCCAAGTGTCATAATGACTCTTTAAATTGCTACGCTTCTGTCTGTTGGTTTGCACTGAGACGGAGTCAAGACGTGATGCCAAATTCTATGTTGTCATCTTGTCACTAATAAAATGCTTTGTTTTACACTGAGTGTACAAAACATTAGGAACATGACATCCCTTATTGATGTCACTTGTTAAATACACTTCAATCAGTGTAGATGAAGGGGAGGAGACTGGTTAAAGAAGGACTGTTAAGCCTTGAGACATGGATTGGGTGAATGGGCAAGATACAAGATTTAAGTGCCTTTGAATGGGTTATGGTAGTAGGTTTCAGGAGCACCGGTTTGTGTCAAGAACTGCAACGCTGTTGGGTTTTTCACGCTCAACAGTTTCCCGTGTTTATCAAGACTGATCCACCACTCAAAGGACAACCAGCCAACTTGACAACTGTGGGAAGCATTGGAGTCAACATGGGCCAGCATCCCTGTGGAACGATTTCGACACCTTGTAGAGTCAATGTCCCGATGAATTGAGGCTGTTCTGAGTGCAAAAGGGGGTGCAACTCAATATTAGGAAGGCGTTCTTAATGTTTTGTACACTCAGTGTATATATATTTAGTGTGACTGTCATCCCGTACCCCTTCCCCGTCAGTGTCTCTCTGTCTGGAGTGTGTCGTGTCTCAGGCCTTGACATGGACTGGGGGGTTCTGGTGGGTTCCACTAATTCCACTCCATTAGTCATTCAGCATCTTTTTGTTTTACAAGCATTTCGCTACACCCGCAATAACATCTGTTAAATATGTGTATGTGACCAATCAAATTAGATTTGATTTGATCTAGCACAGCTACCTGCCTGTCCCATATACCATCCCTCCTCTTAGTGAAGCCATTATACATACGGTACTGTAGTGTACAGTAGTCGTCAACATTAACTTAGTGCTTGAGGAACAGAGGATAAGACATCCACAGCCATATCATGTCTGTGAACATAAACAAAAACGTGACCGACATGAAAAAAAACTTCTGGGGATAAAACTATACATGTAATTTATTCAACAATTATAACACCAGGTGTTTGCCATTGACATCAAATATTTTTTTCGGTTGGGACACGTGCCAAGTAGGCATTAGGCACTTAATAGGAGAAAGAAAAGTTGTGTGTTCCAGCCTGTGATAAGAGGGGGGCAGACAAGCCTGTCAGACACAGACCAGTGGAGCATACCACCAGACAGATGGAGATGGAGGCTCACCCCTAGGGACTCTAGTGTCACCGAACACACACGCCCCTCCTCCCCCCTCTGAGCTGTTTCAGCCCCTGTTAACACCTCACACCAGGCTTTGGGCTCCATCTCATTTGAACTTCATCAAATCAGAAAGCTAACTGAATTCAATGTGTGGATTGAAAAAAAAAAAACTCCTCATTGAAGATGAATGGCAGTTTTCAACTCACATGATTGAAAATCAATGAATCAATTGAAAACTGCCATTGACTTCTTGAAATGACTGACTTGAAATGGAATTCACCACAACCCTGCTACACACTGCTGCATAGTGCATAGTCTACCACGTCTTCATGACCCCTTCCATGGCCATCAATATTAATGAGTATAAAGGCTATTAAAGTTAGAGCGCAGAGTTACCACAGACTAACCAGAACCATGTATGAGAGTCAAGGTCAAAACTGACATGTGACTTTAATACAGAGAGTCCACAGCTGAATACCAAAGGAAATCAGAGATAGGATATAGGCTTTAAGATTTGGATTTCAATTCCAGAGGTTTGGATGACAATGCAGACCCAGAGTACAAGTCTTTCCAAACCATAACTGTCAATCAGTTCTTCAATGCTTCACAGATCCTTACCAAGAGGTGGTCTCTTTTTCCTAACACAGTAGAACTTCTAAATCAAGGTTTATTCTTTAGGTAGGCTACATTTACAACCTTCCCATCCCACTAAGATGAAGTAAGCAGATAGGGCTCCTATTCAGCCTTACATGATGTACTAAGGAGTGGATAAGGGCAGAAGCGCAGGGAGTCTTTTTCCTTGAATGGAACGCGGCCCAGCTCTTCTCCCCCTGGGCAGTGCGAATCCCAGACAGAGACAGTGTATTAGGAGGGGGAATAGGGCGCACTTGAAGCCTACGCACTTCATCAATAATTGATGAACTCCAGCACAATTACAAAGTATAATGGGTCCTTTTATCTTCACTGCAGGAGACAGAGTCTACTCTTCTAGTCTGACAGACGGTAAAAACGCTGCAGAGGTTATTCTCCTCCCTCTCTGTCTGTCTGAATGGCTGGGCTTAATGTGAAAACAGGCAAAGAAGATGCTTTTTTACCCTCGTATATCAAAGTGCCTCCCCAACCCATTCCTCCGGTACCAATCAATAGGGTTAGAGGTCAACGGAGAGAGCTGCCCTCGAAGAGTCACCCAATCTGCAGTAGTTCCGAGAACATGTGACTGTTGGAGCTACATTTACCAAGCACTAGCCAATCAGATTTGGAGATGATGAGGAAGAATGTGGCCGCAGAGAAACACTCCAGGTACTGTGGAACTTTTGTGTTTGATTCCTTGGCGTTTTGTTGATCGTTTGTTTTCAGAGGACCATAGAATGTGACTAACTAAGACAAAAAACATATTCTGTGCATCAGCTCGTTCAAATACCTTCATCTGTGCAGAGATACTGTCTGGTACTCAGCACCCATACAATCCACAGAACACCATTGTCAGTAAATCAGGGTCGTGGCAAAAAGTTTTTCACTGGAGCAACAGAAAACTAAAACAAACGTTTCTTATTGGACAATTTCAGGTAGTCCCTCCCCGTGTCGGTCCGTTTGCTTCTGTTTGGTTGCCAGTGAATACGACCATATAAGCACACTATGATCTAACTGGAACAACGCCCCCTGTTGGGAGGCAATGATATGTCACCTGGCAGGTGTTGAGGTGAGGGTAGTTAATACCAGTAAAGACTTACGCAGCTCTCCCACTTTGAGGGTCTCACACAGCATCTTGGTCAGCTCGATGCTGCTGCGGCCGAACGGACACTCGTGCTTGTCCTCACGACTGCTGTTCTCCAGAACAATCTGGAACAAGGACAGAAAGTCACTCAAACCATCGATCCATCAACGTTTTCGCAAATACTTTTGTCAAGCATTTAACAGCTACCCAGGCACAGACAGAGACAGACAGAGATAGAGACACAGACATAAAGACAGACAGACAGACAGACAGACAGACAGGCACACAGAAACAGACAGACACATCCCAACTAGGGCCTTTAATTAACTGGAACCATGTGACCCTTGATCTATTAATCCAGTGAGACCACACTGAGGTCATAGTTGACAGAGATGATTCTCTTGGAGAGAGTCGGAGTGGGACATAGAAACCAGAGGCAGCAGAATGTCACCAACAGGACAAGGAACTGGGACACAGCTAACCGGATTATCCTATCTCTATGGTACCATCTTAATTCAATCAAAATCAAATCACATTTTATTTGTCACATGCACTGAATACAACAGGTGTAGACTAACAGTGAAATGCTTACTTAGGAGCCCTTTCCCAACAATGCAGAGTTAAAAAGTAAGAACAATTTGCAAAAAAATATAAAAATAAAAATAGCAACACAATAAAATAACAATAACAAGGCTATATACAAGGAGTACAGGTACCGAGTCAATGTGCAGGGGTACGAGGTAGTTGAGGTAGTTGAGGTATTATGTACATGTGGGTAGGAGTAAAAGTGACTAGGCAATCAGGATAGGTAATAAACAGAGTAGCAGCAGAGTATGTGATGTGTGTGAAAGAGTGTGAAAGTGTGTTTGTGTGAGTGTGTGTGTTTGTGGCGTCAATATGCATGTGTGTGTATGTTTTGTGAGTGTATGTAGTGTGTGTGTGTGTGTGTGTGTGTATGTGTGTATGTGTGGGTAGGGTCCAGTGAGTGTGCATAGAGCCAGTGCAAAGAAAAATAAATACATTAAAAGGGGTCAATGTAAATAGTCCGGGTAGCCATTTCATTAACTGACATGACAAATCTTTTCAGCCTCCTGAGGGGAAGAGGCATTGTCGTGCCCTCTTCACGACTTAGTTGGTGTATTTGGACCATGATAGGTCCTTAGTGATGTGGACACCGAAGAACTTGAAGCTCTCGAACCGCTCCACTCCAGCCCCACCCAGAGGTCAGACTAAGGACAGCAGCTATTGGAGGTTATTACAGTATCAGTCATTATACTGCACCTTATCTACCGCCGATGTCAAATCTCAAAGACATTCCAATCTCAATGTGACATTGCTTTGATTAAAAGACATCTTTCCTTCTACATAAACATAAACATTAACATTGCGAAAGCCTCTATTATTTACATTTGAACCTTGTTTGAACCTTAAACGGTCCACTTGCACACGGCGTGTTTAATTCATAAATCAATTCCCCATGTAAAAAATTATAACGTTGCCGCAGCGACAAGCCTACACCGGAAACCATCCTTATCATCGTCGTGGTGACAGTTTCATTTGGGAAATTGGTGGCTGTGTTTTGTCACAGCAGCGGGCAGAGGAGAGGGAAGGGCTGGCCAGTGTGTGTGTGTGTGTGTGTGTGTGTGTGTGTGTGTGTGTGTGTGTGTGTGTGTGTGTGTGTGTGTGGTAGGTTTAATATTAGATGGACAGTATGCCACCATCCTTTCAATTCCACATTTATTTTCACAGGTCATCCACTGCCCTTCTACAAGGACGCATGCACGCACACAGGCAGGCACACACACACACAATCACTCACTCATAGGCATGGGATGCCCACTAACCAAACCAATGGCACCTGCCCACAGTTTAGGCTGAGTTAAATTAATTCAGGATTAATACATAAACTTGATTTGATTTAGTTGCGTCCTTGTATAAAATGTATTGTGTTTGTCACTGAAACTAGGAAATTGACAAAAAAAACATCGGCAGGATTCCTTTCTCTCCTGTGAATGTGTAGATTTGTTAAACGTAGCCATATGCTATAGTATTGGTTTGACTGAATTCCAAGGCTACATATTGGCATGGTGTTTCAGACAGACTGCTTGGACAGAGCCCAGGGAATCTATTGAGTGAGGGATGGGCCATGGAGTGATAGAGAGAGTTTAGGCAGTGTGTGTGTGTGTGTGTGTGTGTGAGTGTGTGTGAGTGTGTGTGCTACTAACCCTGATGTAGGCATCCTGGTGGTGTCTGGCGAAGTACAGCATGTTATCCAGAGCCAGCATCCCAGGAGGAATCTGAGTGAAGTCCATTGCAGGGTTCACATGGTTCTGATGAGAGAGAGAGACCGAAAGAGATAAAGAGAGAGCAAGAGAGAGAGAGAGAGAGAGAGAGAGAGAGAGAGAGAGAGAGAGAGAGAGAGAGAGAGAGAGAGAGAGAGAGAGAGAGAGAGAGAGAGAGAGAGAGAGAGAGAGAGAGAGAGAGAGGTAAGTGGGCGGTGGTCATCTGACAAACATGTTTGAACAAGACAAGGATGAGTCAGAAAAATAAATAAGACAAGGTTGATTGGTAGACTATCTCCATTAGCACTGTAACACGTCTGAGTGAATGGAGGAGATAGAATGAGAGGGGAGAGAAAGGAGGGAGAGAGACGGAGAGAGACATGGAGGGGTCGCAGAGATCCAGCTCTGTAATTGTTCCTGACCGCCATCAGCTTCACAGACAGAATGGAAGAACCACATCCTTTCACACTACCTTCACCACATTTGAAGCAAAAGTCCAACTAAACCAATTTCTCTTCAAGATCCACAGGCCAGGTCTACAGTGAGGGGAAAAAAGTATTTGATCCCCTTTTGTACGTTTGCCCACTGACAAAGAAATGATCAGTCTATAATTTTAATGGTAGGTTTATTTGAACAGTGAGAGACAGAATAACAACAACAAAAAATCCAGAAAAACGCATGTCAAAAATGTTATAAATTGATTTGCATTTTAATGAGGGAAATAAGTATTTGACCCCCTCTCAATCAGAAAGATTTCTGGCTCCCAGGTGTCTTTTATATAGGAAACGAGCTGAGATTAGGAGCACACTCTTAAACGGAGTGCTCCTAATCTCAGTTTGTTACCTGTATAAAAGACACCTGTCCACAAAAGCAATCAATCAGATTTCAAACTCTCCACCATGGCCAAGACCAAAGAGCTCTCCAAAGATGTCAGGGACAAGATTGTAGACCTACACAAGGCTGGAATGGGCTACAAGACCATCGCCAAGCAGCTTGGTGAGAAGGTGACAACAGTTGGTGCGATTATTCGCAAATGGAAGAAACACAAAATAACTGTCAATCTCCCTCGGCCTGGGGCTCCATGCAAGATCTCACCTCGTGGAGTTGCAATGATCATGAGAACGGTGAGGAATCAGCCCAGAACTACACGGGAGGATCTTGTCAATGATCTCAAGGCAACTGGGACCATAGTCACCAAGAAAACAATTGGTAACACACTACGCCGTGAAGGACTTAAATCCTGCAGCGCCCGCAAGGTCCCCCTGCTCAAGAAAGCACATATACAGGCCCGTCTGAAGTTTGCCAATGAACATCTGAATGATTCAGTGGAGAACTGGGTGAAAGTGCTGCCTATGACCCCAAGAACACCATCCCCACCCTCAAACATGGAGGTGGAAACATTTTGCTTTGGGGGTGTTTTTCTGCTAAGGGGACAGGACAACTTCACCGCATCAAAGGGACGATGGACGTGGCCATGTACCGTCAAATCTTGGGTGAGAACCAGGGCATTGAAAATGGGTCGTGAATGGGTATTCCAGCATGACAATGACCCAAAACACACAGCCAAGGCAACAAAGGAGTGGCTCAAGAATAAGCACATTAAGGTCCTGGAGTGGCCTAGACAGTCTCCAGACCTTAATCCCATAGAAAATCTGTGGAGATAGCTGAAGGTTTGAGTTGCCAAACGTCAGCCTCGAAACCTTAATGACTTGGAGAAGATCTGCAAACAGGAGTGGGACAAAATCCCTCCTGAGATGTGTGCAAACCTGGTGGCCAACTACAAGAAATGTCTGACCTCTGTGATTGCCAACAAGGGTTTTGCCACCAAGTACTAAGTCATGTTTTGCAGAGGGGTCAAATACTTATTTCCCTCATTAAAATGCAAATCAATTTATAAAATTTTTGACATGCGTTTTTCTGGATTTTTTTGTTGTTATTCTGCCTCTCACTGTTCAAATAAACCTACCATTAAAATTATAGATTGATCATGTCTTTGTCAGTGGGCAAACGTACAAAATCAGCAGGGGATCAAATACTTTTTCCCCCTCACTGTACCTACTACCAACTACTGCCCACTAAATACAGCACTAGATCAACTTTACCAGACAATCCCCTTCGTTTCGTTTGTGTGTGTGTGTGTGTGTGTGTGTGTGTGTGTGTGTGTGCGCATGCTTTCATGTGTTCGTGCTTGCATGTGCGCGAGTGTGTGTGTGTACGAGCGTGTAAAGTCTGAGGGGTATTTTCGGGGGTTTCCGCACCACTGGAGAAAATGAAGTCAGGCCTTATCTTAAGGCAGCACACTGGGGTCTTAGCGAGCCGCAGAGCCCCTAACAGCTCAGGGACTTAGAGAGGAAATGATGGGCTTAGTTCCCACTCACCATGGATACGACAGCGATACGCCACAGCTCAGACACACCCAGAGAGAGGGGAGGTAGAGAGATAGGAAGAGAAAAATAGGTGTAGAAATCTCTCTCTCTCTCTCTCTCTCTCTCTCACTCACTCACTCACTCACACACTCACACACTCACACACTCACACACTCACACACTCACACACACACACACACACACACACACACACACACACGGAGAGCATAGTGTAATCTTCTAAACCAATTAACCGAGACCAAAACGAAATCTAGTTAGTCCAACAGCTGAAGTTTTGGGGATGCAGAGGCTAAACACTGTTCATGTGTGTGTGACTTACAATGAAACCTAGTTTCTTGAAGCCCAGTCGCGGTTGTTTGTGTGTGTGTGAGTGACTTACAATGAAGCCCAGCTTCTTGTAGTCGCGGGTGTACATGGACTTCCTCTTCTCGATGCTGCCACTGTTGTTCGGCTCACACTCCACGTCAAACGCAATCCTGCGCAGCTCAAAGATGATGTCTCTTTGGGCCTAGGCATATATATGAGGACAAAAACATTTAGACATACACTGAGTGTACAAAACATTAAGAACTCTCTTTCCATGACATAGACTGACCAGGTGAATCCAGGTGAAAGCTATGATCCCTCATTGATGTCACTTGTTATATCCACTTCAATCAGTGTAGATGACAGGGAGGAGACAGGCTTAAGAAGGATTGTTAAGCCTTGAGACAATTGAGACATGGATTGTGTATGTGTGCCATTCAGAGGATGAATGAGCAAGACAAAAGATTTAAAGTACCTATGAACGGGGTATGTCAAGAACTGCAACAATGCTGTGTTTTTCACGCTCAACAGTTTCCTGTGTGTATCAAGAATGGTCCAGCACCCAAAGGACATCCAGCCAACTTGACACAACTGTGGGAAGCATTGGAGTCAACATGGCCCGGCATCCCTGTGGAACGCTTTCGACACCTTGTAGACTCCATGCCCTGACTAATTGAAACTGTTCTCAATATGAGGAAGGTGTTCCTAATGTTTGATATACTCAGTGTACATACACAGTAAAAACATCAAATCGGCAAATCATTACATAGGCATTATTCCAAGGTAACTATATCCTTACATAGTACTTCCACATATCACTGATAATTCTCAGGTAGAGAGAGACAACGTGCTCAACTCTTATCCTCTTGGGAAAACCTATAAAATGGTGCTTGGAACCAAAAATAGATTAATTTGTGGATATTTTACTGGAAATTACTATTTGATAAGGCCTATGTGGCCAACAGCTTGAGGGACATTGAGTTGAGAGGCCTTAGTGTACCTGGTCCTGAGGGTCCATCTTGGTCATCATCCGGTCCTCTAAGAGGTTAAAGGTCAGGACCTGCAGCACGTACAGCTGGTGGGCCATCTCATCATTGATTGGCTTAGGGCTCCGGATCACGTTCTAGAGGAAAGAAAATACAAAGAATGTAACAAAAAAACACGAAATAAATAAGAGAGAGAGAGCGAGAGAGAGAGCGAAAGCCTGAGAGAGAGAGAGAAAGGCTGAGTGAGAGATGTGAGAGAAAGGCTGAAGGAGAGAGAAAGGCTGAGCGAGATAGAGAAAGACTGAGCGAGAGAGAGGCTGAGCAGGAGAGAGAGCGAGAGAGCGAGAGAAAGACTGAATGAGAGTGAAAGGCTGAGCGAGAGAAAGGCTGAGTGAGAGAGAGAAAAAGGCTGAGCGAGCGAGAGAAAGAGAGAAAGGCTGAGCGAGAGAGAGAGAGAAAGGCTGAGCGCGAGAGAGAAAGACTGAGCGAGAGAGAAAGGCTGAGCGAGATAGAGAGAGAAAGGCTGAGCGAGAGAGGGAAAGGCTGAGCGAGAGGTACAGATGGAGGTGATTACTGGACACACTTACACTCAGTATGATGGAACGCAGCTGCTTCTGGGCTAGAATGTGGGCCATCTCCTATACAGACAGACAGACGGACAGAGAGAGGAGGGAATAAATGGGAGAAAGAAAGAAAGAGGAAAAGAGACAAAAGAAGAGCAAGAAAGAAAAAGAGGGAGAGAGGATAGAGAACAGGATAAGTAATAAGCGAGAGAATGACAGAAAGGAAGAGAGAACGTGAGAGAGGGAGAGAGGGGGGAGAAAGTGAGCACACAGTTACATTATGATATACATACCCGTTACACAGAAAACAAATTGTTCTTTCAGGAAGCTCTATATCAAAATAAAAGTGGATTATGTGCCCAAAATATCAATGATCTTCGCTGAGACGCCATAAACTTCTAGAGACTATAAAGTGTCTCTGAGTCTGAGCTAGATGAGGTAGGGCGGAACATTTTAATGACACATTTAATCTGCTAGAGAGGCTACAGAAGGTCGCTAATCAAAGTACACTTACTGTCAGAGGACAATCAAGGATGTTCACACTGCTCTCATCATACTACCATTACGAGTGCAGTGAGGAAAGAAGAGTCAGAGGCAGAAAAGAAGGGGGTGATTCAAGACAGAAAAGAGAGGAAGAGAGTGAGAAAAGAAATGGCAGGGAGGTATATTTCAGTTAGTGGTGCAGGCAGCAACTCTTGTAACAAGGCAGACTGTGTCAGCAAAATTAAGACACTTGACTTGGAGATCATTTAAAACCTTTTGGTTCCCATTAACTTGTGGCCAACTTCTATTTTAGTGTCTCGCCCTTCTAGTGAAATGATGCTCTAGCACATGCTGACCTTGTTTAGCTTACAACACAGAAATGTAATGTACTGTAGTCGTGAGTCTTAAAGGTATCTGCTACAGTGGTCTACACATGCAGCAATACACCTCGCAACACAGAAATGTAATGTAGTCGTGAGTCTAAAACAGGGTCAAACTCATTCCATTCCGAATGGCTGTGATTTTGGGTTTTTCTTTAAATTAAGACCTAGAAATGCAGGTGAGGGGAGTTCCTTAGTAATTAGTGACCTAAATTCTTCAATCAAGTACAAGGGAGGAGTGAAAACCCGCAGACACTCTGCCCTCCGTGGAATGGGTTTGACACGTGGTGTAAAAGGTATACTGCTAGAGTGGTCAACACCTGCAGCAATACACTTCCCATCTACTTCCTTAGTAACACATCATGATCACAATCCTGAATAACCCTTTATAAATTCTTACAAGTGTTTATAAATTATTCTAAATGATTGTAAATGTTTGCACATCTTGTACATGCTGATACATGTTTCTAAATGTTAACAAATAATGAAATAGTATTTATTAATAGTGTATGAATCACTTATACATTCTTATTCATGATAGTTTTAGAGTGCTACCACTTCCTTCAGTAGTCTATACAGTGCATTCGTAAAGTATTCAGACCCCTTGACTTTTTCCACATTTTGTTATGTTAGAGCCTTATTCTGAAATGGATTAAATTGTTTTTTTCCCCTCAACAATCTACACACAATACCCTTGTGGTAGACCAGGGGGTTTGGTCAAGACGTTTACACAGATCAGACACGGACAGAATTGTATTAGCTCGGTTTCAAAAGTGTTTATTTAAATAATAAACACAGCGAAAAGGAGACCTTCTCCGGGATACCGTCTTCTGGGCTCCGGGGTCTTGCTGTATCCTGTGGGGAAAAAAACCAGCTCCCTCCATCATCTCTGGTACTGAGCACGACTATACGGGAGTAACCTCTCTTCCCCAGTCCCCACTCCCGTGTGCTGCCCTTCTGGCAACTTTATGGGACTCGTCCAGCTGGTGAGCAATCAGCCCCTTGATTACTCACCAACCACAATCAGCCCCAATTAGTCCTGGCCGGGGAGCACGTCAAGACCTGGCACGTCCAGCAGAGGGTGCCATCGCCGCGTGATGTCGCCCCCCTCTGTCACCAGGCATCAACGAGTCTCCCCCTGGTGGCTAACCTGCTGTATGCCACACCCCATAATGACAAAGCAAAAATAGGTTTTAAGAAATGTTGGCACATTTCTTAACAAAACAGAAATATCACATTTACATAAGTATTCAGACCCTTAACTCAGTACTATGTTGAAGCACCTTTGACAGCGATTACAGCCTCGAGTCTTCTTGGGTATGACGCTACAAGCTTGGCACACCTGTATTTTGGGGAGTTTCTCCAATTCTTCTCTGCAGTTCCTCTCAAGCTCTGTCCGGTTGGATGCACAGTTATTTTCAGGTCTCTCCAGAGATGTTCGATCGGGTTCAAGTCCGGGCTCTGGCTGGGCCACTCAAGGGCATTCAGAGACTTGTCCCGAAGCCACTCCTGCGTTGTCTTGGCTGTGTGCTTAGGGTCGTTGTCCTGTTGGAAGGTGAACCTTCACCCCAGTCTGAGGTCCTAAGCGCTCTGGAGCAGGTTTTCATCAAGGATCTCTCTGTACTTTGCTCCGTTCATCTTTCCCTCAATCCTGACTAGTCTTCCAGTCCCTGCCGGTGAAAAATATCCCCACAGCATGAAGATTCCACCACCATGCTTCACCGTAGGGAGGGTGCCAAGTTTCCTCCAGACGTGACGCTTGGCATTCAGGCCAAAGAGTTCAATCTTGGTTTCATCAGACCAGAGAATCTTGTTTCTCATGGTCTGAGAGTCCTTTAGGTGCCTTTTGGCGCCTTTTGGCAAACTCCAAGCGGGCTGTCATGGTATTTTACTGAGGAGTGGCTTCCGTCTGTAAAGGCCTGATTGGTAGAGTGCTGCAGAGATGGTTGTCCTTCTGGAAGGTTCTCCTATCTCCACAGAGGAACTCTGGAGCTCTGTCAGAGTGACCATCGGGTTCTTGGTCACCTCCCTGACCAAGACCCTTCTCCCCCGATTGCTCAGTTTGGCCGGGCGGCCAGCTCTAGGAAGAGTCTTGGTGGTTCCAAACTTCTTCCATTTAAGAATGATGGAGGTCACTTGTGTTCTTGGGGACCTTCAACGCTGCAGACATTTTCTAGTACCCTTCCCAGATCTGAGCCTCAACTCAATCCTGTCTCGGAGCTCTACGGACAATTCCTTCGACCTCATGGCTTGGTTTTTGCTCTGACATGCACTGTGAACTGTGGGACCTTATATAGACAGGTGTGTGCCTTTCCATATCATGTCCAATCAATTGAATTTACCACAGGTGGACTCCAATCAAGTTGTAGAAACATCTCAAGGATGATCAATGAGCTCATTTTCGAGTCTCATAGCAAAGGGTCTGAATACTTAAGTAAATAAGGTATTTCAGTTTTTTTTCACTTTGTCATTATGGGGTATTGTGTGTAGATTGATGAGGAAAAACATTTATTTAATCCATTTTAGAATAAGGCTGTAACGTAACAAAATGTGGGAAAAGTCAAGGGGTAGCTGCAACAATGGTGCACCATCGCTCAATACACGTCAACACTTTTTTGTTAAATCATATTAAATGATAAATGTTAAAAACTAAAGTGAGCATGGATAATTTTTTATCTTCCACCTAATGTGCTGCAAAGGAAGGGAGATGAGTGCGTATCGGGAATCGTTAACACTGTTCCACTCTATTGGGTGGACCCATTTTTGATAACAGCTAGGCTTCGTCTGATTGGCTTAGAGCCCAGTGTGTAATAGGCTAGCCCACAGAGCAGAACGGTGTGTGACGTCATCGGAGCTGAGAGAGATGAGAGTGTGTGTGTCCCAAATGTCATCCTAGTCCCTTCATAGGGCACTACTTTTTACAAGGGCCCATAGGGATTTGGTCAAAAGTAGTGCACTACATAAGGAATAGGGTGCCATTTGGGACCCAGCTAGAGAGGACAGGGGTTCTGCTTGGCTAGGCAGTGTTATCAATCTATACTCAGCAGAGAAGTAGAGGGGGACAGTGAAAGCCCCATACAGAGACTTATTACTGCACCGTTTAAGGCAAGTACGACAGGGGTACACAAGGATACGTACACCACAAAAACATGCAAACAAACACAAGACTATAATGTACATACACACACAGTCTTGTACAACTAACCTTGTGAGGACACACAATTCAGTCCCATTGAAAATTATATTTTCCCAAACCCCTAACCTGAAAACCTAACCTTAACCCTAAACCTAACCCCCTACAAATAGCATTTGACCTTGTGAGGACTAACAAAATGTCCCCAGTTGATCACATTTTTGTTTGTTTACTATTGTTGTGGGGACTTCTGGTCCCCACAAGTATAGGTAAAGACGTCCACACACACACACACACACACACACACACACACACACACACACACACACCCTCCCTTGTCTGACTACTGTGTATTTTATACTTGTTGTACCAGTCAGCAGTAGGGAGATTGGACTGAACCCTCTCTCTGATGCATCTGAATCAGTCCTCCTCAAGATCCACAATTCATCTGTCCTGCCACCCACAACCACACAGTAAACAATGTGTTCCCCACAATAAGTGCCAAACGTGTGTGTGTGCATGTGTACAGTTGAAGTCGGAAGTTTACATACACTTAGGTTGGAGTCATTAAAACTTGTTTTTCAACACATTTCTTGTTAACAAACTATAGTTTTGCCAAGTCGGTTAGGACATCTACTTTGTGCATGACACAAGTAATTTTTCCAACAATTGTTTACAGACAGATTATTCACTTATAATTCACTGTATCACAATTCCAGTGGGTCAGAAGTTTACATACACTAAGTTGACTGTGCCTTTAAACAGCTTGGAAAATTCCAGAAAATGATGTCATGGCTTTAGAAGCTTCTGATAGGCTAATTGACATAATTTGAGTCAATTGGAAGTGTACCTGTGGATGTATTTCAAGGCCTACCTTCAAACCCAGTGCCTCTTTGCTTGACATCATGGGAAAATCAAAAGAAATCAGCCAAGACCTCAGAAAACAAATTGTAGACCTCCACAAGTCTGGGTGATTCTTGGGAGCAATTTCCAAACGCCTGAAGGTACCACGTTCATCTGTACAAACAATAGTACACAAGTATAAACACCATGGGACCACGCAGCCGTCATACCGCTCAGGAAGGATACGCGTTCTGTCTCCTAGAGATGAACGTACTTTGGTGCGAAAAGTGCAAATCAATCCCAGAACAGCAAAGGACCTTGTGAAGATGCTGGAGGAAACAGGTACAAAAGTATCTATATCCACAGTGAAACGAGTCCTTTATCGACATAACCTGAAAGGCCGCTCAGCAAGGAAGAAGCCACTGCTCCAAAACCGCCATAAAAAAGACAGACTACGGTTTGCAACTGCACATGGGGACAAAGATCGTACTTTTTGGAGAAATGTCCTCTGGTCTAATGAAACCAAAATAGAACTGTTTGGCCATAATGACCATCGTTATGTTTGGAGGAAAAAGGGGAACGCTTGCAAGCCGAAGAACACCATCCCAACCATGAAGCACGGGGGTGGCAGCATCAAGCTGTGGGGATGCTTTGCTGCAGGAGGGACTGATGCACTTCACAAAATAGATGGCATCATGAGGAAGGACAATTATGTGGATATATTGAAGCAACATCTCAAGACATCAGTCAGGAAGTTAAAGCTTGGTCGCAAATGGGTCTTCCAAATGGACAATGACCCCAAGCATACTTACAAAGTTGTGGCAAAATGGCTTAAGGACAACAAAATAAAGGTATTGGAGTGGCCATCACAAAGCTCTGACCTCAATCCTATAGAACATTTGTGGGCAGAACTGAAAAAGTGTGTGCAAGCAAGGAGGCCTACAAACCTGACTCAGTTACACCAGCTCTGTCAGGAGGAATGGGCCAAAATTCACCCAACTTATTGTGGGAAGCTTGTGGAAGGCTATCCGAAACGTTTGACCCAAGTTAAACAATTTAAAGGCAATGCTACCAAATACTAATTGAGTGTATGTAAACTTCTGACCCACTGGGAATGTGATGAAAGAACTAAAAGCTGAAATAAATCATTCTCTCTACTATTATTCTGACATTTCACATTCTTAAAATAAAGTGGTGATCCTAACTGACCTAAAACAGGTGATTTTTACTAGGATTAAATGTCAGGAATTGTGAAAAACTGAGTTTAAATGTATTTGGCTAAGGTGTATGTAAACTTCCGACTTCAACTGTATGTGTGCATGACTGTGTGTGTGTGTGTGTGTGTGTGTGTGTGTGTGTATATATATTCTTCATTTGTTTAACACTTTTTTGGTTACTACATGATTCCATATGTGTTATTTCATAGTTCTGATGTCTTCACTATTATTCTACAATGTAGAAAGTAGTAAAAAAAAAGAAAAAAAATGAGTAGGTGTGTCCAAACTTTTGACTGGTAGTGTATATATGAGTGTGTGTAACCTACCTGTCGCTTGTCTTCCGGGGCCTTGAGGAACAAGGCGTTAATCACAGCGATGGTATATGTCTGAATGTCCTGATCAGTCCTGTCATTAGATGGATAACAACACAGAACCATGCTGTTCAGCCATGTCAGTACTAATCACACTGGACATGACCGATCACACACTACAGGTACACTGTTGGATGCTTCCCAAATGGCACCCTATTCCCTACATAGTACACTACTTTTGACCAGAGTTCTATGGGCCATGGTCAAAAGCAGTCCACTATATTGGGAATAGGGGGCCATTTGGGACGCATCCACTGTAGTTTTCTGCCATGTTTCTCAAATGGGTTACTTCCCTGGTCTTTCTGTTAAGAGTACTTCCCAATCATGGACACTGGAGAGTTTACATTCATTAAATCAATAGAGATATAACATAGATGAAACAGTTACCCCACTACTGGTCTAGGGCCAGGGGCCATCTGTATCAAGTGTCTAAGAGTAGGAGTGCTGATCTAGGATCAGTTTTGTCTTTTAGATCATAAGGAAAAAGGTTATATGGACAGGTGGGGACCTGATACTAGTTCAGCACTCCTACTCTGAGACACTTGATAAGGCCCCAAATCTATTAAGTAAAATCTTGCTATAGGTTAAGGAGCGTTTTGCGGTAATCTGATCTTAGATCTGCGGTTAGGGACAACGTATATCTCTGGTATATAACATAATGACCGTGCGGCTCTCTCTCACCCCTGCAGATGGGGTATAAGCTGTCCGATGGTGATCTCTTGCGCCACCTTCTGGTAGAGGTCCTGACTGTTGAGCACCATGGACTCCAGGATGGCCAGGGACCGCTGCAGCACAGCCATGTCCATGGCCGACTTGCTCACGTAACCTGCAATCTGCAACAGATAGAGGTGGTTTAACTGAATTCAAGACATAGACCGCCTGAATAAAACCATAGCTATTATTATGCAGAGGTTATAGGAGCTCTACCTCTTAAATATTTATAGAACGTTTACAAACACAATACAAAATCCTCCTTGTAGCCGCAATGTCTAAACCATCTGTTAGATGTCTCAAGGACAGTTTTCACGGACGTGTTAAAAAAAACAGTTAAACCAGTTTACAATGTTATAAACAGTTTGTGAGGGGACGGGCACCTTCTTGATGAAGGCAACAGAGAAGGTATCCCAGGAGACGATGCCGTGGTCCATGAGCTCCACGAACGCAGTCAGCGTGAATGACAATAAGTCGCCGAAACTGGAACACAACAACAACAGCCAATAGAAACATCTCTGCCACTGGCTCCAACACACACGTACAGCGACAGCCGCAAAGCAGCTAAAAGCCTTGGTCTCAGGGAGGGAGGGAGGAGGGGGGGGGGAGAGAGGAAAGGAGAGAGAAGCCACAGCCAGGTATGCTGAGTGCACAGAAAGGTGAGGAGGTGGACTGCGGCACCTGATGGGGCAGACAGATGACTCAGTCCTTCAGGAACAACAGGGGGCGCCAGACAGCCAGCAAGAGCCAGAAAGCGCAGGGTAGCAGAGCCACGGAGCACTCATTCATTAATAATTCCCATGCAGTTACATTGATGTTAGTAGTGACAGTAGGGCCGAGCGAGGCTATTTCCTGGAAGATAATTATACAATGATCTGAATGCAACGTGTTTCAATCTGTTATGTTCAATCACTCCAGTTCACAGGAATATGAATAGCCTACATAAATCTCACAGAAATATACAATGACAGGAAGAAGATTAGGTCAAATAAATGCTTTTTGACATTTTCTGAATTACGTAACTGTGATTACAGTCATGTCATAAACCTGAAATATAACTCAGTGACCTACACCTCTTGATATGATGTGGGAAATATTGTAAAATAAAACCGATTTTATTGGCCAATAGTCTCCAATGCATGACTTGAAAGTAATCAATTCAATGTTCAAAGAAAACTAAACACGTTATATGTAACTTCATATGTACAAACACATGTAAATCAACACATACAATTTTTAAAAAATTACTTCGGCATAAAAAATTTACAGAAATATGTTAATACATTCTAACAAAGATTTGGTTTATAAGACACTGGCAGGAACAGGCCCCTCACAGGCTTGGCAACAACTAATTAACACATTGGGTTAATAACAGAACAGACAACATCATGGCTCACATCTCAGACACATCCATTCGTAATAATTCATTAGTAGTACCCAGCCCACGGTTAGACTAGGGTGAGTAAGAGTTTTCATATGACAGTGGGCAGTTACGTGATGTGTGAAATTATCATGTTAATATAAGTTCATGATTCAACTAAAATGGTTATACTCCAATATACTCTTAAAAAAGTTGACCCATTTAAAAAGATGCAAGAATGACTTAAGAGTGTTGCCTTACAGAATGATGTCTCTACAGGGTGAGTATGTATGGCGTTGAGGACAGTGAACTGCAGAATATTAATGGAGTGTAAAGGACTGCCATGAGACATCCATGACAACCCACCACCATCCAACGTTAAAGTTCCCAACACCTGGGGTGTATTAATTAGTGCAAAACGTTTCTCTAATCGGACAAGTTCAGGTAGGTCCCTCCCTGTTTCAGCCCGTTTAGTTTCTGTTTGGTTACTAGTGAATACACCCCTGAACACCATTGTTATAAGTTTAGGAGGTGTACCAAGAATCCTAGAAGAAAAATCTCTGAATTTGGACTGTGGGTGTCTTTATGGATCGTTGTCATGGTGCTCTTCAAAACAACATCCCACATGAAACAAGAGACTGTGGCTTTAGTTCCCTTTGAACCTCAAATTGCCCAATAAGAGAAGAATGGTGTTTCGGTTACATGGAACACAGAGGATGCGCCCCAAATGGCACCCTATTCCCTAAAAGTAGTGCAGTATATAGGGAATAGGGTGCCATTTGGGACGTAGGCAGAGATAAACAAAAAGACACAAGTTTGATTTGAAAATGAAAGCCAGAGATGGCGACAGCAGCCATGTTGTTTCCCATTAGTTTAATAGAAACACCAGGGCTTGAGTTTTAACCATGCAGACTCAGTTGCCGGGTAGATTAAAAGGAAGAGTCCAAAGCCAGCCAGGGTAGTCATCTGACTGGGGAGGGAAAGGGAGGGCTTACCATGGCTTCATTATCTTCTGTAGTTTCTGATAGCGTCTGCAAAGATTTAAGAAACTTTGGTGTCAGAGAGAACACAATGACCACGTAAGAAGAGGCTCAAGTCATAGTAGAGAGAGGTTACGGTTAGACAATAGAACACATTGCCCAGGTGTGTGTGTGTGTGTGTGTGTGTGTGTGTGTGTGTGTGTGTGTGTGTGTGTGTGTGTGTGTGAGTGTGAGTGTGTGTGTGTGAGAGTTAGACAATAGAACACATTGCCCAGGTGGGATCGATCCATCTCAGAGTAGGAGTGCTGATTTCTGATCAGTTTAGAGACTTTTAGATCACAACGAATAAGGTCACATGGACAGGGAAGACCTGATCCTAGATCAGCAGTCGTACTCTGAGATGCTCCATACATACAGAGGCCAGAGAGAGCCTGGATCAGAGGCTAACACATGGACAGGATGGAGATGGACTTGAACAGAGCTTCACAGAGACAACTCAAAATATAGAAGAATCACAACACAAGGCTGACCTGCTACAGTAACGTAACACAATACAGGGAACAACACAAACCATTTGGTCAAACATAATAACATGGACACCAGGGATTAGTAGTAATCTACTATCGCCCCGTAGCACTCACCTCTGTCATCATGAAGTGCTTTGAGAGACTAGTCAAGGATCATATCACCTCTACCTTACCTGTCACCCTAGACCCACTTCAATTTGCTTACCGCCCCAATAGATCCACAGACGATGCAATCGCCATCACACTGCCTTATCCCATCTAGACAAGAGGAATACCTATGTAAGAATGCTGTTCATTGACTATAGCTCAGCATTCAACACCATAGTACCCTCCAAGCTCATCATTAAGCTTGAGGCCCTGGGTCTGAACCCCGCCCTGTGCAACTGGGTCCTGGACTTCCTGACGGGCCGCCCCCAGGTGGTGAAGGTAGGAAACAACATCTCCACTTCGCTGATCCTCAACACTGGAGCCCCACAAGGGTGCGTGCTCAGCCCCCTCCTGTACTCCCTGTTCACCCATGACTGCATGGCCAAGCACGCCTCCAACTCAATCATCAAGTTTGCAGACGACACAACAGTAGTAGGCTTGATTACCAACAATGACAAGACCGCCTACAGGGAGGAGGTGAGGGCTCTGGGAGTGTGGTGCCAGGAAAATAACCTCTCACTCAACGTCAACAAAACAAAGGAGATGATCGTGGACTTCAGGAAACAGCAGAGGGTGCACACCCCTATCTACATCGACGGGATCGCAGTGGAGAAGGTGGAAAGCTTCAAGTTCCTTAGCGTACACATCACTGACAAACTGAAATGGTCCACCCACGCAGACAGTGTGGTGAAGAAGGCACAACAGAGCCTCTTCAACCTCAGGAGGCTGAAGAAATTCGGCTTGGCACCTAAAACCCTCACAATCTTCTACAGATGCACAATTGAGAGCATCCTGTTGGGCTGTATCACCGCCTGGTACGGCAACTGCACCGCCCGCAACCGCAGGGCTCTCCAGAGGGTGGTGCGGTCTGCCGAACGCATTACCGGGGGCAAACTACCCGTCCTCCAAGAAACATATAGCACCCGATGTCACAGGAAGGCCAAAAAGATAATTAAGGACATCAACCACCCGAGCCACTGCCTGTTCATCCCGCTATCATCCAGAAGGCGAGGTCAGTACAGGTGCATCAAAGCTGGGACCGAGAGAATGAAAAACAGCTTCTATCTCAAGGCCATCAGATTGTTAAATAGCCATCACTAGCACATTAGATGCTGCTGCTGCCTATTGAAATCACTGGCCACTTTAAGAAATGGAACATTAGTCACTTTAATAATGTTTACATATCTTGCACTACTCATCTCATATGTATATACTGCATTCTATTCTATAATATTCTACTGTATCTTAGTCCATGCCGCTCTGTCATTGCTTGTCCATCAATGTATATATTCTTAAATTCCATTCCATACTAGTTTTGTGTGTATTGGGTATATGTTGTGAAATTGTTAGATATTACTTGTTAGATATTACTGCACTGTCGGAGCTAGAAGCACAAGCATTTCACTACACCGCTATAACATCTGCTAAACACGTGTATGTGACAAATACAATTTGATTTGATTACTATTATGCTCTGATTAACACAGGGGAATGTATGAAGATGAGGATATTTGACCAAATAAACACACTCCGATCAAATCACAATTGGTTAGGAGCCAATTGATGACAGACTGTGAGCACAAAGCATGCAAAATCAGAAGTACTGTTTAGGAAGCAGCTGGAACCTTACCCTGGCAGAGAGACGGACAGCTCTATATTACAGGCTTTGCTTGAGGAGATGACAGACGGACAATAATTGCCAATATTTCATTTCACAACAAGATTTAACAAGACGGAAATCTATTTCGAGACAAACTTGGATCAGGCAAACTCAGTAAATCTCAAGCTAGATCTTAATACCGTCTTGTTTTGTGACAGAACATTAAGTCGGTCACAAAATTAACATAATTCCCCAGGGATCCAAAATGTTTGCCAGTTGACGTTGCACTGTAAATTCTCAGCAGTTCTGGAACCTGTATGTTATGTTACTAAACCAATAGGGTGTGCTAAACTTCTTTAATTTCCTGATACAGCAGCCCACATTAAAACAGCATAAAGTAATCTCCAGACTGGGATATTAGAAAGTACTGCTCCCTGGTGTCTCTTTTTCCTAAGCCTGTGAATTATCATATAACGCTAGTCCGTCGGCAGGAATGTAGATGAGGATTGTAGAGTTATAAACACAGACACACACGCCTGCACTTTCAAACTCTAGGGCTAAGGACTGTTGACGCATGAGTAATCTACATAAAAACATATTTAAAGAAAGATGCCTGAGGTGGCAGGATGCATCATTGGGGAATTAAGTGGGCACCACTGCTTATAGGAGGACAGAGGAGGAGGGAACATGATTAATAGGGAATGAATATGCATTTATAACATGTAAATACAGATCACTTGGGACACGCATACTGAATGTAACTAGGGTGGGCCTTCACCTCCCCTGTACAATAATGGATGATACTCTACTAGGTCCTATTGTAGAGGACAGATACACTAACAGAATGGAAGGTACTAGTTCCTACTGTAGAGGACAGATACACTAACAGAATGGAAGGTACTAGTTCCTACTGTAGAGGACAGATACACTAACAGAATGGAAGGTACTAGTTCCTACTGTAGAGGACAGATACACTAACAGAATGGAAGGTACTAGTTCCTACTGTAGAGGACAGATACACTAACAGAATGGAAGGTACTAGTTCCTACTGTAGAGGACAGATACACTAACAGAATGGAAGGTACTAGTTCCTACTGTAGAGGACAGATACACTAACAGAATGGAAGGTACTAGTTCCTACTGTAGAGGACAGATACACTAACAGAATGGAAGGTACTAGTTCC
Organism: Coregonus lavaretus; assembly: GCF_964263955.1. Taxonomy (NCBI): domain Eukaryota; kingdom Metazoa; phylum Chordata; class Actinopteri; order Salmoniformes; family Salmonidae; genus Coregonus; species Coregonus lavaretus. Next base: position 4,776,415 of record NC_139990.1, on the reverse strand, counting down.
TACTGTAGAGGACAGATACACTAACAGTAATTCCAAGTGGCAGAGAGCGAGTGTGGTCCATCAGGGCTGACCTTGCATGGTGCAGCTAACTAGGAAGTCTCTCTGGTCTGGGGGAAGCATAATGAGGAGGCCATGCAGCAGAACAGTGTGTGTGTGTGTGTGTGTGTGTGTGTGTGTGTGTGTGTGTGTGAGTGTGTGAGTGAGTGTGTGTTTCAGACGGCTGATGCCCTGTAAACGCTGTGTCCAGAGCCCTCGGGCTAGCCTTCCATGAGAGGCTGCTGGGAATGACAAGCATTCGTTTTGGATTCAGGGCCGTTCATTACAGTACAGTGCAAACAGCTCTGGGTGACTGGAGACTGCTGACTGTGTGATTGAATGGGGGGTGTAATTGTGTGAGAAAGATAGGGTGTGTCTGTGTGTGTGTGTGTGTGTACACGCAAATATGTGCATCTTGCCTCCACTGTGAGCGAGTCTCCTATGTGCGTTTTGACTCCGTAATCGCTCTACACTCACACAGCATGACCCTGGCTCCCCTCTCCCTTCCTGCCTCTCAACGCTGCCGCCCTCCCCTCCTCCCTCTCTCTCACCCCTGCCTCACCTCCTGCCCCCCATGGGGTTCCAGTCAACATCACGGCTGAGAAACGCCAACTCAGCAAAACGCCACTGCCTGTCCTCGCCGTAACCTTCAGCTGAGACAGAGAGAGCGTCTTTTTCCCAAATGACACCCTATTCCCTACATAGTGCAGTACTTTGCCCTGAGCCGGATGGGCCCTGGTCAAAAGTAGAGCACTAGGGAATAGGGTGCCATTTGGGACATAGCCAGCCTACCAGGCCCAAAGCCCAGCGAGACAGGCAGAGACAGTCAGAGAGAGACCACTGCTTGGGGATGGGGTGGGGCCACCAGGGGTTTGGTTGGGATGGGGTGGGAGGGTAGAATTGTAAAAAAATAAATGCATTGTGATTCTCATTGACTCAATATAAACAATTGTTCACAAAAAAGAGAACACTGCTGGGTCAGGACCGGATCTGTCTGGATGATTTGGAGCTGATGATCGGTTGTTGTAAGCCAGAGTGTCTGAAAGTGTAAAGCTCAGAGAAACATTGCAGCTGTTCATCAGTAAAAGTGCCTTGTCTAAAGCTGTGTGCAGCTCTCAGAGAAAGCAAAGTTGGCACTATGATAGTATCAGTATCATGCGACATGTGGACACAAGATTATTTGTATTACGATAGTTTATCAGTTAGTCAATGGGGTCAAATATATTCAGGTGCTGCACAGGTGGTGCACTGGTACAGACCACGTCACCCTGTGGTACTAAATGCTCCACAGAGCACCTCAGAGCCCATCCACTTCATAGACTCTACATTAGAAAGGCAGATAGGAGACGAGAATATGTGACTCGATGGCTTTTACTTGGGGCAAGTCAGCAAACTGTAATTTACAGAAGAGTATACTAAGAGTAAGAGGTGATCAGAGTAGAGCAGTAAGAGGTGATCAGAGAAGAGCTTGACACCTTGACAAGTTCCTTTCCTGAGGATGGCTCACCCCTCACAGTTCTGGGTGACTTTAACCTCCCTACGTCTGCCTTTGACTCATTTCTCTCTGCCTCCTTCTTTCCACTCCTTTCCTCTTTTGACCTCACCCTCTCACCGTCCCCCCCTACTCACAAGGCAGGCAATACGCTTGACCTCATCTTTACTAGATGCTGTTCTTCTACTAATCTCACTGCAACTCCCCTCCAAGTCTTCGACCACTACTTTGTATCCTTTTCTCTCTCGCTCTCCTCCAACACTACTCACTCTGCCCCTACTCAGATGGTAATGTGCCGTCACAACCTTTGCTCTTGCTCTCCCGCTACTCTCTCCTCTTCCATCCTATCATCTCTTCCCTCTGCTAAATCCTTCTCCCTCTGATCTCCTGATTCTGCCTCCTCAACCCTCCTCTCCTCCCTTTCTGCATCTTTTGACTCTCTATGTCCCCTATCCTCCCGGCCGGCTCGGTCCTCCCCTCCTGCTCCGTGGCTTGACGACTCATTGCGAGCTCACAGAACAGGGCTCCGGGCAGCTGAGCGGAAATGGAGGAAAACTAGACTCCCTGCGGACCGGTCATCTTTTCAGTCCCTCCTCTCTACATTCTCTTCCTCTGTTTCCGCTGCTAAAGCCACTTTCTACCACTCTACATTTCAAGCCTCTGCCTCTAACCTTAGGAAGCTCTTTGCCACCTTCTCCTCCCTGCTGAATCCTCCTCCTCCTCCCCCTCCCTTCTCCCTCTTTGTGGATGACTTCGTCAACCATTTTGAAAAGAAGGCTGACGACATCCGATCCTCATTTATTAAGTCAAATGACACTGCTGGTCCTGCTCACACTGCCCTACCCTATGCTTTGACTTCTTTCTCCCCTCTCTCTCCAGATGAAATCTTGCGACTTGTGACGGCCGGCCGCCCAACAACCTGCCCGCTTGACCCTATCCCCTACTCTCTTCTCCAGACCATTTCCGGAGACCTTCTCCCTTACCTCACCTCGCTCATCAACTCACCGCTGGCCATGTCCCCTCCGTCTTCAAGAAAGAGCGAGAGTTGCACCCGTCCTCAAAAAACCTACACTCGATCCCTCCGATGTCAACAACTACAGACCAGTATCCCTTCTTTCTTTTCTCTCCAAAACTCTTGAGCGTGCCGTCTCTAGCCAACTCTCCTGCTATGTCTCTCAGAATGACCTTCTTGATCCAAACCAGTCAGGTTTCAAAACTGGTCATTCAACTGAGACTGCTCTTCTCGGTGTCATGGAGGCTCTCCGCACTGCTAAAGCTAACTCTCTCTCCTCTGCTCTTATCCTTCTAGACCTATCCGCTGCCTTTGATACTGTGATCCTCCTCTCCACCCTCTCCGAGTTGGGCATCTCTGGCGCTGCTCACTCTTGGATTGCGTCCTACCTGACAGGTCGCTCCTACAAAGTGGCGTGGCGAGAATCTGTCTCCGCACCACGTGCTCTCACCACTGGTGTCCCCCAGGGCTCAGTTCTAGGCCCTCTCCTATTCTCTCTATACACCAAGTCACTTGGCTCTGTCATATCCTCACATGGTCTCTCCTATCATTGCTACGCAGACGACACACAATTCATTTTCTCCTTTCCCCCTTCTGATAACCAGGTGGCGAATCGCATCTCTGCATGTCTGGCAGACATATCAGTGTGGATGTCGGATCACCACCTCAAGCTGAACCTCGGCAAGACGGAGCTGCTCTTCCTCCCGGGGAAGGACTGCCCACTCCGTGATCTCGCCATCACGGTTGACAACTACATTGTGTCCTCCTCCCAGAGTGCAAAGAACCTTGGCGTGAACTTGGACAACACCCTGTCGTTCTCCGCTAACATCAAAGCAGTGACCCGATCCTGCAGGTTCATGCACTACAACATTCGCAGAGTACGACCCTACCTTACACAGAAAGCGGCACAGGTCCTAATCCAGGCACTTGTCATCTCCCGTCTGGATTACTGCAACTCGCTGTTGGCTGGGCTCCCTGCCTGTGCCATTAAACCCCTACAATTTATCCAGAACGCTGCAGCCCGTCTGGTGTTCGACCTTCCCAAGTTCTCTCATGTCACCCCCCTCCTCCGCACACTCCACTGGCTTCCAGTTGAGGCTCGCATCTACTACAAGACCATGGTGCTTGCCTACGGAGCTGTGAGGGGAACGGCACCTCTTTACCTTCAGGCTCTGATCAGACCCTACACCCAAACGAGGGCACTACGTTCATCCACCTCTGGCCTGCTAGCTCCCCTACCTCTACGGAAGCCCAGTTCCCGCTCAGCCCAGTCAACGCTATTTGCTGCTCTGGCACCCCAATGGTGGAACAAGCTCCCCCACGACGCCAGGACAGCGGGAGTCACTGACCTCCTTCCGGAGACACTTAAAACCCTACCTGTAGTGTAAAGTAATCCTTCTACCCCTCCCCCACCCCCCAATAAAAATAAATAAATAAAAAGTGGTTGTCCCACTGGCTATCATAAGTTGAATGCACCAATTTGTATGTCGCTCTGGATAAGAGCGTCTGCTAAATGATGTAAATGTAAATGTAAGAGAAGTAAGAGGTGATCAGATCAGAGTAGAGAAGTAAGAGGTGATCAGAGTAGAGAAGTAAGAGGTGGAGAAAGGAGGACAGGAGAAGACAATGTAGGAGAGTAGAGAAGATGGGAGGAGAGAAAGAGTACGTACTCTGTGCCGCTCTCCACCATCTGTGTGAGCAGTGAGATGCCATCCAGGTTGATAAACTCCTGGGCGAAGGTGATGTCTCTGGAAGAGTTGGCCAGGTCCTTCAGGGCCTCCAGCTTGGCATCCATACTAGATGACTGGATCCTCTCGTGAAGTTGGGCCGCCATCTGAGACTGGAGAAGAGAGGGCAGTGACAGGGTTAAACACTGAACATATACATATGTCGCTGTCGGAAACTCCAGGACCAAGAACACGTATTCAAAATAGCTTTAGAATTTGTGTATTTAGAACTGTATGTTCCTTAATGGTAAAATATGGCAGTTTCTTTTTTTTTCTTTTTTTTTTGCGATACAAGGTTTTCTTCAGACCGTGATGAATAGAGGAGTAATAGCTTGGCGTCTATAGTGGACGACTGGATCTGCTCACAGAGTTGAGCAGTTGTCTGAGACTGGAGTTAAAAGGAGAGAGAACAGTTGGCAGGCAGAGCTGGCTCGCAAGAGAAGACAGGCTATGTGCACACTGCCCACAAAATGAGGTGGAAACTGAGCTGCACGTCCTAACCTCCTGCCAAATGTATGACCATATTAGAGACATATATTTCCCTCAGATTACACAGACCCACAAAGAATTCGAAAACAAACCCAATTTTGATAAACTCCCATATTATTTGGGTGAAATACCAGTGTGCAATCACAGCAGCAAGATTTGTGACCTGTTGCCACAAGAAAAGGGCAACCAGTGAAGAACAAACACCATTGTAAATACAACCCATATTTATGTTTATTTATTTGCACATAATATGACATTTGAAATGTCTTTATTCTTTTTGAACTTTTGTGAGTGTAATGTTTACTGTTAATTGTTTGATTATTTATTTCACTTTTGTTTATTGTCTATTTCACTTGCTTTGGCAATGTAAACATATGTTTCCCATGCCAATAAAGCCCTTCAATTGGAATTGGAAAGAAAGAAAGAGAGAAAGAAATAAAGAAAGAAAGAGAGAGAGAAAGAAAGAGAGATATGCAGTCAACATACACAGAACAAATGGATTTTATTGCATGACATAAGTATTTGATCACCTACCAACCAGTAAGAATTCCGGCTCTCACAGACCTGTTAGTTTTTCCTTTAAGAAGCCCTCCTGTTCTCCACTCATTACCTGTATTAACTGCACCTGTTTGAACTCGTTACCTGTATAAAAGACACCTGTCCACACACTCAATCAAACAGACTCCAACCTCTCCACAATGGCCAAGACCAGAGAGCTGTGTAAGGACATCAGAGATAAAATTGTAGACCTGCACAAGGCTGGGATGGGCTACAGGACAATAGGCAAGCAGCTTGGTGAGAAGGCAACAACTGTTGGCGCAATTATTAGAAAATGGAAGAAGTTCAAGATGATGGTCAATCACCCTCGGTCTGGGGCTCCATGCAAGATCTCACCTCAATGATCATGAGGAAGGTGAGAGATCAGCCCAGAACTACACTGCAGGACCTGGTCAATGACCTGAAGAGAGCTGGGACCACAGTCTCAAAGAAAACCATTAGTAACACACTACGCCGTCATGGATTAAAATCCTGCAGCGCACGCAAGGTCCCCCTGCTCAAGCCAGCGCATGTCCAGGCCCGTCTGAAGTTTGCCAATGACCATCTGGATGATCCAGAGGAGGAATGGGAGAAGGTCATGTGGTCTGATGAGACAAAAATAGAGCTTTTTGGTCTAAACTCCACTCGCTGTGTTTGGAGGAAGAAGAAGGATGAGTACAACCCCAATAACACCATCCCAACCGTGAAGCATGGAGGTGGAAACATCATTCTTTGGGGATGCTTTTCTGCAAAGGGGACAGGACGACTGCACCGTATTGAGGGGAGGATGGATGGGGCCATGTATCGCGAGATCTTGGCCAACAACCTCCTTCCCTCAGTAAGAGCATTGAAGATGGTTCGTGGCTGGTTCTTCCAGCATGACAACGACCCGAAACACACAGCCAGGGCAACTAAGGAGTGGCTCCGTAAGAAGCATCTCAAGGTCCTGGAGTGGCCAGTCTCCAGACCTGAACCCAATAGAAAATCTTTGGAGGGAGCTGAAAGTCCATATTGCCCAGCGACAGCCCCGAAACCTGAAGGATCTGGAGAAGGTCTGTATGGAGGAGTGGGCCAAAATCCCTGCTGCAGTGTGTGCAAACCTGGTCAAGACCTACAGGAAACGTATGATCTCTAATTGCAAACAAAGGTTTCTGTACTAAATATTAAGTTCTGCATTTCTGATGTATCAAATACTTATGTCATGCAATAAAATGCAAATTAATTACTTAAAAATCATACAATGTGATTTTCTGGATTTTTGTTTTAGATTCCGTCTCTCACAGTTGAAGTGTACCTATGATAAAAATTACAGACCTCTACCTCTGCTTTGTAAGTAGGAAAACCTGCAAAATCGGCAGTGTATCAAATACTTGTTCTCCCCACTGTATCTAACCCTCTGGATGGGCCTGTCTCGAGTGAATTTCACCCCAACAGCAGCCACTATTCCAGGTTTTGGAAGAATAACCTCTCACCCTCGCTATCTATCCGAGGGATTAGAAGAAGAAGAAGAAGAAGAAGACAGGAGGAAGGAGGGGACAGGAGAGATGAAGATGTCCTGATGGGGATGACAGACACTCTGTCACAATGCTCAGTTTCTAACACAATCCTCATGTTACAAACAAGAAGGAATGATGGCTTAATGGTTGTGTGTTGAATAAGTAGTACATCACTCAACTTAACCCTAAAATGTCTCTTTCCACTTAACCCTGACATTCTCCTATACTCTGAAAGGTTTCAGTTTACTTTACTATGGAATGTGACGTTCAACTTCACTTTTAAATGGAGAAAAATGTAAAAATATAAAAAGGAGATTCAGCCTTTTAACATGAAACTATTGGAGCTCCATGACCAAAGACTCCCTTCCTCTTTCAGTATGTTTTAGGACAAACTTAATGAATACATAACCCAAACTTACAGGAGATGTTGTCAGTCGCAGTATAGAACCATTCTTTATGTCATTGCGATTCTGCGGAGAAAGGAGAGGGACAACTTAGAGGTGTGATGTCAAACATTAAAATGCTGAAGTGTATTATTAAAATCAACATGCATATCATTGTTTAGTCCAATATGACAAAGGTAACAAGAAAGTAGAGGCCAACCTTTTCTGTGATGTAGAAATTAGTGGAATCAGCATTTTGCAGAGCAAAGTTTTCGTGGTTCCCCAAAGACCATCTGAAGAAGAAAATGTAAAACATTAAAACGCATGAGCTTTAAATTGAAAGAACACTCAGAGAGAGACAGAGAGAGAGACAGAGAGACAGAGAAAGACAGAGAGAGAGAGAGAGAGAGAGACAGAGAGACAGAGAAAGACAGAGAGAGAGAGAGAGAGAGAGAGAGACAGAGAAAGACAGAGAGAGAGAGAGAGAGAGAGAGAGAGAGAGAGAGACAGAGAGATTTTCTTACCCTTCGCACACCTCTTTGATAATGGCTGAGAGGGGCTTTTTCTGAGAAAATAAGAAATAGTTCATTGTCATTAGAAAATGCAATATCCTTTAAGTACAGCTACGTCAATTATAGTGTATAACTATGAAGTCCCTCTCCAGACAGAGGGGACAAAGGGAGGGGGTGTGTTGTGGGAGGAGTTGTATGTTTTAGTGACATCCAGTATTAACTTTAGTGTAAACACGCATGGAAACACACGCACGCAACCTTAGCAGCAAAAAAGTGGGCGACATGTCCGTTGGCACCCCAGCCCCAGCTCTCTTCTCCCCATATCCCCCTCTACCCCCAGGTCAAAGGCTTACCCAGGCTACAAGCATCCCTCCCTCCCAGCTGCTCCAGCCCCTCTGAGCTACAGTAGCTAGCATTATTGCATTAGCATGTGCAGTACTTAGATCAATTCTCTGACGCTAACAAGTAAATGTTTGGGTAGCGGCCCGGGAGGCACAGCAGCAGAGTTCTCGAGAGAAATAAAGACAACTGTGGTGCTGCATGATGGAGTGACGCAGCAGTTCTCTCTGAAGAGGCTCTTTAGATTTATGCAGAGCTAGTCTCAATGGGCTCCAGAGCACTGAGCGGAGCTGCTTTAACACATTAATAGAGTGACTCAGTCTGCAATGGAGGCAGACAGGCATATGCTGCTAAAGTACAGAGGCCACAGAGTAGAGGAGAGATGGAGAGAGGAGAGGAGAGATGGAGAGAGGAGAGGAGAGATGGGGAGGAGAGATAGAGGGAGGAGAGGAGAGATAGAGGGAGAGAGGAGAGATAGAGGGAGAGAGGGAGGGAGGGAGGGGATAGATAGGTGAGCTAGAGGGAGGAGAGGAGAGACAGAGGGAGGAGAGGAGAGACAGAGGGAGGAGAGGAGAGACAGAGGGAGGGGAGGAGAGACAGAGGGAGGGGAGGAGAGACTGAGGGAGGGGAGGGGAGACAGAGGGAGTGGAGGGGAGACAGAGGGAGGGGAGGAGAGACAGAGGGAGGAGAGGAGAGACAGAGGGAGGAGAGGAGAGACAGAGGGAGGGGAGGAGAGACAGAGGGAGGGGAGGAGAGACAGAGGGAGGGGAGGAGAGACTGAGGGAGGGGAGGGGAGGGGAGACAGAGGGAGTGGAGGGGAGACAGAGGGAGGGGAGGAGAGACAGAGGGAGGGGAGGAGAGACAGAGAGAGAGGAGGAGAGACTGAGGGAGGGGAGGGGAGGGGAGACAGAGGGAGGGGAGGGGAGACAGAGAGAGAGGAGGAGAGACAGAGGGAGGGGAGGAGAGGGGAGACAGAGGGAGGGGAGGGGAGACAGAGGGAGGAGAGGAGAGACAGAGGGAGGGAGGGGAGGAGAGACAGAGGGAGGGGAGGAGAGACAGAGGGAGGGGAGGAGAGACAGAGGGAGGGGAGGAGAGACAGAGAGAGGGGAGGAGAGACAGAGGGAGGGGAGGAGAGACAGAGGGAGGGGAGGAGAGACAGAGGGAGGGGAGGAGAGGGGAGACAGAGGGAGGGGAGGGGAGACAGAGGGAGGGGAGGGGAGACAGAGGGAGGGGAGGAGAGACAGAGGGAGGGGAGGAGAGACAGAGGGAGGGGAGGAGAGACAGAGAGAGAGGAGGAGAGATGGAGGGAGGGGAGGAGAGGAGAGACAGAGGGAGGAGAGGAGAGACAGAGGGAGGGGAGGGGAGGAGAGACAGAGGGAGGGGAGGAGAGACAGAGGGAGGGGAGGAGAGACAGAGAGAGAGGAGGAGAGACTGAGGGAGGGGAGGGGAGGGGAGACAGAGGGAGGGGAGGGGAGACAGAGGGAGGGGAGGGGAGACAGAGAGAGAGGAGGAGAGACAGAGGGAGGGGAGGAGAGACAGAGAGAGAGGAGGAGAGACAGAGGGAGGAGAGGAGAGACAGAGAGAGAGGAGGAGAGACAGAGGGAGGGGAGGAGAGACAGAGAGAGAGGAGGAGAGACAGAGGGAGGAGAGGAGAGACAGAGGGAGGAGAGGAGAGGAGAGACAGAGGGAGGAGAGGAGAGGAGAGACAGAGGGAGGGGAGGAGAGGAGAGACAGAGACAGAGAAGGAGAGACTGAGGGAGGGGAGGGGAGACAGAGAGAGAGGAGGAGAGACAGAGGCAGGGGAGGAGAGGAGAGACAGAGGGAGGAGAGGAGAGGAGAGACAGAGGGAGGGGAGGAGAGACTGAGGGAGGGGAGGAGAGACAGATGGAGGAGAGACAGATGGAGGAGAGGAGAGACAGAGAGAGGAGAGACAGAGGGAGGAGAGGAGAGACAGAGAGAGGGGAGGAGAGACAGAGAGAGGGGAGGAGAGACAGAGGGAGGGGAGGAGAGACAGAGGGAGGGGAGGAGAGACAGAGGGAGGGGAGGAGAGACAGAGGGAGGGGAGGAGAAAGAGGGAGGGGAGGAGAGACAGAGAGAGGGGAGGAGAGACAGAGAGAGAGGAGGAGAGACAGCGGGAGGGGAGGAGAGGAGAGACAGAGGGAGGGGAGGAGAGATAGAGGGAGCGGAGGCAAATGCATCTGACAAATTTGTAAAGTCACAAGCTTGATGTAATGATTGCGTGCTTTGAATATGGGACCAAATATTACCTTTTTTCTACTTTAATGCACATATACAGTGAGGGAAAAAAGTATTTGATCCCCTGCTGATTTTGTACGTTTTCCCACTGACAAAGAAATGATCAGTCTATAATTTTAATGGTAGGTTTATTTGAACAGTGAGAGACAGAATAACAACAAAGAAATCCAGAAAAACATGTCAAAAATGTTATAAATTGATTTACATTTTAATGAGGGAAATAAGTATTTGACCCCTCTGCAAAACATGACTTAGTACTTGGTGGCAAAACCCTTGTTGGCAATGACAGACGTTTCTTGTAGTTGGCCACCAGGTTTTCACACATCTCAGGAGAGATTTTGTCCCACTCCTCTTTGCAGATCTTCTCCAAGTCATTAAGGTTGAGGCTGACGTTTGGCAACTCGAACCTTCCGCTCCCTCCACAGATTTTCTATTGGATTAAGGTCTGGAGACTGGCTAGGCCACTCCAGGACCTTAATGTGCTTCTTCTTGAGCCACTCCTTTGTTGCCTTGGCCGTGTGTTTTGGGTCATTGTCATGCTGGAATACCCATCCACGACCCATTTTCAATGCCCTGGCTGAGGGAAGGAGGTTCTCACCCAAGATTTGACGGTACATGGCCCCTTCCATCGTCCCTTTGATGCGGTGAAGTTGTCCTGTCCCCTTAGCAGAAAAACACCCCCAAAGCATAATGTTTCCACCTTCCACCCCCACCTCTTTAAGGAATACCTGGGATAGGATAAAGTAATCCTTCAACCCCCCCCCCAAAAAAAATTGTAAAGTGGTTATCCCACTGGCTATAGGGTGAACGCACCAATTGGTGAGTCGCTCTGGATAAGAGCGTCTGCTAAATGACGTAAATGTGCCCTTGAGCAAGGCACTTAACCCTAATTGCTCCTGTAAGTCGCTCTGGATAAGAGCGTCTGCTAAATGACTAAAATGTAAATGTAAATGTAATGTTTGACGGTGGGGATGGTGTTCTTGGGGTCATAGGCAGCATTCCTCCTCCTCCAAACACGGCGAGTTGAATTGATGCCAAAGAGCTCCATTTTGGTCTCATCTGACCACAACACTTTCACCCAGTTCTCCTCTGAATCATTCAGATGTTCATTGGCAAACTTCAGACTGGCCTGTATATGTGCTTTCTTGAGCCGGGGGATCTTACGGGCGGTGCAGGATTTCAGTCCTTCACGGCATAGTGTGTTACCAATTGTTTTCTTGGTGACTATGGTCCCAGCTGCCTTGAGATCATTGACAAGATCCTCCCGTGTAGTTCTGGGCTGATTTCTCACCGTTCTCATGATCATTGCAACTCCACGAGGTGAGATCTTGCATGGAGCCCAGACCGAGGGATATTGACAGGTCTTTTGTGTGTCTTCCATTTGCGAATAATCGCACCAACTGTTGTCACCTTCTCACCAAGCTGCTTAGCGATGGTCTTGTAGCCCATTCCAACCTTGTGTAGGTCTACAATCTTGTCCCTGACATCCTTGGAGAGCTCTTTGGTCTTGGCCATGGTGGAGAGTTTGGAATCTGATTGACTGATTGCTTCTGTGGACAGGTGTCTTTTATACAGGTAACAAACTGAGATTAGGAGCACTCCCTTTAAGAGTGTGCTCCTAATCTCAGCTCGTTACCTGTATAAAAGACACCTGGGAGCCAGAAATCTTTCTGATTGAGAGGGGTCAAATACTTATTTCCCTCATTAAAATGCAAATCAATTTATTTTCTGGATTTCGTCGTCGTTATTCTGTCTCTCACTGTTCAAATAAACCTACCATTAAAATTATAGACGGATCATTTCTTTGTCAGTGGGCAAACGTACAAAATCAGCAGGGGATCAAATACTTTTTTTCCCTCACTGTAAGTGAATTTGTCCCAATACTTTTGGTCCCCTAAAATGCGGGGACTATGTACAAAAAGTGCTGTAATTCCTAAACGGTTCATCAGATATAGATGAAAAAACCCTAAAGTTAGAGTTGACAGTCTGCACTTTAACCTCACAGTCATTGTGTTGCTCAGAAAACTTGGGGGGCCAAATAAAACAACCTGCGGGGCAGCCACCAGTTGGGGAACCCTGCTATACAAGAATCACGTCTGCACTACTCCGTCAGTCACAGGACTAGCATCACATAGGAATAACGCCACTGGTTGTGACACAATGTGTGAAAGCAGTACAGGCAGTCTATTGGGCAGCTTATTGGGCAATGGACCCCTCTTTTTGATCAGGCACTGACCTGGTCTATCTCCATGAGTTTAGGGAAGGCCCCCGGCCACTCAATGGCCACTTTGACGATGTCGGAGGGCGGCGGCATGATGGTGGTGGAGGGGTGTGGAGGGGTGTGGAGGGGCCTCTCACTGAGGAGCTCTCATCCAAATCTGGAGGGGAGAGAAACAGACAGAGGGGGTCACATTATTGAATGGACAGAATATAATATAATAGACTAGAAATGATCAATTTGCTCAGAAATTCAAAATGTTTTGCTGACACAGCACTACAATACAGTAGTAGACCAACCCACTACACGAAGAGACACTTCTTCATTCAGTCATTCCCTCTCACAGTCTATTTTGAAACCAAGTGACATCAATATTCATTTGCTCAAGAGTTCACAAGGTCAGTGATGAAATATTAATGAGAGACATGATGGAAGAAGTGGTGGAAAAATTACCCAATTGTCATACTTGAGTAAAACCCTAACCCTAAATATACTTAAGTATCAAAATAAATGTATAAATCATTTCACACTCCTTATATTAAGCAAACCAGGCAGCACAATTGTATTTTTATTTACAGATAGCCAGGGGCACACTCCAACACTCAGACATAATTTACAAACGAAGCATTTGTGTTTAGTGAGTCTGCCAGATCAGAGGCAGTAGGGATAAACAGGAATGTTTCCTTGAATTAAACAATTTTCCTGTCCTGCTAAGCATTCAAAATGTAATGAGTACTTTTGGGTGTCAGGGAAACTGTATGGAGTAAAAAGTACATCATTTTATTTAGGAATGTAGTGAAGTAAAAGTATAAATACTAAAGTACAGATATCCACAAAAATGACTTAAGTAGTACTTTATAGTATTTTTACTTAAGTACTTTACACCACTGACCAGGGTACAGGTTCATTAAGCGTATTCATTACACTCACTTATACAGATCCCAGATCAGGCCAAATACTGCAATAGCAAAAGTGCCGTTGGCTTGGCCTGCATCCCAAATTGCACCATAGGGCTCTGGTCAAAAGTAGTGCACTGAGTGCACAAAACATTAGGAACACCTTCCTAATATTGAGTTTCACCCCCTTTTGCCCTCAGAACAGCCTTAATTCGTCAGGGCATGGACTCTACAAGGTGTCGAAAGTGTTCCTCAGGGATGCTGGCCCATTTTGACTCCAACGCTTCCCACAGTTGTGTCAAGTTGGCTGGATGTCCTTTGGGTGGTGGACCATTCTTTATACACACGGGAAACTGTTGAGCATGAAAAACCCAGCAGCGTAGCAGTTCTTGAAACAAACCGGTGTGCCTGACACCTACTACCATACCCCGTTCAAAGGCACTTAAATATTTTGTCTTGCCCATTCACCCTCTGAATGGCACACATACACAGTCCATGTCTCAATTGTCGCAAGGCTTAAAAATAATTATTCAACCTGTCTCCTCCCCTTCATTAACACTGATTGAAGTGGATTTAACAAGTGACATCAATAAGGGATCATAGCATTCACCTGGATTCACCTGGTCAGTCTGTGTCATGGAAAGAGCAGGTGTTCCTAATGTTTTGTACACTGGGTGTATAGATGGAGTAACTGGGGCACAACCAGAGGACTGTACTAACAAATAGTACTGACAACAACAACCAGAGGACTGTACTAACAAATAGTACTGACAACAACAACCAGAGGACTGTACTAACAAATAGTACTGACAACAACAACCAGAGGACTGTACTAACAAATAGTACTGACAAATAGTAAACAAACAAATCAATGGACATAAAAAACTGTCATCAAGCAGTACCCCTTGCAAAAAACATTTTCTACAATAGCCTGTATGTATGATACCCAAGATATTAAACTACAGCATAGCAGAAAGAGTAAAAGAGTGGGCCTCAGCAGAGGTGTTGCTACTGAACCCAACCTGCTGCTACTGAACCCAACCTGTTGCTCCTAAACCCAACCTGTTGCTCCTGAACCCAACCTGCTGCTACTGAACCCAACCTGTTGCTTTTAAACCCAACCTGCTGCTACTGAACCCAACCTGTTGCTTCTAAACCCAACCTGTTGCTACTGAACCCAACCTGTTGCTTCTAAACCCAACCTGTTGCTACTGAACCCAACCTGTTGCTTCTAAACCCAACCTGTTGCTACTGAACCCAACCTGCTGCTACTGAACCCAACCTGTTGCTACTGAACCCAACCTGTTGCTACTGAACCAAACCTGTTGCTACTGAACCCAACCTGTTGCTTCTAAGTCCAACCTGTTGCTACTGAACCCAACCTGCTGCTACTGAACCCAACCTGTTGCTACTGAACCCAACCTGTTGCTTCTAAACCCAACCTGCTGCTACTGAACCCAACCTGTTGCTTCTAAACCCAACCTGTTGCTTCTAAACCCAACCTGTTGCTAATAAACCCAAACTGCTTCTTCTAAACCCAACCTGTTGCTACTGAACCCAACCTGTTGCTACTGAACCCAACCTGCTGCTACTGAACCCAACCTGTTGCTTCTAAACCCAACCTGCTGCTACTGAACCCAACCTGCTGCTACTGAACCCAACCTGCTGCTACTGAACCCAACCTGCTGCTACTGAACCCAACCTGCTGCTATTGAACCCAACCTGTTGCTACTGAACCCAACCTGTTGCTACTGAACCCAACCTGCTGCTTCTAAACCCAACCTGTTGCTACTGAACCCAACCTACTGCTTCTAAACCCAACCTGCTGCTACTGAACCCAACCTGCTGCTACTGAACCCAACCTGCTGCTACTGAACCCAACCTGTTGCTACTGAACCCAACCTGCTGCTACTGAACCCAACCTGCTGCTACTGAACCCAACCTGCTGCTACTGAACCCAACCTGCTGCTACTGAACCCAACCTGCTGCTACTGAACCCAACCTGTTGCTTCTAAACCCAACCTGTTGCTACTGAACCCAACCTGCTGCTACTGAACCCAACCTGTTGCTTCTAAACCCAACCTCAGCAGAGGTGTTGCTACTGAACCCAACCTGTTGCTACTGAACCCAACCTCAGCAGCTCATCTCCAGGGGCCAGGTTGTGTGTCGTGCTTGGCTCTGGGTGATATGGTCGTGCTTGGCTCTGGGTGATACGGTCGTGCTTGGCTCTGGGTGATATGGTCGTGCTTGGCTCTGGGTGATATGGTCGTGCTTGGCTCTGGGTGATATGGTCGTGCTTGGCTCTGGGTGATATGGTCGTGCTTGGCTCTGGGTGATATGGTCGTGCTTGGCTCTGGGTGATATGGTCGTGCTTGGCTCTGGGTGATATGGTCGTGCTTGGCTCTGGGTGATATGGTCGTGCTTGGCTCTGGGTGATATGGTCGTGCTTGGCTCTGGGTGATATGGTCGTGCTTGGCTCTGGGTGATATGGTCGTGCTTGGCTCTGGGTGATATGGTCGTGCTTGGCTCTGGGTGATATGGTCGTGCTTGGCTCTGGGTGATATGGTCGTGCTTGGCTCTGGGTGATATGGTCGTGCTTGGCTCTGGGTGATATGGTCGTGCTTGGCTCTGGGTGATATGAGCAGCGTAGGCAGCATCAGAGGTGTTACAGGCCTGAGGAGCATTAGCAGACACACACACTGACACACACACATGGCAGTTAACTGTAATCCTGCGTGGCTCAAGCCAGGGATAAAATTAATATTACTGAGAAAGCAGAAAGGAGGAAGTTAAGCAGAGAGAGAGATGGATGGAGAGATGGTCTGATTCCTCCTGGCTTTCTCAGATAAGACTGGTTAAGATGCCGTCTGCACTCAGAGATGACCAGGGGACCGGACACAGACTTCTGAGTATTTGATTTCATACCACAAGAGATGATTTCACCGTATAACGACACCAAACGTCCATCCAAAATGGAAATAGTGAAAATGGAAATAGTTTACACAGAGTACCGTAGATGTAGTATGAGTACCAAATGCACCCTATTTGTTAGGTAGTGCACTACTTTTGACACCAAACCTATGGGCCCTAGTCAAAAGTAGTGCACTACACAGGGAATAGGTTGCCATTTGGGATCAACCACTGTAGATACACAAAAACCAGCCAAGCAACGTCACGTGTTATTTATTCTGTATTTTCTGTCTGGATCATCTTCGCTCCCGAAGGAGAAGACCCTTTACATATTTAATCCTCTTTCATAATACATGGCCCCAGTCCCAGGGTTGACTCTCTCTCTGTGTGTGTGACGTACCCCATAATAAGCACAGCCCTTGTTCAGGGAGCCATAGCTTCAGTAGACAATAGCTAGCTGAATCTTCCATCCAGGATGTGTCACAGTCACCTTTCGTTTGTTGTAATTTCAATTTAACGAAATTCATAACAACAACCACCAGCCTTTTTTTTTACACCGTTAAAATAAATCTGAGGGAAATAATGGACTCTCGGTTTAAACATTGGACTGTGTATAATGACAACTTTGAGATACAGCCTTCAGCGCACGTGTGTGTGTGTGTAGGGCTTTGACTGAAAAAGACACACGTGGCTTTTCTCTGCAACTTAACTATTACCATTACACTTCGTTAATATCAGTATCATTCAATTATTATTCAAGTTAGTATTACCTCTAAATATTAGTCTAGTATACAAATGAAGAAATGGTAGATTGGAGAGGATTGTCACATTTTTGTATTGACACAACTTAATGCATTGGCTATCAGACAAAAGAAACGTTGAATTTCACTATTGCATCGAACTTAGTTACTGCTTTTTCCTTTTCTTTTCATTTATGTTTCGTAGGTGTCCATTTTGTTTAAATGTATGTTACTGTTGTCTTAGGCCTAAGGCACTGTGTAAAAAGGGGACGTCACAATTCTGTTTGTTCACTTGTTAACATGGAAATGCTTCTTAATAAAACCTATTTGAAACAAGCCATTACACTACATTATTATCATGGCACTTTATTATTATTATTCAGGTAATTACTTCTAAATATTAATCTACCAATTAAGAAATGCCAGGTTGGAGAGGATCTATCGCATTTTCGTATTGACACAACATTAAAGCAAAAAAATAAAATAAATACGGATCCTATTTCGACGCACAAATCGGTGCGCCCGCTATTAGGTCAAGTTTATCTACGTGAAAATAAAGTTAATAAATAAATGTGTTTTTTCCTAAAATTAATGTAGGCCTAATTAAACGGTTTTTGACGGTTATTTTATTTTCATGGTCTTCATCTGTAACCGTCAGTTACACGGTTATTCAATTACCGTCCCAGCCCTATGTGTATGTGGCCTTTCAGACCTGCAGCTTCACCCGCAATAACATCTGCTAAACATTTGATTTGAAACCAGGCTCCTCACTGAAATCACTGACTCTCTCCATTCATGCCTCTCCCTTGTTTATGCTCATTCAAAGAAAATGGTGTTGTTGTTCTCCGTTCTAGGAAAGCTGAGGGAGGCAGCGAGAGAGACCGAGAGAAAGAACACAGGAGGCAATATTGTCTTGATGAGCACAAGCTGCCCTTTTTTTCTGTGAGCAGAGGAGCCTGACCACACACACACTGCCTTTCACTCTTTAAAAGAAAAAACACGTTAACCCTGTCAACATGTCTGTCCTGTCAACACGTTCACCCTGTCAATCAGATCTGTCATGATCTTTCAACACAGGAGCAGCAGCAGTGGAAAAGTGTCACAGTCAACCTCGGAAATCTCAGTGCACCCACCTCATCTTCCTTCCTTTCCCCTTACAACAGGAGCTCTGTCAGATACCTGAGATCTTGGCTGTGTCCCAATGGCACCCTATTCCCTAGAAATCTCTGGTCAAAAGTAGTGCACTCCATAGGGAATAGGGTGCCATTTGGAATGCAAATTGTCATCCCTCCTCTCTCATCACAGAGAGATACAGTAAACAGTAACTCTAGTGGAGGGGATGGGTTGAGGAGAGGGGCAGTCAGGGCTGCCAGGAACACTTCATTCTGATCTGGGTTCATTTATAGGCAACAAGGCTGCTCTGTGCTACACAGCAGATATGCCTATCAAGATTTACTGTGTGTGTGTGTGTGTGTGTGTGTGTGTGTGTGTGTGTGTGTGTGTGTGTGTGTGTGTGTGTGTGTCATACCCGGGAGGTGCGTGTCTCTGCCTCATATTTTTATCCACTTCACAATGCAAATTGTGGTTTGTTATTGAGCAAGCAGTTGTCAAAGGCGATCCTGTCATGGTAGTCGATACCCTCAGTAATATGTGGACCATACTTGTACAGCACAGCTCTGCCAGAGGGGCTAATAAGACATGAGTGGGGGCAAGTCTCCCTCTCTTTCTCTCTGTTCCTCATTCCGTCTCAGTCTTTGCATCCTCTCTTCTCTCTTTTCCTACCCTGACGACTCACACTGAATTGGGCCGCTGCTCTGTTTTTCGCTGCATACTTCAGTCTGAGACTGCCATCATTGAAGTTGTTTGAGGTGACGAGGGGCACAGGGGGTTGTGCAAAACTAAAGTCATCAGCGATTGGATCGTCTCTAACCAATCATCATCGAAGCCAATGACACATTTTCAAACCGCCGCTTTACCCACGTGTGTTCTGGCTCTAGCCCAACCAATCCGTTTCTGGACCAATCAGACGGCCCGGAATGTGTTCGCAGTCAGGGAGGTACTCAGACCCAGACTGATCCAGCGGAGAATAAACTAATGTCCGTGGGCATGGCATAGTGTTTGGCCGGAGCAAGGAGTCTGGGTAGCCAGGCAACTCTCTTTCTCTCTCGCTCTCTTTCTCTCTCTGTTCCTCCCTGTCTTTATAGAAAACATTAGGGATCGAAACGTTGCAGATATACTGTCTCTAAACCAATAGAGCTATGTAGGATCATTTCCATTCCCTCTCACACAGATTTACAGTCCTTCACTTGGTTTCATTACGATAATGTACAGTGGAAAATAACGAGCTGGCTAGACATAAAATCATTGTTTATCAGGGTGAATGGACCATCTAAGGACAGTAGCAAAGCACACTGACTGACTGGCAATAATCCTGACAGAGCTTGCATCCCAAATGTCACCCTATATCTAACATAGTGCACTACTTTTGACCAAGGCCCATAGGGACGCCACACCAATAGGTCTCTGGTCAAAAGTGCACTATGTAGGGAATAGGGTGCCATTTGGGTCGCAGCCATAACCTTAATAATCCTCCTCCTCCTCCTCCTCCTCCTCCTCCTCCTCCTCCTCCTCGGTATAGTGACTGAGGATGTGGAACTGGGCAAGACTATAATCTCACTTCAAAACACCCACTGGCACCACCACCTGTGGTAATCTGAGTGACACGTGCGGTGAGAAGGTCACACCATTAAAAGTGACGTTAATCCACTGGATTATTTCACACTCGGAAAGAGTGACATTACAAAAAAATCTGCCTAAGGTCCTGAAAATCAATCTCACACCAAAAGGTCACAACTGGAAGAACAAAGGCATCAATAAAGGAGGAGGGGAAGAGAAAGAGAGAGAGCGAGAGAGAGAGAGAGAGAGAGAGAGAGAGAGAGAGAGAGAGAGAGAGAGAGAGAGAGAGAGAGAGAGAGAGAGAGAGAGAGAGAGAGAGAGAGAGAGAGAGAGAGAGAGCAAGAGACAGAGACAGAGAGCAAGAGAGAGAGACAAAGAGAGAGAAAGAGAGAGAGAGAGAGAGACAGAGAGACAGAGAGACAGAGAGACAGAGAGACAGAGAGACAGAGAGACAGAGAGAGAGAGAGAGAGAGAGAGAGGGGGGGGGGGGTTAGATTTTTTGCACAGCAGAAAGTGCCAGGTTTCAGCTAAATTATTTATGAGGTAACATAAGAGGTCTTGTCCTCTGCAGAGAGGAAGGAAGAAGAGAGGAAGAGGGAGGAGAGTTCTGGGAGGAGATGGAGGGGAGAGAGAGAGAGGGAGAGAGAGGAAAAAGAGAGGGTCGAGAGAGAGAGAAAGAGAGAGAGAGGGAGAGAGAGAGAGAGAGATCAAGATGAAAGAGGAAAGACAGAACTCCAAAAAGTATTTTACATTTCACTTCACTAACAACAAGAGGGCTTTGTTGGAGTCCATTTCTTCCTTTTCAAAATCAATAAGGAGTCAGGCCTAATGCAATTAGATTTGTCGGTAAATCCTCCAATACTGTCACCATGCACTCCTTAAATACCTCCGTGTCTGGGAAGGGCTTGGTCTGTTCCGTTAAAACCAGAGCTCAAATTGAGTGAGGATATGCCATACCATTTGTTAAAGACAAGGTCAAAAAGGATACATATTGTTACCTTTAGAGTCCAGATAATATAAAGCGTTCTATAATAATGCTTAACTCCGTGACGCTAGAAACAAGCGTTCAAATGCCCACAAAAGATGTGACTGATGCATATGGGGATATATTGATTAGTCTCTATGACATTCTGAAGCTGCGCTGCGGCCTTCGATATTGGAGGACACAAAAATAAAAAATATCTATTCTGTCCCAATTAATTGAGCTTTTCATTTTCTGAAAAGAGAATATGTTTAAACCCATGCAGCTTTTAGGGAAGCCAGCAGTTGAAGCTTACATTTTTCTGCGTCGGTCGAGCCTCTGTCTGGGTGGAAAGGTAACTTTTGAAAGTGCCATGCTTAGATTCATAAGGATATTTAATTATTTGCAAACAAGACACTGGTTTGACGTTGGAGAAATATGCCTATTTCCCTGTCGTCCATTCTACCCTGAAACTTCCATTTTCATTATCCACCTTTCTTTTGAGACTTTTTCAGAGCCACATTTTCTCTTGACTGCAAGGAGTTTTTCCCCAATCATCGCACAAATCATTTAATAGAGACATTGGTGATTTTATCAGTGTAATCAGATTGAAAATATTAGAATAGGTTATTGACATTGAACTGATTATTAAATAGCCTACTAACCAGATGTGTTAATAATTATTTAAATTTGTAGCATAGGCATATATCTGCTGACTATTAGCTGAGAAAATAATTGGGCCAAGACCAAACTTATTGTCAACACCTGCTGTCCACTATTCTAGTTTAGCGGGAAAATAATTTTTTGTCTCGCCCAGGGCCGGGCCTGTTATGCCCATGCATTTTTTGGGTGGACATGCATGCACACACAGGAGGTCCCGTACCGGGAAGAAATCACATCTACTTTCACCCCTGCAACCCCTCAACTATCTCGTACCCCAGCACATTGACTCGGTACCGGTACTCCTTGTATATAGCAATGTTATTACCTTGTACCATGTTATTGTTATTTTATTGTGTTGCTATTTAATTTGTCTTTTTTGCTAATGTTTTCTTACTTTTTAACCTTGCATTGTTGGGAAAGGGCTATATACACTATATATACAGTGAGGGAAAAAAGTATTTGATCCCCTGCTGATTTTGTACGTTTGCCCACTGACAAAAACATGATCAGTCTATAATTTTAATGGTAGGTTTATTTGAACAGTGAGAGACAGAATAACAACAAAAAGATCCAGAAAAACGTATGTCAAAAATGTTATAAATTGATTTGCATTTTAATGAGGGAAATAAGTATTTGACCCCTCTGCAAAACATGACTTAGTACTTGGTGGCAAAACCCTTGTTGGCAATCACAGAGGTCAGATGTTTCTTGTAGTTGGCCACCAGGTTTGCACACATCTCAGGAGGGATTTTGTCCCACTCCTCTTTGCAGATCTTCTCCAAGTCATTAAGGTTTCGAGGCTGACATTTAGCAACTCGAACCTTCAGCTCCCTCCACAGATTTTCTATGGGATTAAGGTCTGGAGACTGGCTAGGCCACTCCAGGACCTTAATGTGCTTCTTCTTGAGCCACTCATTTGTTGCCTTGGCCATGTGTTTTGGGTCAGTGTCATGATGGAATACCCATCCACAACCCATTTTCAATGCCCTGGCTGAGGATTTGACGGTACATGGCCTCGTCCATCGTCCCTTTGATGGGGTGAAGTTGTCCTGTCCCCTTAGCAGAAAAACACCCCCAAAGCATAATGTTTCCACCTCCATGTTTGACGGTGGGGATGGTGTTCTTGGGGTCATAGGCAGCATTCCTCCTCCTCCAAACACAGCGAGTTGAGTTGATGCCAAAGAGCTCCATTTTGGTCTCATCTGACCACAACACTTTCACCCAGTTCTCCTCTGAATCATTCAGATGTTCATTGGCAAACTTCAGACGGGCCTGTATATGTGCTTTCTTGAGCAGGGGGACCTTGCGGGCGCTGCAGGATTTCAGTCCTTCACAGCGTAGTGTGTTACCAATTGTTTTCTTGGTGACTATGGTCCCAGCTGCCTTGAGATCATTGACAAGATCCTCCCGTGTAGTTCTGGGCTGATTCCTCACCGTTCTCATGATCATTGCAACTCCACGAGGTGAGATCTTGCATGGAGCCCCAGGCCGAGGGAGATTGACAGTTATTTTGTGTTTCTTCCATTTGCGAATAATCGCACCAACTGTTGTCACCTTCTCACCAAGCTGCTTGGCGATGGTCTTGTAGCCCATTCCAGCCTTGTGTAGGTCTACAATCTTGTCCCTGACATCCTTGGAGAGCTCTTTGGTCTTGGCCATGGTGGAGAGTTTGGAATCTGATTGATTGATTGCTTCTGTGGACAGGTGTCTTTTATACAGGTAACAAACTGAGATTAGGAGCACTCCCTTTAAGAGTGTGCTCCTAAT
Organism: Coregonus lavaretus; assembly: GCF_964263955.1. NCBI lineage: Eukaryota > Metazoa > Chordata > Actinopteri > Salmoniformes > Salmonidae > Coregonus > Coregonus lavaretus. Next base: position 4,753,305 of record NC_139990.1, on the reverse strand, counting down.
CTCAGCTCGTTACCTGTATAAAAGACACCTGGGAGCCAGAAATCTTTCTGATTGAGAAGGGGTTAAATACATATTTCCCTCATTAAAATGCAAATCAATTTATAACATTTTTGACATGCATTTTTCTGGATTTTTTTGTTGTTATTCTGTCTCTCACTGTTCAAATAAACCTACCATTAAAATTATAGACTGATCATTTCTTTGTCAGTGGGCAAACGTACAAAATCAGCAGGGGATCAAATACTTTTTCCCCTCACTGTATATACACACACACACACACACACACACACACACACACACACACATACATTTAAGTCATTTAGCAGACGCTCTTATACACAGCAACTTACAGTTATTGAGTGCATACATTTTTCATACTGGCCCCCCGTGGGAATCGAACCCACAACCCTGGCAAAGCAAGCGCCATGCTCTACCAACTGAGCTACAGTATATACACATATACACATATATATACATATATATAGTCGTGGTCAAAAGTTGAGAATGACACAAGTATTGGTCTTCACAAAGTTCGCTGCTTCAGTGTTATGAGATATTTTTGTCAGATGTTACTAAAGTATAATTACACGCATTCCATAAGTGTCAAAGGCTTTTATTGACAATTACATTAAGTTTATGCAAATAATTAACTTCTGGGCCACATCCTGACTGATGGCAGCCATTTTTGCATAATCAATGCTTGGAGTTTGTCAGAATTTGTGGGTTTTTGTTTGTCCACCCACCTCTTGAGGATCGACCACAAGTTCTCAATGGGATTAAGGTCTGGGGAGTTTCCTGGCCATGGACCCAAAATGTCGATGTTTTGTTCCCCGAGCCACTTAGTAATCACTTTTGCCTTATGGCAGGGTGTTCCATCATGCTGGAAAAGGTATTGGTCGTCACCAAACTGTTCTTGGATGGTTGGGAGAATTTGCTCTCGGAGGATGTGTTGGTACCATTCTTTATTAATGGCTGTGTTCTTAGGCACATTTGTGAGTGAGCCCACTCCCTTGGCTGAGAAGCAACCCCACACATGAATGGTCTCAGGATGCTTTACTGTTGGCATGACACAGGACTGATGGTAGCGCTCACCTTGTCTTCTCCGGACAAGCTTTTTTCCGGGGGGCCCAAACAATCGGAAAGGGGATTCATCAGAGAAAATGACTTTACCCCAGTCCTCAGCAGTCCAATCCCTGTACCTTTTGCAGAATATCAGTCTGTCCCTGATGTTTTTCCTGGAGGGAAGTGGCTTCTTCGCTGCCTTTCTTGACACCAGGCCATCCTCCAAAAGTCTTTGCCTCACTGTGCGTGCAGATGCACTCACACCTGCCTGCTGCCATTCCTGAGCAAGCTCTGCACTGGTGGTGCCCCGATCCCGCAGCTGAATCAACTTTAGGAGACGGTCCTGGCACTTGCTGGACTTTCTTGGGCGCCCTTAAGCCTTCTTCACAACAATTGAACCTCTATCCTTGAAGTTCTTGATGATCCGATAAATGGTTGATTTAGGTGCAATCTTACTAGCAGCAATATCCTTGCCTGTGAAGCCCTTTTTGTGCAAAGCAATGATGACGGCACGTGTTTCCTTGCAGGTAACATTTACATTTAAGTCATTTAGCAGACGCTCTTATTTATCCAGAGCGACTTACAAATTGGTGCACCATGGTTAACAGAGGAAGAACAATGATTTCAAGCACCACCCTCCTTTTAAAGCTTCCAGTCTGATATTCTAACTCAATCAGCATGACAGAGTGATCTCCAGCCTTGTCCTCGTCAACACTCTCACCTGTGTTAACGAGAGAATCACTGACATGATGGCAGCTGGTCCTTTTGTGGCAGGGCTGAAATGCAGTGGAAATGTTTTTGGGGGATTAAGTTCATTTTCATGGCAAAGAGGGACTTTGCAATTAATTGCAATTAATCTGATCACTCTTCATGACATTCTGGAGTATATGCAAATTGCCATCATCAAAACTGAGGCAGCAGATTTTGTGAAAATTAGTATGTGTCATTCTCAAAACTTTTGACCACGACTGTACACACACACACACACACACACACACACACACACGGTCAAACGTTTTAGAACACCTACTCATTCTTTTCTTGCCATAATATGGACTTGGTCTTTTACCAAATAGGGCTATCTTCTGTATATGAGTAGATGTGTCCAAACTTTTGACTGGTAATAAATATATATATATATATCTTAGCAAGCTCTTTGGCAGCAAGCTAAGCTTTTTTAGCTATAATATTTAGCTAGCTAGCTTTGCAAACGTTAGCCTAACTAGCTAGCTAGCGTCAAGTCTAGGTGATAGAAAAATGGCTGTAAAAACAGCTCTAGCTTAGTTTAGAAGAAAGTCTGACATTTATTTTTTACCAGAGAATTACTTTTGATGCAACCATAGCAAAGAGTTTTATAACTAGCTCCTTGTTCTATCTGCGCCCGTAGTGTACAGCAGCAGCGAAAACCCAGAACCAGTCATTCCAAAAAAAACTCCCCTGCAACAGGATGTAGGACAGTTTGTGATCAATGTGGCATAATACAGAAGCCCAGATAAAGCATTTTAATTGTATACAGTATTACTCCTCACAAATGAACAAAACATCAGCTGCACTACACTATGCAGCCACAGTCAATTACACTCTATGCTTTTCATTTTTTCTTTTGCTTTGAGAAGTATAATCCTCTTCAACTTTCCTAAACAGCTGGGGGGGGGGGGGGTACTGGGCTGGTGGACTGACACCCTGTATAGAATTTCAAAAGAGCCTAAACCCCAGCGCTTCATTTGACACCTCCACAAAGGACCATGGCTCACCAAGGGGCCAGGGTGTGACACCGTGCCACAGACAGCCTATAAAGGAGCCAGGAACCTTTATCTGTGTAAGAAACAAAGGCCACAGAGACAGGCACAGTGAGTTATCATCGCCTTCGAGACGGAAACACACACACAGAGACACACGCATGATGAAACACCCGCTTCAAGCATGACACTATCACACACCGCAAGACACATTGAAGCACCTGCTTCGAGCCAGTTCACATTCGTTCACACACACACACACACACACACACACACACACACACACACACACACACACACACACACACACACACACACACACACACACACACACACACACACACACACACACACTGAAACACACGGCCACGCTCTAGTCATGCTTTCAGTGTCCTGTTACACCCTGAGGGAGTGTCTCACACACACAGTAGGCCTAAGTACTGTCGTTTTTATTCACACAGAAGCACCCACAGTTCCCACAGGAAAAGCCCTCGTAAGAGCTCATTGAAAGTAAAATGTATTCTCTTTGCCCTGTGAAACTGTGCCCACATACCCTTATCAGAGTTCCCCCTGGGTGGTAGACACAGGCAGACAAAACAACGAATAATGAAGAGAGAAGAGAGACAGGAAGAGAGGAGGACGCTGGAGGGAAACGTGGCAGAGGTGTAACAAAAAGGGAACAGTGAGTGACAGGCAGCAAATCCAAAGTTTAACATCATTGTGAAAATTATGTGGCAAAATCATCAATTAATAAAACATTACTCATTCCCTCCCTCACAGAGCATCTTTTAGTCACACCCAGCTTGCTAAAGACAGTCGGCACTGACAGACAGGCGCACACACACTCCTACCCTCCACCCCCACAATTTAAGCCATTCATTTCATAGTGTGTTGTATGGTACTACAGTACTGACGTCTCAGCAGGCTGCTGCTGCTGCTGCTACTACTACTGCTACTACTGCTACTACTACTAGTCTCAGCAGGCTACTACTACTACTACTACTACTACTACTAGTCTCAGCAGGCTACTACTACTACTACTACTACTACTACTACTACTAGTCTCAGCAGGCTACTACTACTACTACTACTAGTAGTCTCAGCAGGCTACTACTACTACTAGTCTCAGCAGGCTACTACTACTACTACTACTACTACTACTACTACTACTACTACTACTACTAGTCTCAGCAGACTACTACTACTACTAGTCTCAGCAGGCTACTACTACTACTACCTGTCTCAGCAGGCTACTACTACCTGTCTCAGCAGGCTACTACTACTACTACTACTACTACTACTACTACTAAACTCAGCAAAAAAAGAAACGTCCCTTTTTCAGGACCCTGTCTTTCAAAGATAATTAATAAAAATCCAAATAACTTCACAGATCTTCATTGTAAAGGGTTTAAAAACTGTTTCCCATGCTTGTTCAATGAACCATAAACAATTAATGAACATGCACCTGTGGAACGGTCGTTAAGACACTAACAGCTTACAGACGGTAGGCAATTAAGGTCACAGTTATGAAAACTTAGGACACTAAAGAGGCCTTTCTACTGACTCTGAAAAACACCAAAAGAAAGATGCCCAGGGTCCCTGCTCATCTGCGTGAACGTGCCTTAGGCATTCTGCAAAGAGACATGAGGACTGCAGATGTGGCCAGGGCAATAAATTGCAATGTCCGTACAGTGATACGCCTAAGACAGCGCTACAGGGAGACAGGACGGACAGCTGATTGTCCTCGCAGTGGCAGACCACATGTAACAACACCTGCACAGGATCGGTACATCCGAACATCACACCTGCGGGACAGGTACAGGATGGCAACAATAACTGCCCGAGTTACACCAGGAACGCACAATCCCTCCATCAGTGCTCAGACTGTCCGCAATAGGCTGAGAGAGGGTGGACTGAGGGCTTGTAGGCCTGTTGTAAGGCCTACAACAGTGGCGCAGCGGTCTAAGGCACTGCATCTCAGTGCTTGAGGCGTCACTACAGACCCCCTGGTTCGATTCCAGGCTGTATCACAACCTGCTGTGATTGGGAGTCCCATAGGGCAGCGCACAATTGGCCCAGTGTCGTCCGGGTTTGGCCGGTGTAGGCCGTCATTGTAAATAAGAATTTGTTCTTAACTGACTTGCCTAGTTAAATAAAGGTAAAAAAAAAAAAAAAGGTCCTCACAATGTCACCTATGGGCACAAACCCACCGTCGCTGGACCAGACAGGACTGGCAAAAAGTGCACTTCACTGACGAGTCGCGGTTTTGTCTCACCAGGGGTGATGGTCGGATTCGCGTTTATCGTCGAAGGAATGAGCGTTACACCGAGGCCTGTACTCTGGAGCGGGATCGATTTGGAGGTGGAGGGTCCGTCATGGTCTGGGGCGGTGTGTCACAGCATCATCGGACTGAGCTTGTTGTCATTGCAGGCAATCTCAACGCTGTATGTTACAGGGAAGACAACCTCCTCCCTCATGTGGTACCCTTCCTGCAGGCTCATCCTGACATGACCCTCCAGCATGACAATGCCACCAGCCATACTGCTCGTTCTGTGCGTGATTTCCTGCAAGACAGGAACGTCAGTGTTCTGCCATGGCCAGCGAGGAGCCCAGATCTCAATCCCATTGAGCACGTCTGGGACCTGTTGGATCGGAGGGTGAGGGCTAGGGCCATTCCCCCCAGAAATGTCCGGGAACTTGTAGGTGCCTTGGTGTAAGAGTGGGGTAACATCTCATAGCAAGAACTGGCAAATCTGGTGCAGTCCATGAGGAGGAGATGCACTGCAGTACTTCATGCAGCTGGTGGCCACACCAGATACTGACTGTTAATTTTGATTTTGACCACCCCCCCCCCCTTTGTTCAGGGACACATTATTCAATTTCTGTTAGTCACATGTCTGTGGAACCTGTTCAGTTTATGTCTCAGTTGTTGAATCTTGTTATGTTCATACAAATATTTACACATGTTAAGTTTGCTGAAAATAAACACAGTTGACAGTGAGAGGACGTTTCTTTTTTTTGCTGAGTTTACTACTACTACTACTACTACTACTACTACTACTACTACTACTACTACTACTACTAGTCTCTGTCTCAGCAGGCTACTACTACTACTACTACTACTACTAACTGTCTCTGTCTCAGCAGGCTACTACACTACTACTACTACTACTACTACTACTACTACTAACTGTCTCTCTGTCTCAGCAGGCTACTACACTACTACTACTACTACTACTACCTGTCTGTCTCAACAAGCTACTACAGTACTACTACTACTACTAACTGTCTCTGTCTCAGCAGGCTGCTACTACTACTACTACTACTACTACTACTACTACTACTACTACCTGTCTCAACAGGCTACTACACTACTACTACAATACTACTACACTACTACTACTACTACTACCTGTCTCTGTCTCAGCAGGCTACTACACTACTACTACTACTACTACTACTACTACTAACTGTCTCTGTCTCAGCAGGCTACTACACTACTACTACTACTACTACTACTACTACTACTACTACCTGTCTCTGTAGGCTACTACAGTACTACTACTAACTGTCTCTGTCTCAGCAGGCTACTACACTACTACTACTACTACTACTACCTGTCTCAGCAGGCTACTACTACTACTACTACCTGTCTGTCTCAACAAGCTACTACAGTACTACTACTACTAACTGTCTCTGTCTCAGCAGGCTACTACACTACTACTACTACTACTACTACTACTACTACTACTACCTGTCTCTGTAGGCTACTACAGTACTACTACTAACTGTCTCTGTCTCAGCAGGCTACTACACTACTACTACTACTACTACTACCTGTCTCAGCAGGCTACTACTACTACTACTACCTGTCTGTCTCAACAAGCTACTACAGTACTACTACTACTAACTGTCTCTGTCTCAGCAGGCTACTACACTACTACTACTACTACTACTGCTACTACTACTACTACCACCTGTCTCTGTCTCAGCAGGCTACTACTACTACTACTACTAACTGTCTCAGTCTATCACAGCAGGCTGCTTTGTTTCACAAACATGCCCTCGTTCCTGGTGCAGCAAGCAGGATATCCTGTCAGTAGTCTGTGCCAAATGGCCGACAACAGCTCTCAGCAATTAACAGCACTGGATTAACTCAGCCGAGGCACACAACACGCCTGCTTAGGGGACAGCAACTCTCTAAACTTGTGTTTGTTAAATAGACTAACATTGTGTGAGCTGTACACTCCTGGAAGCAGTGTAGACGTGTGAGAAGGAGCGATGCATGTTATCTATAGGGTGATATTTCCATCCCAAATATTACCATATTCCCTATATTAGTGCCCATAGGGCTCTGGTCAAAGGTAGTGCACCATTTAGGGAATAGGGTTCCATTTGGGACGCAGTCAAGGTCTTACAGGTATGGGGTAGTGTCATAAAAACAGTGAACCAAAGCGGTGAAACCAAAAGGGGTTCACCAATAACAAAATGAGTCAGCAACAATATACATTTTGTTGTCACCATCCTGAGTAAAATAAAAGAATCATACATAACGTCTGCGTCAATCCAGAGGTGTGACTAATCAACTACAACAGCCAAATCCGTATCTAATGAGCTGCACAGCCAATGCTTTTATTTAGATTTCTGTCTGTTATGTAATTGTCCAAAACAATTTCCCAGAGACATTTATTGAATTCCAACATTATGAGGTCTGTCATCCTTAGGTGGTGAAACTTCATCCCACTCGGTTTCCTCACAATTAAATCTCCTGTGCAGAGATTATAATAACAATCTATGTCATAACTAACCTGTCAGGGGAAACCAAACTGGTAAACTCTTGGGTACACTCAGAATGGCTGACCTGGTATTATGATTTATAATCCTTCTAATTCTGTAGTCTGAACAGGGTCAGTGCCTAGGGGGTAAGAGGGCACAGGGGGTTACAGGGTACAGGGGGAGGGCCCTAAAATTAGGGCCACACCCTTCGGCCCAACGTACCCTACTCCAGCCTGAGTAGTGAGTACACACAACAAGAAGACAGATGACTCACCCGGAAACCTTGATGACAAGCAGCTAGTGAGTTCAACCCGCGGGTCCTACCTCCAACACGTCTTCTTTCAAATCCACAAAAAAAACTAAATTAAAACAAAATCCTCACTAACACCAGCTAGCCACAAATACAATAAGCATCCTTCGAGGTCCAGCAGTCACAAGAACAAGGGTTTCAAACTAAACTTCGCAGTGCTTCTCCTTTGGCGAGAGAGAGAGAGAGAGAGAGACGTTAACAGAAGGAGGAAGTAGGCGTGTGTCTAGAGAAGAGGAAACAGGTCTGTAGCAAAACAGACTGGTAAAAAAAAAGATGAAAAATTAAAAGATGAGACAACCGAATCAGAGAAATAGACTACAAGCCTTGCTCACAGGAAGTTACCTCAACCTGAGAAACAGTGTGTCACACAGCTATACTGTTATACTACATGTACTGGGCAGCATTCAGCAGGGCACAACAGTGGGGAACGTTCAGATAAAAATACATTACTTAAACATGCCTCTCTAACACGTACAATAAGGAATCACGCCAGCTCTATTCATGACATTTCTATCTGCAGTGTTTGCCTACTGAACATTACCCTGATGTGGGGTCAACATAGTCTAGTCAGAGCTCTGAGCAGAGGGAACCATGTTGATTACCCAATACCCACAAGGGCTTCGTCCCAAGCGACATCCTATTCCCTATGTAGTGCACTACTTTTGACAAGGGTCCATCTCTAGTGCATCAGTTAGGTGGAGTGCACTATATAGATAATAGGGTACCGTTTGGGATGTAGCCAAACTCTCACTTCCACCTCTGGCTGCCCTCTTGTCTCACTGATGCAATAGACTATAGGCACAACTCTCATGATGGTGGTGGTAGAATGAGCCAAAACCTGACAGGATCTTAACATTACAGCCTCATTGAACGAAGTGTTGGGACTGACATCTTAGTTGGGAAGTGTCAGTGAAGACTGACCAGGCCTGAGTTCAAATGAGCATTTGATTGAGTCTGCCTGGAATGTTATCGTGGTGGGGTTTGCACTTTTGGGACTAATCCTTTGGTTCCATTGCGCCAGACAAGCTCAATCAAGCGCAGATACAGTATTTGAAAGAAGATGAATGCTACTTGAACCAGGCCTGGTGCTTACAGCTGCTTCGCAGCACCCGTTACAAGTGGCCAGTGTGTGAAGTCTATGACACACAGCGTATGTTTAGCCCACCTTAGGGTTAGCGAGGCCCCACTCCCTCGAGTCCCTACTCATCTCTACCACAAGGCCAAATACTGTAGTAGTCTGTTTTCTAGCAGATCTTTACCTGGGATCAGATTCAAAGCCAACTCATCTGGCCCTCTGAGTATCTGAGCTGTAAAGGCCACAGAGACCAGAGAGAAAGGGAGAGAGGTAGAGAAAGTGATGGAGAGAGAAAGAGCGCGATGGAGGAAGAGAGAGAGAGAGAGAGAGAGAGAGAGAGAGAGAGAGAGAGAGAGAGAGAGAGAGAGAGAGAGAGAGAGAGAGAGAGAGAGAGAGAGAGAGAGAGAGAGAGAGGAGGTAGGTCAACAAGGCCACAGAGACTAAGCAAAAAGAGAGATGGAGGAAGAGCGAGAGAGAGAAAAAGAGAGGAGGAGGCAGGTAGGTCAACAGGGCAAATGAGCTCAGCCGTTTCACATAATGTGTTTCATTAGACATCGAACATTTCACCACAATCTCTCCTTTTCACAGAACTTAACTCGACCACCTGCTGTTTGACATTTACTATTGCTATCATACAGTTGTCCCAGACAGAACAGATCACAGGTTGTCAGACAGACATATCCCAACGGGGGCCAGTATGAAAAATGTATGCACTCACTAATTGGAAGTCGCTCTGGATAAGAGCGTCTGCTAAATGACTAAACTGTAAACTGTAACTGTAAACTGTAACAAATATTGGTTCCCAGAACATTGTGGCAGCGTTATATATGTCAAAAAAACTCAAGAAAATATACAAGGGAACGTTGCAAGAACATTCTGTGTTAGCTGGGATTTCACTTCACCTTATTGGGTCATTTGTGTTTCAGCAGTGTGAGTGGGAAATCTTCTGCTATGCTAATTGACAAGCCAGAGCGGTCGTGATTCACATACCGTGTAACTACACAATTCCAGATACCCCAAAACCAGAGGCGCTACTATCATAACATATGTTTTAGCAGGCTAACTCATTTAAAGAGCTGGAAGATCTCACTGGAGCATTCGGGTATGGAAAGCTACTCTTCTCCCAGGGCGTAGCCAGGGCTGCACACAGCAACACAGAGCCAAACAATTTTCTAAGTACACCACCACTACTTCATCGCTCCCCAAAGTACTTTTCCACACGACAGTTCTAAAAACGGCCTGCTCCCTCCTCCAGCCCTGCTCACCACAGAGCTAGCGTAGCGCACTAGTTAGCCGCCGTCTCCATGGAGATGAGCCGATTATGCTAAGGGAACCAATTAGCCTACAGCAATGTACTGTACTGTTCAGTTCCTCCCCAAACTCTCCCGAGCAGTAGCCTTGGGGGGCCTTGGGGGAATGCGCAGACTTGTCCCCACTCAGAAGAGTCCTTGACAGGGAAGGAATGTCACACAGTCAGGGATGCTCTGTAGGAAGATGATGAAAACAGGCACATTAACTGTGCTTCCAGAGCAGAAACAAACCCACACTACAAAAAGTTATCTAACTGCAAGTGCCAAGCAGCACACATAACAAGGGCTTTCCTAGCTAGTATGTTCTTTGTTAAAATAATGCAATGGTAGCTAGTACCCGAGGGTGTTTTTGTTTAAAGAATGAGATGTGATATGATGCATCTCCCATTGGAACTCTCCCAGCCTACACATAAGCGTCAGTTACCCAATCACAACATTGTTTCGGTTTATGATGAGCGTTAATGTTGTCGTGTCCTTCCGGTTTAGTTATAGTCAACCCATAACGGGCCTCCTAACCCAACATTTTATTCTCTATAGTCCAACTGCTAAATCAGTGCACTTAGAGGCTACATCCCAAACAGCACCCTATTCCCTACACAGTGCCCTATGGAACCTGTTCAAAAGCAGTGCACCAAATAGGAAATAAGGTGCCATTTGGGATACATTTACATTTTACATTTTAGTCATTTAGCAGACGCTCTTATCCAGAGCGACTTACAGTTAGTGAGTGCATACATTTTCATACTTTTTTTCATACTGGCCCCCCGTGGGAAACAAACCCACAACCCTGGCGTTGCAAGCGCCATGCTCTACCAACTGAGCTACACGGGGCCAGTAGCGTACAGCGACTGAAACAGACATTACATAAGGTGATGTCACAGGTTGTCTCTCTAAGCAGAACACAATATGCAGTGTTCAAACCCAGACACCTTTAGATTAAAAAAAAAAGAATATGCCATCTCTGATTACATAAGGCAATATCTCTCAACAGGGAGGTCAGGGGTGAGCTTTAAACATAACAGTGGAGCTCAATTAGGAGTTTGTAGACTGAACAGCCTTTCTACTGCCAGCCAGTCACAGAGGATGATGAACTGATGGAGTGAGAGATAGTGAGAGAGAGAGTGTTAGAGGAGAGGGAAAGAAAGAGGGGAGTAGGGAGGAAGAGAGAGAGAGAGAGAGAGAGAGAGAGAGAGAGAGGGATAGAGGGAGAGGTGGGGATAGAGATATTTATGTTTATTTATTTTCTTTTTTATACTTTAACTATTTGCACATCGTTACAACACTGTAAATAGAAATAATATGACATTTGAAACGTGTCTATTCTTCTGAAACCTTTGTGAGTGTAATATTTACCGATTGTTTATTTAACTTTTGTATATTATCTATTTCACTTGCTTTGGCAATGTAAACATATGTTTACCATGCCAATAAAGCCCTTTGAATTGAAATTGAGAGAGAGGGGAGGGGGGGGGGGGGCAGAGAGGGCGAGAGAGAGAGCGAGGAGACTCACAGGCTTCAGTGAGTCACTGACTGTGACCTTCTGCTGCAGGGCTCATCAGCTCAGCAGGCAACGCAAACCAGGTCTCTCTCTCTCTCCCTCTGTATATCTCTCTCACACACTTTACAGTATACTATTTTTACTACTGATATTGATTACTGCTTTGCTAGAAAAGAGCTTGAAAGAAAGGCATTTCACTGTACATCACTGTACTGTGCACGTGACAATAAAACTTGAAACTCAGACAAACAAACACTATGGGCAGAGGGCCAATCAGATGGACAGCAAGGGGGTTAACTTAAAACACAGTGAAAGCACACATTTCTGTGCGTGTGTGAGAGAGTGAATATCAAGTGTCTCGAACAATGAACGCTATGCATGAAACTGAGGCACACTTACAAATTGGACTCAGTCACCAGTCTGTCAAACCCAATAAAGATGTGTGGGGAGTGGGTGAGAAAGAAACCCACCAACTAGGGCTTGGAGAGGGGACAATAATATTCTCACCACATTTATTGAAACGCAAAATGGACGGCTCTTATTTGTAGAGGGAAGGAGTGCAACAGCAAATGCCTCGGCCCGTAGCGTCTACAGACGTTACAAGGATTTTATTAAAAGCAACTCTGGATCTCACACTTAATATGCTTTGACTTCTTTCTCCCCTCTCTCTCCAGATAAAATCTTGCGACTTGTGACTGCAGGCCGCCCAACAACCTGCCCGCTTGACCCCATCCCCTCCTCTCTTCTCCAGACCATCTCCGGTGACCTTCTCCCCTACCTCACCTCGCTGATCAACTCATCCTTGACCGCTGGCTATGTCCCTTCTGTCTTCAAGAGAACGAGAGTTGCACCCCTTCTCAAAAAACCAACACTCGATCCCTCTGATGTCAACAACTACAGACCAGTATCCCTTCTTTCTTTTCTTTCCAAAACTATTGAGCGTGCCGTCTTTAGCCAACTCTCTTGCTATCTCTCTCAGAATGACCTTCTTGATCCTAACCAGTCAGGTTTCAGGACTGGTCATTCAACTGAGACTGCTCTTCTCTGTGTCACGGAGGCTCTCCGCACAGCTAAAGCTAACTCTCTCTCCTCTGCTCTTGTCCTTCTAGACCTGTCTGCTGCCTTTGATACTGTGAACCATCAGATCCTCCTCTCCACCCTCTCCGAGCTGGGCATCTCCGCCGCGGCTCACTCTTGGATTGCGTCCTACCTGACCGGTCGCTCCTACCAAGTGGCGTGGCGAGAAGCTGTCTCCGCACCACGTGCTCTCACCACTGGTGTCCCCCAGGGCTCAGTTCTAGGCCCTCTCCTATTCTCGCTATACACCAAGTCACTTGGCTCTGTCATATCCTCACATGGCCTCTCCTATCATTGCTACGCAGACGACACACAACTAATCTTCTCCTTTCCCCCTTCTGATAACCAGGTGGCGAATCGCATCTCTGCATGTCTGGCAGACATATCAGTATGGATGACGGATCACCACCTCAAGCTGAACCTTGGCAAGACGGAGCTGCTCTTCCTCCCGGGGAAGGACTGCCCGTTCCATGATCTCGCCATCACGGTTGACAACTCCGTTGTGCCCTCCTCCCAGAGTGCGAAGAGCCTTGGCGTGACCCTGGACAATACCCTGTCGTTCTCCGCTAACATCAAGGCGGTGACCCGATCCTGCAGGTTCATGCTCTACAACATTCGGAGAGTACGACCCTGCCTTACACAGGAAGCGGCACAGGTCCTAATCCAGGCACTTGTCATCTCCCGTCTGGATTACTGCAACTCGCTGTTGGCTGGGCTCCCTGCCTGTGCCATTAAACCCCTACAACTCATCCAGAATGCCGCAGCCCGTCTGGTGTTCAACCTTCCCAAGTTCTCTCACGTCACCCCGCTCCTCCGCACACTCCACTGGCTTCCAGTTGAAGCTCGCATCTGTTACAAGACCATGGTGCTTGCCTATGGAGCTGTGAGGGGAACGGCACCTCCGTACCTTCAAGCTCTGATCAGTCCCTACACCCAAACGAGGGCATTGCGTTCATCCACCTCTGGCCTGCTGGCTCCCCTTCCTCTGCGGAAGCATAGTTCCCGCTCAGCCCAGTCAAAACTGTTCGCTGCTCTGGCACCCCAATGGTGGAACAAGCTCCCTCACGACGCCAGGACAGCGGAGTCACTCACCACCTTCCGGAGACATTTGAAACCCCACCTCTTTAAGGAATACCTGGGATAGGATAAAGTAATCCTTCTACCCCCCCCCCCCCTCTTCAAATAAATAAATAAATGTGTAAAGTGGTTATCCCACTGGTTATAGGGTGAATGCACCAATTTGTAAGTCGCTCTGGATAAGAGCGTCTGCTAAATGACGTAAATGTAAAATGTAAATTAATAATACCTCAAGTTCAGCTTATTCGGAAACACTGCCAAAAGGACCCTTTTAGGGGAACGCAGTCGAAAGGACCCTTTTAGGGGAACACAGTCGAAAGGACCCTTTTAGGGGAACACAGTCGAAAGGACCCCTACTTTCCTCTCTCTCACGCTCCTCCAATTTCACAGAATTAGGGAAGAGATCTCGGTCTGACCTTCTACAGAACAAGATTTTATGGACTATATATATAAAATCAAACCAAATTCTGATAACAGTGGTTTCTATACCCGAAATTATCGCCATTTACCAGGGAGAGATGGAGGGGATAAAGCAACCAAATTATGTTCTCAGTGACCATGTCCCCAGAAGACTCCAGCCTCCAGGGCTTATCCCAAATTGTACCCTATTCTGTATATAGTGCAACACTTTTGACAAGGGCCCATATAGGGGCTCTAGTCAAAGTAGTGCACCATGTAGGGAATAGGGTGCCATTTGGGATACTCCCAGAAGACTCAAGGCTATCGCGGCTCTTGGCTAACAGTGATGTGTAATCTACATAGCTGGGAGAGTAGGGAAGGGGCTTGGAAAGTAGGTCTGGCATGTTTGAGGAGGAGCAGCTCGGGGATATGGAATGTGAGCTCTTAACACACAGCACGACCACCACCAGGCCTATCTGGACCGCATCATCACTGGGATCTGGAGTTTTTCCAGGTCAGGTCAGGTCAGGAAAAAGTCAGGGTCCTCAAAACAGACATTATGATGATTCTTATTTTTAAGACATTGAGCTACAGTATATTAGCCCTGTAGAAAGGATGGGGTTTACACACATCCAAATACTATCAAGAGGACAACGTTTATTAGCCTCATAGGGCCTCAAGATGCCAAGGCAGTAGACTACTACTGTATGAGGCCTGGTTTTTATGAGTCTCACTGTAACGCTTTCTAATGTGTTTGACCTCAATTAAACTCACTCTACCATGTCCCCACACTGCTCCATTTAGGCCTGAAAACACTACACCCCTCACACTACCATGTCCCCACACTGCTGCAGTTAGGCCTGAAAACACAACACCTCTGCCATCTGTTCCCAAAGAAACCAAAGCCATAACTAATACCATAATACAATAGTGCTTTCTACAATGTGGTGTGAAAACCATGGTATGCATGTTTAATATCAAGTCCTTTAAAAGTACATTGCAGTTTTAGAGACTTGAGTAGCACGTGGGTTTCTGTTTCTCGCAGTCTCAACACAACATCACGTGGAACAACTTCATGTGGAACAACATCATATGGAACATCATGAGTACTTGAGGGAGAAACAACATGGAAAGTGGTAGTGACTTTCTTGACCCACTCTTCCTCTTGAGGGGTCATCATCAAACCTCGTTGACTTTAGCTCCTGGAGGACATCCTCCAAGTGTGGCGAGCCACCCGGAAAATTAAAATGCACGCTCGGCTCAACCCTTCTTCTTTGAGAGGGTGGGAGGAGGGGGCGGGACCACACAGCACACAAAAGCACTCCCAGTTCATGTGACCTACAGTAGGCCTGGCATGAATAGGGCTTTTTGGTTGGTCTGTGGAGGGAGTCATGGGAACAGGGAACTATTTCCATTGTCCTTTCAGGGGAGGAGGACACGGGTGGTGGTATGTAGAGGTGGGATAGGCGTAGGAATATCAGGAAGGACCAACAGCAGAAAAACCTCCATTCATTAGGAGAAAACCGCCCCCATAGCAGAGTGACCATGAACGATCATAAACGCTCCCTCCATCTATCTCTTAGCTATCTCCCTCTGCCTCTGTAGTGCAGTGCTTCAATAAGTGGGCGGCTTTTATGATGGGTCCCGAAAAAAAAGAAAACAAACATTAACAGTTTAACATTCAAAACATTTACATATTCTATGAATAAACCCTTAAATGACACAGATCAGCTTATGAAACAGTGGTTCCATTGGGGAAAAAACAATGCATTAAGTAATCTGTCCGACAGCACCATTTGAACATTGTGTAATCGGTGTGTGTAACTGTAGGGCAAAATCAATACTACCCTCTCTCTACAGTGGTGCCTCAGCCTCTGCTTTCACTTTATCTGGCACACACAGCTCAGTGCTAGCATAAACCATGTAGGCTAGTCCATAGGACTGATTGTCCTGTTAGAATACACAGTTTAGCTGCCAATTATGAAGTTTCTATTTAGTTTGATGTACTCTGTTTCTATCTAGTTTGCTGCATTCTGTGGCTTCCTGTATGACTAGCAGCTCACTACCTTAAAATCAGGATTAATCAGAAATTCAGAATTTGCTCAAATTGATCTGTAGTGTACAATTTTTTATACAAAAAGCATTACAAGAATATTGGCGTCTTGATTTTGTCCAAAGTAATGGTTAGCTAAATCTGGTCAGTTGATAAAGCACACTTTCTTTAATCTCAATGTCAACCTGTTTTGACATGGTATTGTTGTTTTTAGATGTATATATATTACGTATTGTGGTTGTTTTCAGTGTATTTTGAACACTTTCAGACAATGCGATTAATCACGAGAAAAAAAAAATTTGCACTAACATTACACCAATTTAACTTGAGTTAACTGATTAACTCTGACAGCCCAACCAATAGCTAATGTACTCTAAGCAAGTAAGTCTTGTCCGAGCCAGAACGGCTCATAGGGAGGAAGTAAGCCTTGTCCGAGCCAGAACGGCCCATAGGCAGGAGCCCATCTCCTGTTGCTGTAGCATGAGGCACCTTGATCTACAAGTACACCCCCTGGACAGGACACTAGTAATAACAGTACAATAACAAATAGTTAGGTATAAGCAATGGTTTCATCACATTTCACATTCGGCGCATGTGATTTGATTTTGATTTTATCACCTTCAACCAACCAGCCATGTCAGATCAGGGATTTCTTAAAGGAAAGGAAGAAGGATGCATTGTTAAACATGGCCTAAATCTGAATAGGATGATATAAATAAAATGAGAGATACCGCTTCCTCAAATGGCTAAAATTACTCAGCAGACCGCAGAGAAAACCGCTGATGCTCGTAGTCTATCATTACTTATTCCACTGTGGTGAACGGCAGGAGGATGCAGCTGTAAAAGGCCAAACCAGAAGTGGAAATGGGCACTCAAACTCTTTTCGAATTGGAGTCAAACTCTTTACAAAACTGAGTGAGTCAAACTCTTTACAAAACTGAGTGAGTCAAACTCTTTACAAAACTGAGTGAGTCAAACTCTTTACAAAACTGAGTGAGTCAAACTCTTTACAAAACTGAGCGAGTCAAACTCTTTGCAAAACTACTCAGAAAACTGTTGAATGCAACATTTAGCGCTTTGTTCGTGGGATCTAGCCTAGCCTATGAACAGCAAGCAGAAGATCATATACAGTGGGGAAAAAAAGTATTTAGTCAGCAACCAATTGTGCAAGTTCTCCCACTTAAAAAGATGAGAGAGGCCTGTCATTTTCATCATAGGTACACGTCAACTATGACAGACAAATTGAGAAAAAAAATATCCAGAAAATCACATTGTAGGATTTTTAATGAATTTATTTGCAAATTATGGTGGAAAATAAGTATTTGGTCACCTACAAACAAGCAAGATTTCTGGCTCTCACAGACCTGTAACTTCTTCTTTAAGAGGCTCCTCTGTCCTCCACTCGTTACCTGTATTAATGGCACCTGTTTGAACTTGTTATCAGTATAAAAGACACCTGTCCACAACCTCAAACAGTCACACTCCAAACTCCACTATGGCCAAGACCAAAGAGCTGTCAAAGGACCCAGAAACAAAATTGTAGACCTGCACCAGGCTGGGAAGACTGAATCTGCAATAGGTAAGCAGCTTGGTTTGAAGAAATCAACTGTGGGAGCAATTATTAGGAAATGGAAGACATACAAGACCACTGATAATCTCCCTCGATCTGGGGCTCCACGCAAGATCTCACCCCGTGGGGTCAAAATGATCACAAGAACGGTGAGCAAAAATCCCAGAACCACACGGGGGGACCTAGTGAATGACCTGCAGAGAGCTGGGACCAAAGTAACAAAGCCTACCATCAGTAACACACTACTCCGCCAGGGACTCAAATCCTGCATTGCCAGACGTGTCCCCCTGCTTAAGCCAGTACATGTCCAGGCCCGTCTGAAGTTTGCTAGAGTGCATTTGGATGATCCAGAAGAGGATTGGGAGAATGTCATATGGTCAGATGAAACCAAAATATAACTTTTTGGTAAAAACTCAACTCATCGTGTTTGGAGGACAAAGAATGCTGAGTTGCATCCAAAGAACACCATACCTACTGTGAAGCATGGGGGTGGAAACTTCATGCTTTGGGGCTGTTTTTCTGCAAAGGGACCAGGACGACTGATCCGTGTAAAGGAAAGAATGAATGGGGCCATGTATCGTGAGATTTTGAGTGAAAACCTCCTTCCATCAGCAAGGGCATTGAAGATGAAACGTGGCTGGGTCTTTTAGCATGACAATGATCCCAAACACACCTCCCGGGCAACGAAGGAGTGGCTTCGTAAGAAGCATTTCAAGGTCCTGGAGTGGCCTAGCCAGTCTCCAGATCTCAACCCCATAGAAAATCTTTGGAGGGAGTTGAAAGTCCGTGTTGCCCAGCGACAGCCCCAAAACATCACTGCTCTAGAGGAGATCTGCATGGAGGAATGGGCCAAAATACCAGCAACAGTGTGTGAAAACCTTGTGAAGACTTACAGAAAACGTTTGACCTGTGTCATTGCCAACAAGGGGTATATAACAAAGTATTGAGAAACTTTTGTTATTGACCAAATACTTATTTTCCACCATAATTTGCAAATAAATTCATAAAAAATCCTACAATGTGATTTTCTGTAAAAAAAATCTCATTTTGTCTGTCATAGTTGACATGTACCTATGATGGAAATTACAGGCCTCTCTCATCTTTTTAAGTGGGAGAACTTGCACAATTGGTGGCTGACTAAATACTTTTTTTCCCCACTGTATGGCCCAATGAAAGAAAATTCACCTATCAAGTATTTTCATATAGTATTTATATATTTTTATTTTTTATTTCACCTTTATTTAACCAGGTAAGCCAGTTGAGAACAAGTTCTCATTTACAACTGCGAACTGGCCAAGATAAAGCAAAGCAGTGCGATAAAAACAACAACACAGAGTTACATATGGGGTAAAAAACATAAAGTCAAAAATACAACAGAAAATATATATACAGTGTGTGCAAATGTAGCAAGTTATGGAGGTAAGGCAATAAATAGGCTATAGTGCAGAATAATTACAATAGTATTAACACTGGAATGCTAGATGTGCAAGAGATTATGTGCAAATAGAGATACTGGGGTGCAAAAGAGCAAAATAAATAACAATATAGGGATGAGGTAGTTGGGTGGGCTAATTTCAGATGGGCTGTGTACAGGTGCAGTGATCGGTAAGGTGCTCTGACAACTGATGCTTAAAGTTAGTGAGGGAGATAAGAGTCTCCAGCTTCAGAGATTTTTGCAATTCGTTCCAGTCATTGGCAGCAGAGAACTGGAAGGAAAGGCGGCCAAAGGAGGTGTTGGCTTTGGGAATGACCAGTGAGATATACCTGCTGGAGCGCAGTCTACGGGTGGGTGCTGCTATGGTGACCAATGAGCTAAGATAAGGCGGGGATTTGCCTAGCAGTGATTTATAGATGGCCTGGAGCCAGTGGGTTTGACGACGAACATGTAGTGAGGACCAGCCAACAAGAGCGTACAGGTCACAGTGGTGGGTAGTGTATGGGGCTTTGGAGACAAAACGGATGGCACTGTGATAGACTACATCCAATTTGCTGAGTAGAGTGTTGGAGGCTATTTTGTAAATGACATCGCCGAAGTCAAGGATCGGTAGGATAGTCAGTTTTACGAGGGCATGTTTGGCAGCATGAGTGAAGGAGGCTTTGTTGCGAAATAGGAAGCCGATTCTAGATTTAACTTTGGATTGGAGATTCTTTATGTGAGTCTGGAAGGAGAGTTTTCAGTCTAACCAGACACCTAGGTATTTGTAGTTGTCCACATACTCTAGGTCAGACCCGTCAAGAGTGGTGATTCTAGTCGGGTGGGCGGGTGCCAGCAGCGTTCGATTGAAAAGCATGCATTTAGTTTTACTAGTGTTTAAGAGCAGTTGGAGGCTACTGAAGGAGTGTTGTATGGCATTGAAGCTCGTTTGGAGGTTTGTTAACACAGTGTCCAATGAAGGGCCAGATGTATACAAAATGGTGTCGTGGATCTGAGAGTCACCAGCAGCAAGAGCGACATCATTGATATACACGGAGAAAAGTGTCGGCCCAAGAATTGAACCCTGTGGCACCCCCATAGAGACTGCCATAGGTCCAGACAACAGGCCCTCCGATTTGACACATTGAACTCTATCTGAGAAGTAGTTGGTGAACCAGGCGAGGCAGTCATTTGAGAAACCAAGGCTATTTAGTCTGCCAATAAGAATGCGGTGGTTGACAGAGTCGAAAGCCTTGGCCAGGTCGATGAAGACGGCTGCACAGTACTGTCTATTATCAATCGTGGTTATAATATCGTTTAGGACCTTGAGCGTGGCTGAAGTGCACCCATGACCAGCTCGGAAACCGGATTGCATAGCGGAGAAGGTACGGTGGTATTCGAAATGGTCGGTGATCTGTTTGTTAACTTGGCTTTCAAATACTTTCGAAAGGCAGGGCAGGATAGATATAGGTCTGTAGCAGTTTGGATCTAGAGTGTCACCCCCTTTGAAGAGGGGGATGACCGCGGCAGCTTTCCAATCTCTGGGGATCTCAGACGTTATGAAAGAGAGGTTGAACAGACTAGTAATAGGGGTTGCGACAATTTCGGCGGCTAGTTTTAGAAAAAAAGGGTCCAGATTGTCTAGCCCAGCTGATTTGTAGGGGTCCAGATTTTGCAGCTCTTTCAAAACGTCTGCTGTCTGAATTTGTGTGAAGGAGAAGCGGGGGGGGGCATGGGCAAGTTTCAGCGGCGGGTGCAGAGTTGGTGGCCGGGGTAGTGGTAGCCAGATGGAAAGCATGGCCAGCTGTAGCAAAATGCTTGTTGAAATTCTCGATTATTGTAGATTTATCGGTGGTGATAGTGTTTCCTAGCCTCAGTGCAGTGGGCAACTGGGAGGAAGTGCTCTTATTCTCCATGGACTTTACAGTGTCCCAAAACTTTTTGGAGTTAGTGCTACAGGATGCAAATTTCTGTTTGAAAAAGTTTGCCTTTGCTTTCCTGACTGCTTGTGTATATTGGTTCCTAACTTCCCTGAAAAGTTGCATATCGCGGGGGCTATTTGATGCTAATGCAGTACGCCACAGGATGTTTTTGTGCTGGTCAAGGGCAGTCAAGTCTGAGGAGAACCAGGGGCTATATCGGTTCTTAGTTCTGTATTTTTTGAATGGGGCATGTTTATTTAAGATTGAGAGGAAATTACTTTTAAGGAACAACCAGGCATCCTCTACTGACGGAATGAGATCTATATCCATCCAGGATACCTGGGCCAGGTCAATTAGGAAGGCCTGCTCGCTAAAGTGTTTTAGGGAGCGTTTGACAGTGATGAGGGGTGGTCGTTTGACCGCGGACCCGTTACGGACGCAGGCAATAAGGCAGTGATCGCTGAGATCCTGGTTGAAGACAGCTGAGGTGTATTTAGAGGGTATGTTAGTCAGGATGATATCTATGAGGGTACCCATGTTTACGGATTTAGGGTTGTACCTGGTAGGTTCGTTGATAATTTGCGTGAGGTTGAGGGCATCTAGTTTGGATTGTAGGATGGCCGGGGTATTAAGCATATCCCAATTTAGGTCACCAAGCAGTACGAACTCTGATGATAAATGGGGGGCAATCAATTCACATATGGTGTCCAGGGCACATCTGGGGGCTGAGGGGGGTCTGTAGCAAGCGGCAACAGTGAGAGACTTATTTCTGGAAAGGTGGATTTTTAGAAGTAGAAGTTCAAACTGTTTGGGCACAGACCTGGATAGTATGATAGAGCTCTGCAGGCTATCTCTACAGTAGATTGCAACTCCACCCCCTTTGGCAGTTCTATCTAGACGGAAAATGTTATAGTTGGGGATGGAAATTTCAGAATTTTTGGTGGCCTTCCTGAGCCAGGATTCAGACACTGCTAGAACATCAGGGTTGGCGGAGTGTGCTAACGCAGTGAATAACTCAAACTTAGGAAGTAGACTTCTGATGTTTACGTGCAAGAAACCAAGACTTTTGCGATTACAGAAGTCAGCAAATGATAGCGCCTGGGGAGTAGGAGTGATACTGAGGGCTGCAGGGCCTGGGTTAGCCTCTACATCACCAGAGGAACAGAGGAGGACTAGAATAAGGATACGGCTAAAGGCTTTAAGAACTGGTCTTCTAGTGCGTCGGGTACATAGAATAAAGGGGGCAGATTTCCGGGTGTTGTAGAAAAGATTCAGGGCATTATGTACAGACAAGGATATGGAAGGATATGAGTAAAGTGGGGGTAAACCTAAGCGTTGGGTAACAATGAAAGAGATAGTATCACTAGAGGCATCAATTGAGTCGGTCTCTGAGTGTATGGGGGGTGGGACAAAATAGCTATCTAAGGCAGGTTTAGCTGGGCTGGGGGATCTACAGTGAAATAGTACAATTAGAAATAACCGAAACAACAATAAGCTAACCATGTTTGGGCTGAGGCTAATTGTTCGGAGGCTTCTAAAGCACTAGCAGGTAAGAGGCCACGGCTAGCGTGTGCTAGCGGGCCGGAGCTAGCAGATGGAATCTTCGTGGTCGACGTCGTCGCAACCACATCAGACGATTTCGTCGGCAGACCAGTCGTGTAGGATCGGCGGGGCTCCGTGTCAACACTAGGTGGTCCCGTCCGGTTGACAGAGAGGTAGATAGCCGGGAGATGGGCCTAGCTCAGGATGATTAGCCAGACCACAGCGTCCATTTAGTTGAAGTTGAAGCTAGCTGGTAGCGATGAATCCGGAGTTAAAGGTCCAGTGATTCAGTGATTCTGGCAGAAAAACTGATATGATCTGGGTCGATAACGCGCTGTGCAGACTGGCCGAATATCCGGTGATTAATATCCAGTGATTGAATTAATCCCGCAGAAAAAAAAATCCAATGTTCTGGGTGAAATACCGCTAACTGTGGCTAATAGCAAGTAGCTAGTTAGCTGGCTAGCTGGCTAGCTAGTTTCAACTGGAGATTCTAGATAAAAGGTAAGTCAATAATAGAATCCGTTCCACATTGAGTGAGGCGGGTTGCAGGAAAGTATATTTTGTAGAAGGATGAAAAGTCTGATAGGGAAATATGTACGAAAAATACAAAAAAAACAGGGTATTTACAGGCTATTTACAGACACTCGACAAAAACAGAACTGCACTACTTCGCCATCTTGGATACGCCATCTTAGATATGGGTGCTAACAAGAGGCGAAAGGCTTACAGTTCATTGAAGTAAATAAAGCATATCCCCAGTCAATGTGTTTCCCCATTCAGAAAGCAATAGCCTGCGTAACTCATTGAGCCAAAGTCAATATGGGTTTATTACAGCACCCCGGTTCCTCAATGGGTTATCTCTGTCAGTTCATCCACTAGGGCTGGGAATTGCCAGGAACCTCACAATACGATATTATCATGATACTTAGGTGCCGATACGATATGTATAGTGATTCTCACGATTGGCTCACTATTTAAAAAGACGGAGAACAAGCTATACGATGAAAAATACCAGAGTTTTGGCGCATGTACAGCCGACTAACGCTAGCTAACGTTACCTAACAAAAAACTAATAAATATATATATATTTTTTACAAATCAATAATTGGAGTCAAAGAGCAGAGGGATACAAAGAGCAAGCACAATACTGTCGCTTAACTTCACTCATTTATGGAGAATTTAAAAAACACACAACCCAAGCCTAAAATAAGATAATCCTCTTCCCCCTGAGGGAACCAGCAAACAAAAACATCATAATTGCGACTGCACTTCACGTGCCATTACACCCTTCTTCCTCTTGCCCAACAACAGGCTGATGCGCTTCCAACAGACACACAGGATGCATCTCAAATGGCATAGGGTTAGACAGAGACAGCGTCAGACAGAGACAGCGTCAGACAGAGACAGCGTCAGACAGAGACAGCGTCAGACAGAGACAGCGTCAGACAGAGACAGCGTCAGACAGAGACAGCGTCAGAAAGAAAGACAGCGTCAGAAAGAAAGACAGCGTCAGAAAGAAAGACAGCGTCAAACAGAGACAGCGTCAGACAGACAGAAAGACAGCGTCAGAAAGAAAGACAGCATCAGACAGAGACAGTGTCAGACAGAGACAGCGTCAGACAGCGTCAGAGAGAAAGACAGCGTCAGAGAGAAAGACAGCGTCAGAGAGAAAGACAGCGTCAGACAGAAAGACAGCGTCAGACAGAAAGACAGCGTCAGACAGAAAGACAGCGTCAGACAGAAAGACAGCGTCAGACAGAAAGACAGCGTCAGACAGAAAGACAGGGTCAGACAGAAAGACAGCGTCAGACAGAAAGACAGCATCAGACAAAGACAGGGTCAGACAGAAAGACAGCGTCAAACAGAGAGACATGCTTGCACTAATCCAATGCTTGTAAATGTATGAGTTGAGTGAACAAGTGCACACTTCTATTTGAAGAGAAGAGAATGGGAATACAGCCATACAGTCAGTCAGTCAGCCAGCCAGTCAGTCAGTCAATTTCATACAGTCAGTCATACAGTCTGTCAGTCAGTCACAGTCAGCCAGTCATTCAGTCAGTCACAGTCAGCCAGTCATTCATAGAGTCAGTCAGTCAGTCATAGAGTCAGTCAGTCAGTCATACCGTCAGTCAGTCAGTCATACCGTCAGTCAGTCATAGAGTCAGTCAGTCAGTCAGCCAGTCATAGAGTCAGCCAGTCAGTCATAGAGTCAGTCAGTCAGTCATAGAGTCAGTCAGTCAGTCAGTCATAGAGTCAGTCAGTCATACAGACAGACAGCCTGTCAGCCATACAGTCAGCTATACAGTCAGTCAGTCATACAGTCAGTCAGTCATAGTCAGTCAGTCAGTCAGAGTCAGTCAGCCAGTCATACAGTCAGTCAGTCAGCTATACAGTCAGTCAGTCATACAGTCAGTCAGTCAGTCATACAGTCAGCCAGCCAGCCATACAGTCAGCCAGCCATACAGTAAGACAGTCTTATAGTCAGTCAGTCAGTCAGTCAGTCAGCAGGTCATAGAGTCAGTCAGTCAGTCATAGAATCAGTCAGTCAGTCATAGAAACAGTCAGTCAGTCAGTCAGTCATAGAGTCAGTCAGTCAGTCATACAGTCATTCAGTCAGCTATACAGTCAGTCAGTCATACAGTCAGTCAGTCAGTCATACAGTCAGTCAGTCAGTCATACAGTCAGCCAGCCAGCCATACAGTCAGTCAGTCAGTCAGTCATATAGTCAGTCAGTCAGTCAGCCAGCCATACAGTAAGCCAGTCTTAGTCAGTCAGTCAGTCAGTCAGCAGGTCATAGAGTCAGTCAGTCAGTCAGTCATAGAATCAGTCAGTCAGTCATAGAAACAGTCAGTCAGTCATAGAATCAGTCAGTCAGTCATAGAGTCAGCCAGTCAGTCAAAGAGTCAGCCAGTCAGTCATACAGTCAGTCAGTCAGTCAGAGTCAGTCAGTCAGTCAGAGTCAGTCAGTCATACAGTCAGTCAGCCAGCTAGTTATACAGTCAGTCATACAGTCAAGTCAGGCGGTGCTGAAGATATATTGTCCCATGTCACCAAATCCCTGTTGGTTTCTGCTACCCCAGATTGAGACCTGAAAGAGACTGACCGGGGAACATTTGGGATTGATTTGCTGCTATTTTTACATGTCCTACTTGAAATAAAGGCTTCAGAAATACAGTCAGAGACTGTGTCGGACTCAAAAGGAAAGTCATTCAGAACCTGAATAAGGGGAATCTATTTGATACAGCACTGTATATGACACAGACTTGTGAAAACCAATGTGTTCAGGGGTTGTCATGACAAGGCAACAGAGAAATACATATTCCTCCTCTCCTTTCGCCCCATTCCCACTGTAACAGGGGAAAAAATGCATTCTTTGGAGCAACAAAAATAAACATGCTGTAAGCCAAACACACACAGTGCATTTTATAACAGAAAGGTCGCAAGATGCCTCAATTCACGGTGTACCTTGGTATGCAGGAGGATTCACACAGCAGCAGTTTCATTTCTCATTGGCCCATAACTCTAAATGGAACATACACTTCTAACAATAACCATTGGTTGTGTCCCAAATGGTCCCCTGATACCTTTATAGTGCACTACTTTCGACCAGGGCCCTATGGGTCCTCCTGCCCTGTGGGCCCTGGTCAAAAGTAGTGCACTATGAAGGGAATAGGGTGCCATTTGGGACGTATCCATTGTCTTTCTGGGAATAAAGCAGAGGCAGGCTATTATTCTCTAGCTATTATAATTCTAACTAGCTGTGATGACTGGCAGTAATATTCTACAGTAGCAGTGACATTATACACATGACGGTGTGTTACTGCACTGCCTCCAGGGCTTCTGACACTGTCATACGCTACAGACGTCACTCCTGGATCTTAAGTTAGTACTTAATGTAAACTAAACTAAATGATCTAGGTCCCATAACTTAGACTTACAGTGGGGGAAAAAAGTATTTAGTCAGCCACCAATTGTGAAAGTTCTCCCACTTAAAAAGATGAGAGAGGCCTGTAATTTTCATCATAGGTACACGTCAACTATGACAGACAAATTGAGATTTTTTTTCTCCAGAAAATCACATTGTAGGATTTTTAATGAATTTATTTGCAAATTATGGTGGAAAATAAAGTATTTGGTCACCTACAAACAAGCAAGATTTCTGGCTCTCACAGACCTGTAACTTCTTCTTTAAGAGGCTCCTCTGTCCTCCACTCGTTACCTGTATTAATGGCACCTGTTTGAACTTGTTATCAGTATAAAAGACACCTGTCCACAACCTCAAACAGTCACACTCCAAACTCCACTATGGCCAAGACCAAAGAGCTGTCAAAGGACACCAGACACAAAATTGTAGACCTGCACCAGGCTGGGAAGACTGAATCTGCAATAGGTAAGCAGCTTGGTTTGAATAAATCAACTGTGGGAGCAATTATAAGGAAATGGAAGACATACAAGACCACTGATAATCTCCCTCGATCTGGGGCTCCACGCAAGATCTCACCCCGTGGGGTCAAAATGATCACAAGAACGGTGAACAAAAATCCCAGAACCACACGGGGGGACCTAGTGAATGACCTGCAGAGAGCTGGGACCAAAGTAACGAAGCCTATCATCAGTAACACACTACGCAGCCAGGGACTCAAATCCTGCAGTGCCAGACGTGTCCCCCTGCTTAAGCCAGTACATGTCCAGGCCCGTCTGAAGTTTGCTAGAGTGCATTTGGATGATCCAGAAGAGGATTGGGAGAATGTCATATGGTCAGATGAAACCAAAATAGAACTTTTTGGTAAAAACTCAACTCGTCGTGTTTGGAGGACAAAGAATGCTGAGTTGCATCCAAAGAACACCATACCTACTGTGAAGCATGGGGGTGGAAACATCATGCTTTGGGGCTGTTTTTCTGCAAAGGGACCAGGACGACTGATCTGTGTAAAGGAAAGAATGGGGCCATGTATCGTGAGATTTTGAGTGAAAACCTCCTTCCATCAGCAAGGGCATTGAAGATGAAACGTGGCTGGGTCTTTCAGCATGACAATGATCCCAAACACACCGCCCAGGCAACGAAGGAGTGGCTTCGTAAGAAGCATTTCAAGGTCCTGGAGTGGCCTAGCCAGTCTCCAGATCTCAACCCCATAGAAAATCTTTGGAGGGAGTTGAAAGTCCGTGTTGCCCAGCGACAGCCCCAAAACATCACTGCTCTAGAGGAGATCTGCATGGAGGAATGGGCCAAAATACCAGCAACAGTGTGTGAAAACCTTGTGAAGACTTACAGAAAACGTTTGACCTGTGTCATTGCCAACAAAGGGTATATAACAAAGTATTGAGAAACTTTTGTTATTGACCAAATACTTATTTTCCACCATAATTAGCAAATAAATTCATTAAAAATCCTACAATGTGATTTTCTGGATTTTATTTTCTCATTTTGTCTGTCATAGTTGACGTGTACCTATGATGAAAATTACAGGCCTCTCTCATCTTTTTAAGTGGGAGAACTTGCACAATTGGTGGCTGACTAAATACTTTTTTTCCCCACTGTAAGTGACCTTGAAATTACTAGCCTGAACGGAACACAAATTGAACGAGTTCCCTGTTATAAATATCTTGACTAACCTGTACATGTACCCCCGTACATTGACTCGGTACCGGTACCCCCGTACATTGACTCGGTACCGGTACCCCCGTATATAGATTTACATTGTAGTCATTTAGCAGACACTCTCATCCAGAGCGACTTACAGTTAGTGAGTGCATACATTATTATTATTTATTTTTTTCCCCCAAAAAAATTTCATACTGGCCCCCCGTGGGAATCGAACCCACAACCCTGGCGTTGCAAACGCCATGCTCTACCAACTGAGCTACATCCCTGCCGGCCATCCCCTCACCTACCCTGGACGAAGCTGGGCCAATTGTGCGCCGCCCCATGGGTCTCCCGGTCGCGGCCGGCTACGACAGAGCCTGGATTCGAACCAGGATCTCTAGTGGCACAGCTAGCACTGTTATTTTATTGTGTTACTTTTTTTTACTTTAGTTTATTTAGTAAATATTTTCTTAACTCTTCTTTTTCTTAAAACTGCATTGTTGGTTAAGGGCTTGTAAATCAGCATTTCACAGTAAGGTCTACACCTACATTACGGGGATATAATCTACATGCACACAGAAGCTTCCACACCTAAACCTCTAGATGCTGTTTTCCATTGTGGCCTTGGAGTCATTACTGGTGATGGTTCTAGAACTCACCATTGTGTATTGTATCAAAAGGTGGGTTGGGCCTTGTCTATAAGAAGAGAGCAGCATTCCCTTCTGTTTATTTACAAAGCGCTCATGCGGAAACTTCCGGTGTATCTGACATCCCTGGTCAAGGTCACAACAATAGAATACAGTACGAGAGCACCAGACTGGACAGAGGTTCCAAGGGTGGCTTCTGATTTAGGGAGAGAAGCTTCTAGTTTTTATGCTCCACAGATGTGGATTATGTTGCAGGGGAGGCTCAGGCTTGAAATGCCTGATGCCCTTTAGGGAATTTAAAACATTAGTGGGGAATGCTCTATGTGAAGATTGGGTTTGTTTTTGTAATTTAGTATTTTTATTGGGTTTTGTATTGATGTGTGTGTTTGTGTTGATGTGTGTTTCTATTGATGAGTGTGTTTGTATTGTTGTGTGTGTTTTGTATTGATGTGTGTGTTTTGTATTGTGCAGGGCTCATTTGAAAAAGAGACTTGGTCTCAATATGACACCCTGTTAAAATAAAGGTTAATAAATCAAATGCGATTAATGTGCTGGTCCCAAACAGCCTCCCCTTCACAGGACACACACACACACACACACACACAGGGTGGAGGAACAACACAGTGCAAAGGAATCTGGTCAGAGGAGAGACAGCACTGCATCTCCCCCTCTCTCTCCCCCTCCTCTCTCTCTCCTCCTCTCGCTGAGGTGCAGAATGCTGTGAATGGCCACAGTCACCAGCGCTCACTAGACAGAGTCACTCTATGACCAGCTCTGAGACCAGACAGAGAGCCACTCTGTGACCAGCACTGGAGACCAGACAGATTCTCAATCTGTGACCAGCACTGGAGACCAGACAGATTCTCAATCTGTGACCAGCACTGGAGACCAGACAGATTCTCAATCTGTGACCAGCATGGCATATCAGGCAGAGGGGAACAAAGGAGCTCCTGTGATCTTCAAGCATAGTGTTAGTGGAGACACACAAACACACCCTCTCGTTCTGCCAGCTGTCCTCCTACCCCTCCCTGGGCCCCCCTGGCCCCCCAGCTGTGACTGATGCCCCACCTCCAGCAGGCTTGGGTGAGTTCCAGGGAGCCCCCCCCCCCACACGGAGTCCCACAGAGCTCCCCCTGTACCCCCATCCCTGCTGCCAGGAGTACTAGGACCACAGTGTAATTCATCACCCCCTGCTGATCACGCTCACTGAACAGCTAGTAGCTAGCTACATACCCCACCTTCAACACCCCTCCACCCATTCATTTCTGCCAGTAGCCCAGGCTGTGTGGGGCCTAGCTAGGTCAGAGAAGTTATACTGTATACTGCTGGCTGGGGACATTTAAAGCTGGAATCCTTAATGGGGAAACAGCCACATCCGTTTGCGATATGACAACAACATACTGCAAACAACCAACACTGTTTTTCCCACTCTGACATCATTGCTCAACAGATAGAAGAGCACAATACGTATATATTAAAAATAAAAAACAATCCCCCTTAGCTCAGCAACAAAAACAATAAGAGCGGTGGTGGGGTGGCCATTGGTGCGGTTTCCCACTACTGCAGACTCCATCTTTAACTGCCACTTACCTCATACCACCATTGTTTGATTTACCCTCCTCATCTCTATGCCCATGCCTTTACAAAGACCATCAAATCAATGCCCATGCCTTTACAAAGCCCATCAAATCAAACTGTATTTGTCACATACGCCGAATAAAAGAGGAATAAAATAACTGTGTGTATGTAGTGTACACATGTAGTGTGTGTGAGTGTATATTTATTACATATACACACTGTATGTACTGTGATGTCACGAGAGGCTGTGTCCTGGAGGGACGTTACATCCCCCTGAGGTGGCTGCAAACCCAGACAGCTATGGCTCCATCTGCTGGTATGGTCGGGAACTCCACCCCTCTATGGCCAATCTTCCCACGCAGCTGAAACAAATCAGGAGCTGATGAGCTGAAGGTTTTGGAAGGGAAGAGACACTGAGAGGGAGTGTGGGGGTGGTGAAGAAACACAGTCTCTAACCTGGGCTCTCTGGAGGACAAGAGTGCTGCACGTCCACTTCCATGAGGAATATAAGGATTTGGAGATACTTACCTTTGGGAAATACTCACCTTTGGATATATTCGCCTGTGGAACTACGGGAGAGACATTTGGAAGGACTTTTTGCTGGGTTGGCCACTAGCCGCAACGTGGACTACAGTAAGGCTGGGGAAAAGTTATCTGAGCGAGTGAGAATTATGATTTTGGATGTGGAAGAGACATCCCTGAACTGTTAACCCTTAAAGAGCCACAAGAGAACAGAATTTTGTTATATTTTCGTTAATTTCCCAAGACCTATAATAAAATCCTTGTTTTGTTTGAACCTTGTCTCCTTGCACTACTTGAGCAACCCCGCTGAAAGCTGTGTAGCCTCTCGTGACGTCACAGATGGTGGAGAATACGGGCAAGCTCAAGCGTTAATAGTGCATGTCAGAGGAGGATACCGAAGGTTTGATCACCCAGTTTTCCAAGTTGGCCGTAGGCTCCCCGCCGACTGAAATGGAGGACATATTGAAAGCCCTTGTTGCTGGCCAGCAAGCCCAGATGCAAGCAACCGTGGCTCTCTTGGAGGAGCAAAAGAAAGCCAACCTTCTGAAGGCAGAGGAATTGCAGTTGCAGAGACAGAGGGTTGTCCAAAATACCCGCCCAATAAAGGCAAGTGACTTTATATCTAAGATGGGAGCTACCGATGACATTGAGGCATACCTGCATGCATTTGAGGCCACGGCCACTAGGGAAGCCTGGCCCAAGCAACAGTGGGTTGGTCTGTTAGCCCCCTTCCTAACCGGGGAATCGCTGAATGCTGTCCGGGACCTGGGCCCTGACCAGGTTACTGACTATGATGCCCTGAAGTCTGAGATCCTCAGCAGATATGGACTCACAAAGTTTGGTATGGCCCAGCGCTTTCACAGCTGGACCTTCCAACCAGACCAACCTCCTCGGGCGCAGATGCATGAACTGGTCCGAATCGCAAGGAAATGGCTGGATCCGCAGAGGAATACAGCAGCGGCGGTGGTGGAGGCCGTTGTGGTGGATCGTTACCTACGCACCCAAGAGCTTCCCCCTCTCACAGGCCAGTATGGGCTGGCAAGCACCACGGCAATGCGGACGCCCTCTCCCGGCGTGATGCCTTCTTCGCTGCCTTTACCCCGACGAGGACGTCGGTCCCGAGGAGGGGGATGTGTGATGTCACGAGAGGCTGTGTCCTGGAGGGACGTTACATCCCCCTGAGGTGGCTGCAAACCCAGACAGCTATGGCTCCATCTGCTGGTATGGTCGGGAACTCCACCCCTCTATGGCCAATCTTCCCACGCAGCTGAAACAAATCAGGAGCTGATGAGCTGAAGGTTTTGGAAGGGAAGAGACACTGAGAGGGAGTGTGGGGGTGGTGAAGAAACACAGTCTCTAACCTGGGCTCTCTGGAGGACAAGAGTGCTGCACGTCCACTTCCATGAGGAATATAAGGATTTGGAGATACTTACCTTTGGGAAATACTCACCTTTGGATATATTCGCCTGTGGAACTACGGGAGAGACATTTGGAAGGACTTTTTGCTGGGTTGGCCACTAGCCGCAACGTGGACTACAGTAAGGCTGGGGAAAAGTTATCTGAGCGAGTGAGAATTATGATTTTGGATGTGGAAGAGACATCCCTGAACTGTTAACCCTTAAAGAGCCACAAGAGAACAGAATTTTGTTATATTTTCGTTAATTTCCCAAGACCTATAATAAAATCCTTGTTTTGTTTGAACCTTGTCTCCTTGCACTACTTGAGCAACCCCGCTGAAAGCTGTGTAGCCTCTCGTGACGTCACAGATGGTGGAGAATACGGGCAAGCTCAAGCGTTAATAGTGCATGTCAGAGGAGGATACCGAAGGTTTGATCACCCAGTTTTCCAAGTTGGCCGTAGGCTCCCCGCCGACTGAAATGGAGGACATATTGAAAGCCCTTGTTGCTGGCCAGCAAGCCCAGATGCAAGCAACCGTGGCTCTCTTGGAGGAGCAAAAGAAAGCCAACCTTCTGAAGGCAGAGGAATTGCAGTTGCAGAGACAGAGGGTTGTCCAAAATACCCGCCCAATAAAGGCAAGTGACTTTATATCTAAGATGGGAGCTACCGATGACATTGAGGCATACCTGCATGCATTTGAGGCCACGGCCACTAGGGAAGCCTGGCCCAAGCAACAGTGGGTTGGTCTGTTAGCCCCCTTCCTAACCGGGGAATCGCTGAATGCTGTCCGGGACCTGGGCCCTGACCAGGTTACTGACTATGATGCCCTGAAGTCTGAGATCCTCAGCAGATATGGACTCACAAAGTTTGGTATGGCCCAGCGCTTTCACAGCTGGACCTTCCAACCAGACCAACCTCCTCGGGCGCAGATGCATGAACTGGTCCGAATCGCAAGGAAATGGCTGGATCCGCAGAGGAATACAGCAGCGGCGGTGGTGGAGGCCGTTGTGGTGGATCGTTACCTACGCACCCAAGAGCTTCCCCCTCTCACAGGCCAGTATGGGCTGGCAAGCACCACGGCAATGCGGACGCCCTCTCCCGGCGTGATGCCTTCTTCGCTGCCTTTACCCCGACGAGGACGTCGGTCCCGAGGAGGGGGATGTGCGATGTCACGAGAGGCTGTGTCCTGGAGGGACGTTACATCCCCCTGAGGTGGCTGCAAACCCAGACAGCTATGGCTCCATCTGCTGGTATGGTCGGGAACTCCACCCCTCTATGGCCAATCTTCCCACGCAGCTGAAACAAATCAGGAGCTGATGAGCTGAAGGTTTTGGAAGGGAAGAGACACTGAGAGGGAGTGTGGGGGTGGTGAAGAAACACAGTCTCTAACCTGGGCTCTCTGGAGGACAAGAGTGCTGCACGTCCACTTCCATGAGGAATATAAGGATTTGGAGATACTTACCTTTGGGAAATACTCACCTTTGGATATATTCGCCTGTGGAACTACGGGAGAGACATTTGGAAGGACTTTTTGCTGGGTTGGCCACTAGCCGCAACGTGGACTACAGTAAGGCTGGGGAAAAGTTATCTGAGCGAGTGAGAATTATGATTTTGGATGTGGAAGAGACATCCCTGAACTGTTAACCCTTAAAGAGCCACAAGAGAACAGAATTTTGTTATATTTTCGTTAATTTCCCAAGACCTATAATAAAATCCTTGTTTTGTTTGAACCTTGTCTCCTTGCACTACTTGAGCAACCCCGCTGAAAGCTGTGTAGCCTCTCGTGACGTCACAGTACGTACAAATACCCTCCAAACCTTCCCTTCAGTCATGCCCTAGCTTAGTCCATACCCTCCAAACCTTCCCTTCAGTCATGCCCTAGCTTAGTCCATACCCTCCTAGGCTCCCATCATCCCAAATCTCAGCCCTCCAAGTCCATGCCTGCATCTGCATAGTCGAGGAGTAGGAGGACAATTCCTGCTCCCCTCCCTCTGACCAGACTGCAGTGTGCTGGCCCTGGGCACTACGGCTGCATCCCAAACTGCACACTATTCCCTTCATATTGCACTACTTTTGACCATTGTCCTATGGGCCTGGGTTGAGTAGTGCACTAGATACCACTGAACCCCCTTATTAGACAAGCAGGGTCACCCATCACAAGAGATAGAGATAGCGTCAGACAGAAAGACAGCGTCAGAGAGAAAGAAAGACAGCGTCAGAGAGAAAGACAGCGTCAGACAGAGACAGGGTCAGACAGAAAGACAGCGTCAGACAGAAAGACAGCGTCAGAGAGAAAGAAAGACAGCGTCAGAGAGAAAGACAGCGTCAGACAGAGACAGGGTCAGACAGAAAGACAGCGTCACACAGAGAGGCATGCTTGCACTAATCCAATACTTGTAAATGTATGAGTTGAGTGACAAGTGCACACTTCTAGTTAATAATAATAATAATAATAATAATAATAATAATAATAAATAATAATAATAAGCCATTTAGCAGACGCTTTTATCCAAAGCGACTTACAGTCATGCGTGCATACATTTTTTTGTGTATGGGTGGTCCCGGGGTTCGAACCCACTACCTTGGCGTTACAAGCGCCGTGCTCTACCAGCTGAGCTACAGAGGAGAATGGGAATACAGCCATACAGTCAGTGATACAGTCAGCCAGCCAGTCATGCAGTCTGTCAGTCATACAGTCAGTCAGGCATACAGTCAGTCAGGCATACAGTCAGTCAGCCAGTCAGTCATAGAGTCAGTCAGTCATACTGTCAGTCAGTCAGTCATACAGTCAGTCATAGAGTCAGTCAGTCATACTGTCAGTCAGTCAGTCATACAGTCAGTCATAGAGTCAGTCAGCCAGCCAGCCAGCCAGCCAGCCATACAGTCAG
Source organism: Coregonus lavaretus (assembly GCF_964263955.1). NCBI lineage: Eukaryota > Metazoa > Chordata > Actinopteri > Salmoniformes > Salmonidae > Coregonus > Coregonus lavaretus. The sequence goes on along the minus strand of NC_139990.1, from coordinate 4,717,861 downwards.
CCAGTCATATAGTCAGTCAGTCAGTCAGTAAGCAGGTCATAGAGTCAGTCAGTCATAGAGTCAGTCAGTCATAGAGTCAGTCATACAGTCAGTCAGTCATACAGTCAGTCAGTCAGTCATAGTCAGAGTCAGTCAGTCAGTCAGAGTCAGAGTCAGTCAGTCAGAGTCAGTCAGTCAGTCATAGAGTCAGTCAGCCACTCATACAGTCAGCCAGGCAGTCATACAGTCAGTCAGCCAGCTAGTTATACAGTCAGTCATACAGTCAGTCAGGCGGTGCTGAAGATATATTGTCCCATGTCACCAAATCCCTGTTGGTTTCTGCTACCCCAGATTGAGACCTGAAAGAGACTGACCGGGGAACATTTGGGATTGATTTGCTGCTATTTTTACATGTCCTACTTGAAATAAAGGCTTCAGAAATACAGTCAGAGACTGTGTCGGACTCAAAAGGAAAGTCATTCAGAACCTGAATAAGGGGAATCTATTTGATACAGCACTGTATATGGCCCTCAAAATTGTCAAAGACTCCAGCCACCCTAGTCATAGACTGTTCTCTCTGCTACCGCACGGCAAGCGGTACCGGAGTGCCAAGTCTAGGTCCAAAAGACTTCTCAACAGCTTCTACCCCCAAGCCATAAGACTCCTGAACAGCTAATCATGGCTACCCGGACTATTTGCACTGCCCCCCCCACCCCATCCTTTTTACGCTGCTGCTACTCTGTTAAGTATTTATGCATAGTCACTTTAACTCTACCCACATGTACATATTACCTCAACTACCTCAACTAGCCGGTGCCCCCGCACATTGACTCTGCAACGGTACCCCCCTGTATATATAGCCTCCCTACTGTCACTTTATTTTACTGTATATATAGCCTCCCTACTGTCACTTTATTTTACTTCTGCTCTTTTTTTCTCAACACTTTTTTTGTTGTTGTTTTATTCTTACTTTTTTTGTTTAAAATAAATGCACTGTTGGTTAAGGGCTGTAAGTAAGCATTTCACTGCAATGTCTGCACCTGTTGTATTCGGCGCATGTGACCAATAAAATTTGATTTGATTTGATGACACAGACTTGTGAAAACCAATGTGTTCAGGGGTTGTCATGACAAGGCAACGGAGAAAGACATATTCCTCCTCTCCTTTCGCCCCATTCCCACTGTAACAGGGGAAAAACTGCATTCTTTGGAGCAACAAAAATAAACATGCTGTAAGCCACACACACACAGTGCATTTTATAACAGAAAGGTCGCAAGATGCCTCAATTCACGGTGTACCTTGGTATGCAGGAGGATTCACACAGCAGCAGTTTCATTTCTCATTGGCCCATAACTCTAAATGGAACATACACTTCTAACAATAACCATTGGTTGTGTCCCAAATGGTCCCCTGATACCTTTATAGTGCACTACTTTCGACCAGGGCCCTATGGGTCCTCCTGCCCTGTGGGCCCTGGTCAAAAGTAGTGCACTATGAAGGGAATAGGGTGCCATTTGGGACGTATCCATTGTCTTTCTGGGAATAAAGCAGAGGCAGGCTATTATTCTCTAGCTATTATAATTCTAACTAGCTGTGATGACTGGCAGTAATATTCTACAGTAGCAGTGACATTATACACATGACGGTGTGTTACTGCACTGCCTCCAGGGCTTCTGACACTGTCATACGCTACAGACGTCACTCCTGGATCTTAAGTTAGTACTTAATGTAAACTAAACTAAATGATCTAGGTCCCATAACTTAGACTTACAGTGGGGGAAAAAAGTATTTAGTCAGCCACCAATTGTGAAAGTTCTCCCACTTAAAAAGATGAGAGAGGCCTGTAATTTTCATCATAGGTACACGTCAACTATGACAGACAAATTGAGATTTTTTTTCTCCAGAAAATCACATTGTAGGATTTTTAATGAATTTATTTGCAAATTATGGTGGAAAATAAAGTATTTGGTCACCTACAAACAAGCAAGATTTCTGGCTCTCACAGACCTGTAACTTCTTCTTTAAGAGGCTCCTCTGTCCTCCACTCGTTACCTGTATTAATGGCACCTGTTTGAACTTGTTATCAGTATAAAAGACACCTGTCCACAACCTCAAACAGTCACACTCCAAACTCCACTATGGCCAAGACCAAAGAGCTGTCAAAGGACACCAGAAACAAAATTGTAGACCTGCACCAGGCTGGGAAGACTGAATCTGCAATAGGTAAGCAGCTTGGTTTTAATAAATCAACTGTGGGAGCAATTATTAGGAAATGGAAGACATACAAGACCACTGATAATCTCCCTCGATCTGGGGCTCCACGCAAGATCTCACCCCGTGGGGTCAAAATGATCACAAGAACGGTGAGCAAAAATCCCAGAACCACACGGGGGGACCTAGTGAATGACCTGCAGAGAGCTGGGACCAAAGTAACAAAGCCTATCATCAGTAACACACTACGCAGCCAGGGACTCAAATCCTGCAGTGCCAGACGTGTCCCCCTGCTTAAGCCAGTACATGTCCAGGCCCGTCTGAAGTTTGCTAGAGTGCATTTGGATGATCCAGAAGAGGATTGGGAGAATGTCATATGGTCAGATGAAACCAAAATAGAACTTTTTGGTAAAAACTCAACTCGTCGTGTTTGGAGTACAAAGAATGCTGAGTTGCATCCAAAGAACACCATACCTACTGTGAAGCATGGGGGTGGAAACATCATGCTTTGGGGCTGTTTTTCTGCAAAGGGACCAGGACGACTGATCCGTGTAAAGGAAAGAATGGGGCCATGTATCGTGAGATTTTGAGTGAAAACCTCCTTCCATCAGCAAGGGCATTGAAGATGAAACGTGGCTGGGTCTTTCAGCATGACAATGATCCCAAACACACCGCCCGGGCAACGAAGGAGTGGCTTCGTAAGAAGCATTTCAAGGTCCTGGAGTGGCCTAGCCAGTCTCCAGATCTCAACCCCATAGAAAATCTTTGGAGGGAGTTGAAAGTCCGTGTTGCCCAGCGACAGCCCCAAAACATCACTGCTCTAGAGGAGATCTGCATGGAGGAATGGGCCAAAATACCAGCAACAGTGTGTGAAAACCTTGTGAAGACTTACAGAAAACGTTTGACCTGTGTCATTGCCAACAAAGGGTATATAACAAAGTATTGAGAAACTTTTGTTATTGACCAAATACTTATTTTCCACCATAATTAGCAAATAAATTCATTAAAAATCCTACAATGTGATTTTCTTTCCTCATTTGGTCTGTCATAGTTGACGTGTACCTATGATGAAAATTACAGGCCTCTCTCATCTTTTTAAGTGGGAGAACTTGCACAATTGGTGGCTGACTAAATACTTTTTTTCCCCACTGTAAGTGACCTTGAAATTACTAGCCTGAACGGAACACAAATTGAACGAGTTCCCTGTTATAAATATCTTGACTAACCTGTACATGTACCCCCGTACATTGACTCGGTACCGGTACATTGACTCGGTACCGGTACCCCCGTATATAGATTTACATTGTAGTCATTTAGCAGACACTCTCATCCAGAGCGACTTACAGTTAGTGAGTGCATACATTATTATTATTTATTTTTTCCCCCAAAAAAAATTCATACTGGCCCCCCGTGGGAATCGAACCCACAACCCTGGCGTTGCAAACGCCATGCTCTACCAACTGCATCCCTGCCGGCCATTCCCTCCCCTGGACGAAGCTGGGCCAATTGTGCGCCGCCCCATGGGTCTCCCGGTCGCGGCCGGCTACGACAGAGCCTGGATTCGAACCAGGATCTCTAGTGGCACAGCTAGCACTGTTATTTTATTGTGTTCTTTTTTTTTTTACTTTAGTTTATTTAGTAAATATTTTCTTAACTCTTCTTTTTCTTAAAACTGCATTGTTGGTTAAGGGCTTGTAAATCAGCATTTCACAGTAAGGTCTACACCTACATTACGGGGATATAATCTACATGCACGCAGAAGCTTCCACACCTAAACCTCTAGATGCTGTTTTCCATTGTGGCCTTGGAGTCATTACTGGTGATGGTTCTAGAACTCACCATTGTGTATTGTATCAAAAGGTGGGTTGGGCCTTGTCTATAAGAAGAGAGCAGCATTCCCTTGTTTATTTACAAAGCGCTCATGCAGAAACTTCCGGTGTATCTGACATCCCTGGTCAAGGTCACAACAATAGAATACAGTACGAGAGCACCAGACTGGACAGAGGTTCCAAGGGTGGCTTCTGATTTAGGGAGAGAAGCTTCTAGTTTTTATGCTCCACAGATGTGGATTATGTTGCAGGGGAGGCTCGGGCTTGAAATGCCTGATGCCCTTTAGGGAATTTAAAACATTAGTGCTCTAAGTGAAGATTGGGTTTGTTTTTGTAATTTAGTATTTTTATTGGGTTTTGTATTGATGTGTGTGTTTGTGTTGATGTGTGTTTCTATTGATGAGTGTGTTTGTATTGTTGTGTGTGTTTTGTATTGATGTGTGTGTTTTGTATTGATGTGTGTGTTTTGTATTGTACAGGGCTCATTTGAAAAAGAGACTTGGTCTCAATATGACACCCTGTTAAAATAAAGGTTAATAAATCAAATGCGATTAATGTGCTGGTCCCAAACAGCCTCCCCTTCACAGGACACACACACACACACAGGGTGGAGGAACAACACAGTGCAAAGGAATCTGGTCAGAGGAGAGACAGCACTGCATCTCCCCCTCTCTCTCCCCCTCCTCTCTCTCCCCTCCTCTCGCTGAGGTGCAGAATGCTGTGAATGGCCACAGTCACCAGCGTTCACTAGACAGAGTCACTCTATGACCAGCTCTGAGACCAGACAGAGAGCCACTCTGTGACCAGCACTGGAGACCAGACAGATTCTCAATCTGTGACCAGCACTGGAGACCAGACAGATTCTCAATCTGTGACCAGCATGGCATATCAGGCAGAGGGGAACAAAGGAGCTCCTGTGATCTTCAAGCATAGTGTTAGTGGAGACACACAAACACACCCTCTCGTTCTGCCAGCTGTCCTCCTACCCCTCCCTGGGCCCCCCTGGCCCCTCAGCTGTGACTGATGCCCCACCTCCAGCAGGCTTGGGTGAGTTCCAGGGAGCCCCCCCCGCCACACGGAGTCCCACAGAGCTCCCCCTGTACCCCCATCCCTGCTGCCAGGAGTACTAGGACCACAGTGTAATTCATCACCCCCTGCTGATCACGCTCACTGAACAGCTAGTAGCTAGCTACATACCCCACCTTCAACACCCCTCCACCCATTCATCTCTGCCAGTAGCCCAGGCTGTGTGGGGCCTAGCTAGGTCAGAGAAGTTATACTGTATACTGCTGGCTGGGGACATTTAAAGCTGGAATCCTTAATGGGGAAACAGCCACATCCGTTTGCGATATTACAACAACAACACTGCAAACAACCAACACTGTTTTTCCCACTCTGACATCATTGCTCAACAGATAGAAGAGCACAATACGTATATATTAAAAATAAAAAACAATCCCCCTTAGCTCAGCAACAAAAACAATAAGAGCGGTGGTGGGGTGGCCATTGGTGCGGTTTCCCACTACTGCAGACTCCATCTTTAACTGCCACTTCCCTCATACCACCATTGTTTGATTTACCCTCCTCATCTCTATGCCCATGCCTTTACAAAGCCCATCAAATCAATGCCCATGCCTTTACAAAGCCCATCAAATCAATGCCAATGCCTTTACAAAGCCCATCAAATCAATGCCCATGCCTTTACAAAGCCCATCAAATCAACGCCCATGCCTTTACAAAGCCCATCAAATCAATGCCCATGCCTTTACAAAGCCCATCAAATCAAACTGTATTTGTCACATACGCCGAATAAAAGAGGAATAAAATAACTGTGTGTATGTAGTGTACACATGTAGTGTGTGTATATTTATTACATATACACACTGTATGTACGTACAAATACCCTCCAAACCTTCCCTCCAGTCATGCCCTAGCTTAGTCCATACCCTCAATCCTTCCCTCCAGTCATGCCCTAGCTTAGTCCATACCCTCCAAACCTTCCCTCCAGTCATGCCCTAGCTTAGTCCATACCCTCCAAACCTTCCCTCCAGTCATGCCCTAGCTTAGTCCATACCCTCCAAACCTTCCCTTCAGTCATGCCCTAGCTTAGTCCATACCCTCCAAACCTTCCCTTCAGTCATGCCCTAGCTTAGTCCATACCCTCCTAGGCTCCCATCATCCCAAATCTCAGCCCTCCAAGTCCATGCCTGCATCTGCATAGTCGAGGAGTAGGAGGACAATTCCTGCTCCCCTCCCTCTGACCAGACTGCAGTGTGCTGGCCCTGGGCACTACGTCTACATCCCAAATTGCACACTATTCCCTTCATAGTGCACTACTTTTGACCATTTTCCTATGGGCCTGGGTTAAGTAGTGCACTAGATAGATTTGGGACGCATCATGGGCCTTTCATCCCCCTGCCTCAGTCAGACTAAACCAGGGATCATCAACTAGATTCAGCCGCGGGACAATTTTTTTCTTGAGCGGCTGGTCGGGGGGCCGGAACACAATTACAAATCATTTGTAGACTGCAAATTCACTGCAAGAAGCCCAAACAGATATAATATTTGACTAAAACAATCATTTCAAATCTTGCTTACATTTGTATACGATCATACACTGAGTGTACAAAACATTAGGAACCTCTGCTCTTTCCATGACAGACTGACCAGGTGAATCCAGGTGAAAGCAATGATCCCTTATTGATGACACCTGTTAAATCCACTTAAATCAGTGTAGATGGGCAAAAGGGGCTGCAACTCAATATTAGGAAGGTGTTCCTAATGTTTTCTACACTCAGTGTATATCTCGCTATTATGCGTGGGAATACTTTGGAACAGATTTCCCCAAAAAATAATCACTTGGAGCTGATATGCTGTTGTTTTTAGTCTTTTATGTCTAACAATTAATTGGAGGGCCAAATTAAAAATCACCCGCGGGCCAAATTCGGTCCGTGGGCCGCCAGTTGCGGAACCCTGGACTAAACCATTCATTGGGTTTGCAGAGGGCTGTTATTCTTTCCTCTAGTAAAACGTATACTACACTGCTCAGGGGACTCATGCTCTCCACTTGTGGTACAGTTTAATGCGATTGAACGCTAGTCTATTTTGGGATATGAACATCATGAACATAAAGAGAATCTAAACAGCATAATTGTTGGTTTTTATGGGTTCATTATTGTATGTAACCCCTCCTTATGTGTAACAGGGAGAGAGCACAAACATGAAAAGCAAGGCCTCTCTGCTGTGCTTCAAACTGAGCTCTCATTGCAATGGGTAATATGTCATTATAAATGATGTCATCAAATAGCATCCATTTGTCACGATGCTGTGAATGCAGAGGGAACAACAGATCTTGTTTCACATGGTGTGTTCAACTCAAGAGGCCACACTCTGGCCAGACTCATATGAATATATTGAGTAACAACCACAGCACACTATAAAGGGGTTGTGAGATGATGCTGTATGTTGCCTTGTTTCCTGCAAAATATCTGTTTGTACAGGAAATAGATCAGATCACATGATGCAGCAACAGGAAGTGGTGGCTCACCTTCCACTAGTCTTGGGCTTTCCCCCTCCACCCTGTTCTAAGGACAGACTGTCCTGTTTTTCTACTGTGGCTACTTCCTTCACCTCATAAGTTCCCTTTGCTTCATTCTATCTAGACTGTCTGTCTGGATTCAGAAATGCACACAGACCAGTTAGACAGATCTCATGTCTGTCCTTCCAGTCAAAGAGACTACCGTCAACACACAGGCCTCCAGCCCAGCCAGCCAGCCAGTCCTAGACTATTAGAGTGGCCAGTGCTGCTGCTGGCATCAAAAGCACTGTCCCTCTTTATTTGTAGACCCTCGCTTTGGGGAGTGCAGAATCCGAGAATCCGTGACAAAGTTCCACAGCAGGTGGCCTGCAGATGTGGTGGGGGCTTGACTTGCCAACGATGGTGACAGTCAGGGACAGAGAGAATTCCAGTTCAGCAAAATAAGAAAAATGCCTTGAGGGTGCTCATCCGTCCAGCTGCAATGTTGGCCCAAACACAGGCTGTTCACTACATAGTGCACTAGCTTTGACCAGAGCCCTATGGGCCCTGGTCAAAAGTAGTGGACTACATGGGGAATAGGGTACCATTTGGGACACAGGCCAACAGGGTCTGCTCTGCTGTAGCAACCGTGGAAGAAGATAAATCCACACAAGGATAAGAAAAACAAAAGTAATCTCCTCACAGCTAGTTCCCCTGCCCCCTCCCCCCTCCCCATGCTCCAGTTGGTCCCACCAGGTGTGTGTGTGTGTGCGTGCGTGCGTGCGTGCAGGGGTTAGCCAACTTCCACAGATGTTGCTGTAATTGAATACACCTCTGCTTCCTGGGAGAGGAAGGGATGTGACAGACGGGGGAGGGGGGGTGGCAAATCACCCTGGCAACGAGCGATACAAAATCCTAACCGGAGCAGTTGTTATGGCTCCCGACGTTCTAATCTGGAGTGGCCCGCAGATGCTCTGTGAGCAGATTCAGAATCACCACACAGACAGGCAGACAGACAGTCAGGCAGTCAGGCTCCTCATTTGAGGACAAAGATTAATATTACAGAGGCATCGATCTATCTCTGCCCCAAGCTTCAACAAATGAGGCCCCCCCTTTCTACCGGGTGATGAAAAGCGTGAAGGTGTGAGTTTAAACTGGCAGAAAATACTAAAGATACTGAGAAAATATCACAGATTCTGTGTGCGTCCCAAATGGCACCCTATTCCCTACATCATAGGGCACTACTTTAGAGCAAAGCCCTATGGGCCCTCGGCAAAAGTAGCGTACTACATAGTGGATAGATTGCCATTTGGGACAAACACACAGTTTTTCTTGATTTTTTTTAAATCCTCTGACAGTCGGATTCCAGGTTCTGTGTTTGTGAGCTGTTGTTAATGTCAAGGTCAGCCTGCGATGAATGACAGAGTCAATTTAACAAGACAGTGTATCACTGTCCTGGGAACATGACTCCACCACAACACACACACACACTCACTAAAAGGCTTATCCAGCTTTACTGGTATCCAGAATTCAGGGTCAGTATAAAAGATCTCAACACCAAACAAGAAGTATGAAACAAGATCTCGCAGAGAAAGCAAACATCACATTTTAGCTAGTCCTACATCCTTAAAACCAATCTCTGCAATATCTCTTAAATATTAGTCTCTTTCAAATCAAACATCTATCCTACCCCCCTTTGGTATCATAATTATTAAATGCCGGCCTTATGAAATATTATTTCCCTGATGTGATAAAAAGGAGCCCATCGATTCGATTTCCGTACACAGTGTTTTATTTATTTATGGGGTAGATCAGCTTTAATATTGCAGATAGATTGTAACTTCCATCAATGTAATTGTCTGCATCACTTCCAATCCCCCATGTGTTTTTTCCCCGCAATTAAATAAATATATATACATATACACACACACAGTTGAAGTCGGAGGTTTACATACACTTACAGTGAGGGAAAAAAGTATTAGATCCCCTGCTGATTTTGTACGTTTGCCCACTGACAAAGAAATGATCAGTCTATAATTTTAATGGTAGGTTTATTTGAACAGTGAGAGACAGAATAACAACAAAGAAATCCAGAAAACGTATGTCAAAAATGTTATAAATTGATTTGCATTTTAAATGAGGGAAATAAGTATTTGACCCCTCTGCAAAACATGACTTAGTACTTGGTGGCAAAACCCTTGTTGGCAATCACAGAGGTCAGATGTTTCTTGTAGTTGGCCACTGGGTTTGCACACATCTCAGGAGGGATTTTGTTCCACTCCTCTTTGCAGATCTTCTCCAAGTCATTAAGGTTTCGAGGCTGATGTTTGGCAACTCAAACCTTCAGCTCCCTCCACAGATTTTCTATGGGATTAAGGTCTGGAGACTGGCTAGGCCACTCCAGGACCTTAATGTGCTTCTTCTTGAGCCACTCCTTTGTTGCCTTGGCCGTGTGTTTTGGGTCATTGTCATGCTGGAATACCCATCCACGACCCATTTTCAATGCCCTGGCTGAGGGAAGGAGGTTCAACGGTACATGGCTCCGTTCATCGTCCCTTTGATGCGGTGAAGTTGTCCTGTCCCCTTAGCAGAAAAACACCCCCAAAGCATAATATTTCCACCTCCATGTTTGACGGTGGGGATGGTGTTCTTGGGGTCATAGGCAGCATTCCTCCTCCTCCAAACACGGTGAGTTGAGTTGATGCCAAAGAGCTCCATTTTGGTCTCATCTGACCACAACACTTTCACCCAGTTCTCCTCTGAATCATTACGATGTTCATTGGCAAACTTCAGACGGGCCTGTATATGTGCTTTCTTGAGCAGGGGGGCCTTGCGGGTGCTGCAGGAATTCAGTCCTTCACAGCGTAGTGTGTTACCAATTGTTTTCTTGGTGACTATGGTCCCAGCTGCCTTGAGATCATTGACAAGATCCTCCCGTGAAGTTCTGGGCTGATTCCTCACCGTTCTCATGATCATTGCAACTCCACGAGGTGAGATCTTGCATGGAGCCCCAGGCTGAGGGAGATTGACAGTTATTTTGTGTGTCTTCCATTTGCGAATAATCGCACCAACTGTTGTCACCTTCTCACCGAGCTGCTTGGCGATGGTCTTGTAGCCCATTCCATCCTTGTGTAGGTCTACAATCTTGTCCCTGACATCCTTGGAGAGCTCTTTGGTCTTGGCCATGAGAGTTTGGAATCTGATTGATTGATTGCTTCTGTGTCAGGTGTCTTTTATACAGGTAACAAGCTGAGATTAGGAGCACTCCCTTTAAGAGTGTGCTCCTAATCTCAGCTCGTTACCTGTATAAAAGACACCTGGGAGCCAGAAATCTTTCTGATTGAGAAGGGGTCAAATACTTATTTCCCTCATTAAAATGCAAATCAATTTATAACATTTTTGACATGTGTTTTTCTGGATTTTTTTGTTGTTATTCTGTCTCTCACTGTTCAAATAAACCTACCATTAAAATTATAGACTGATCATTTCTTTGTCAGTGGGCAAATGTACAAAATCAGCAGGGGATCAAATACTTTTTTCCCTCACTGTAGGTTGGAGTCATTAAAACTTGTTTTTCAACCACTCCACAAATTTCTTGTTAACAAACTATAGTTTTGGCAAGTCGGTTAGGACATCTACTTTGTGCATGACACAAGTAATTTTTCCAACAATTTTTTTACAGACAGATTATTTCACTTATAATTCACAGTATCACAATTCCAGTGGGTCAGAAGTTCACATACACTAAGTTGACTGTGCCTTTAAACAGCTTGGAAAATTCCAGAAAATGATGTCATGGCTTTAGAAGCTTCTGATAGGCTAATTGACATAATTTGAGTCAATTGGAGGTGTACCTGTGGATGTATTTCAAGGCCTACCTTCAAACCCAGTGCCTCCTTGCTTGACATCATGGGAAAATCAAAAGAAATCAGCCAAGACCTCAGAAAAAAAATTGTAGACCTCCACAAGTCTGGTTCTTCCTTGGGAGCAATTTCCAAACACCTGAAGGTACCACATTCATCTGTATAAACAATAGTACGCAAGTATAAACACCATGGGACCACGCAGCCGTCATACCGCTCAGGAAGGAGACGCGTTCTGTCTCCTAGAGATGAATGTACTTTGGTGCGAAACGTGCAAATCAATCCCAGAACAACAGCAAAGGACCTTGTGAAGATGCTGGAGGAAACCGGTACAAAAGTATCTATATCCACAGTAAAGTCCTATATCGACATAACCTGAAAGGCCGCTCAGCAAGGAAGAAATCACTGCTCCAAAACCGCCATAGAAAAGCCAGACTACGGTTTGCAACTGCACATGGGGACAACGATCGTAAATGTCCTCTGGTCTGATGAAACAAAAATAGAACTGTTTGGCCATAATGACCATCGTTATGTTTGGAGGAAAAAGGGTGTGGCTTGCAAGCCGAAGAACACATTTTACATTACATTTACATTTTAGTCATTTAGCACACGCTCTTATCCAGAGCGACTTACAGTTAGTGAGTGCATACATTATTTTATTTTTTTCATACTGTGGGAATCGAACCCACAACCCTGGCATTGCAAACGCCATGCTCTACCAACTGAGCTACCTCCCTGCCGGCCATTCCCTCCCCTACCCTGGACGACGCTGGGCCAATTGTGTGCCGCCCCATGGGAACACCATCCCAACCGTGAAGTACGGGGGTGGCAGCATCATGCTGTGGGGGTGCTTTGCTACAGGAGGGACTGGTGCACTTCACAAAATAGATGGCATCATGAGGAAGGAAAATTAGGTGGATATATTGAAGTAACATCTCAAGACATCAGTCAGGAAGTTAAAGCTTGGTTGCAAATGGGTCTTCCAAATGGACAATGACCTGACCGCAAGCATACTTCTAAAGTTGTGGCAAAATGGCTTAAGGACAGCAAAGTCAAGGTATTGGAGTGGCCATCACAAAGCTCTGACCTCAATCGTTTAGAAAATGTGTGGGCAGAACTGAAAAAGCGTGTGCGAGCAAGGAGGCCTACAAACCAGACTCAGGTACACCAGCTCTGTCAGGAGGAATGGGCCAAAATTCACCCAACTTATTGTGGGAAGCTTGTGGAAGGCTACCCGAAACGTTTGGCCCAAGTTAAACAATTTAAAGGCAATGCTACCAAATACTAATTGAGTGTATGTAAACTTCTGACCCACTGGGAATGTGATGAAAGCTGAAATAAATCATTCTCTCCACTATTATTCTGACATTTCACATTCCTAAAATAAAGTGGTGATCCTAACTGACCTAAGACAGGGAATTTTTACTAGGATTAAATGTCAGGAATTGTGAAAAACTGAGTTTAAATGTATTTGGCTAAGGTGTATGTAAACTTCCGACTTCAACTGTACATACTATATACATTTTATGGACACAGTCAATTTTACAATAATTCTATTTTGTTTGTTTTTACTCCTGAACTTCCTCCACCCTCAACCTCTCCGATCATTTTCATGATGTCCATCCAGTTTGCTTCTATATGTCATATCTTTCTAACTGTGCTCTTTCACAAAAGCTCTCAACCTGTAACCTAAATACTTATTATGGACACAGTATGCTTTACATTAGTTATCTTGTTGTTATCAGTTGTTGTTATTAGTCCCATCTTTCAGCCCCATGCAATACCTCCCATCTATCTCTTAACACCATCCATATTGGATTTCTATTTGCCATATATTTTTCAACTGTACTGTGATGTTTCACAAAAGTTCTGAACCCTTCTATTCTCATTGTTTCTACAGATTGTAAATTAAAAATAAACATTTTTGCTAAAAGTATTATTATATTATTGATCGATTGACTATGACTTTTCAGATCACCCAGTAGTGCTATATGCAGGGTTAGCTCTAGGTAAATATTGCAATCCTTCAACCATTCGTGGACCTGTGACCAAACACAGAGTTGTTTCATTAGGCTATGGCTCCATTTGCATAGCCAGACCGTACTGGAGTGGAAATGAGAAACAGATCAAAGAGATAACAAGAGGAAGGAGTGAGAGAGACAACAAGATAGCTCATGGTTTCTTAGAAACCAAGCAACATGATCCATCTTTCCCGCCATCCAATCTAATGCTGTGCTTTATTTCCAGTTCAGCTCACGATCCATCCATCCATATGTGCTGTCCTCTCCCATCAGGGGCAGGCTTTGATGAGACCTGCATCCTGCGCTGTGAGCGGCAGGCAGGGTGAAGAGAGAGAGAGAGACGGAGAGAAGAGAGAGAGACGGAGAGACAGAGAAAGAGAGAGAGACGGAGAGAAGAGAGAGATGGAGAGCGAGAGAGCGAGAGAGCGAGAGAGACGGAGAGGAGAGAGAGAGAGAGAGACAGAGAGAGAGAGACGGAGAAAGAAAGACAGACGGAGAGAAGAGAGAGATGGAGAGAGAGAGAGAGAGAGGAGAGAGAGAGAGAGACGGAGAGAAGAGAGAGATGGAGAGAGAGACAGAGAGAGAGACGGAGAGAGAGAGCGAGAGAGACGGAGAGACGGAGAAAGAGAGAGAGACGGAGAGAGAGAGCGAGAGAGCGAGACGGAGAGAAGAGAGAGAGCGAGAGAGCGAGAGAGACGAGAGAGAGACGGAGAGAAGAGAGAAGAGAGAGAGAGACGGAGAGAAGAGAGAAGAGAGAGAGAGACGGAGAGAAAGAGAGAGACGGAGAGAAGAGAGAGATGGAGAGAGAGAGACAGAGAGTGTGTGCAGCTATTAACATACCGTAAATACCATAGTATATAGACAAACAAAAGCAGGCTAGAGAAATGCTGCCAGGGGGCTTGGATGTTGTTCTGGGGGCCTTTGTACCTCACCTGAAAATGAGGAGAAACACTGACAGGAGGTATACAGTGGCAGAAGGCACTGGGCACAGTGACCAGGGAGTGGTGATCATCCTGTCATTTGTAGTGTAGAACTCTGATAACCACTGAATGAATATACTATGACCACCTTTATCTTGTGGCAGTGTCTGTGCATCAGAGGAGCAGATTTTTACACCGGCCCACTTCATCCCGGTCAAACCACCAGGATCATGGCTGGATTCTTATAATAATATAATAATAATAATAATATGCCATTTAGCAGACGCTTTTATCCAAAGCGACTTACAGTCATGTGCGCATACATTCTTACGTATGGGTGGTCCCGGGGATCGAACCCACTACCCTGGCGTTACAAGCGCCATGCTCTACCAATTGAGCTACAGAGGACCAGTTCTTCTCACTGATCCGTGCACATCAGCAGTCCCCTTCATAATATGTTCATGTGGAGATCAACGACAGCGATGGAGAGAAGGGAAAAAATTGAGAAAAGGAGAGGCAGAAGAGCGCAGGAGCGTGACGAGATGAGGGTCGATCCATGAAACGCAGCAGTAGGCGAGACCAGTGACCCATACTGTGTAACACACACACACACACACACACACACACACACACACAGAGTCCACAGCTGGAGCCAACCTGTATGAACGCCTGGGTTGTACACCAGCATGCTCCAGCTACTGGAGACAACGTGTATATAAGAGAAATATGATCAACACATCCAACACCACACCACAGCACCATGCTGCCTACACACACCAGAGAGAGAAACCACACCACAGCACCATGCTGCCTACACACACCAGAGAGAGAAACCACACACCCAGCTAGGTTATACCTAGATAAATGCCAAACACTAATGCTCATCTGACTGGTTCATACTACAGGGAACTAAATACCAAAATGCTACATAACAACTCTTCCACAGACAGCTGGAAAGGGGTAGACCAAGAAAATAACTATCAGTTAGCAAACTGGTTCAAATATCTGTGGGGAGGGATGGTCTGCGGTGGTAGAATGCTAAAAACAAAACAGTCACGAACATCTGACTAACACTCAACTCATTAGGACCAAAGTCTTCTTGAGTACAGCTTGAATGTTTGTGGAGTGGGCAAAGTGAAGAGATACTATAATTGCCCTGATTATTTATTTGTGTACTGTACAGTTTAAACTCTGTTGAGCTGGCTGTAGGATAATCAGAATTTCAAACCTACTTGAGGGGGCTTTGTTGCCCTCAAATCAGAGAGAGAGACAGACAGACAGAGAGAAAGAAGGACTGCCGGGCGAGGTTTCCTACTCATAAAATTGGCAAGGTTACACTTGGAGGTGGGAGGGTGCTAAACTGTGGAGTGTAATTGATGTGTACCCAGGCACATTTGTGGTGAATCTGAATGAGCCCCCCCACCTCTCAACGTGGAGATCCCAAATCAGCACTCCTTTCAGTCAGCAACCTAATCTGGGGACATACAGTTTGTATCAAGCATCTCAGAGTAGGACTGTTGATCTAGGATCAGTTTTGAATTTTAGGTAATGACGAATCAGATTATTATGGGCAGGGAGGACCTGATCCTAGATCAGCAGTCCTACTCTGAGACTCTTGATGATTACAGATCCTGATCTCTACATTATTACTGTGCTTTAACTGAATTCCTCTTCATCAATGAGGCTTATAATGGGATACATTGGAGGGGAAAACCAAGGTTGTCATTCTCAGTAAAAGACCCTTTAGGGGTTTAGACATTTTTCCCTGAGCCGACAAGATGAAAAATCTTGTCAATGTGCCCTTGAACAAGTCACTTAACCATAATTGCTCCAGGGTCGCCATTGATAATGGCTGACCCTGGCCATGACCCCACCGAGGGCTCAGAAACTGCACTGCCCTCTGGGAAGAGGCCTCTGAGATCATCATAACCCGGGGTCATACTACTGTCACACACAAGACAGTCAGATGAAGCTCAAATAACATGAGAGTGGAGGCTGCTGAGGGGAGAACAGCTCATAATAAAGCCTGGAATGGAGCAATTGGAATGGCATCAAACCATGTTTTTGATTCCACTCCAGCCATTACCACGAGCCTGTCCTCCCCATTACCACGAGCCTGTCCTCCCCATTACCACGAGCCTGTCCTCCCCATTACCACGAGCCTGTCCTCCCCATTACCACGAGCCTGTCCTCCCCATTACCACGAGCCTGTCCTCCCCAATTAAGGTGCCACCAACCTCCTGTGGTGTGTGTGTCTTAGATCTCAAAACAACCATTTCTTGTAGGACAGCATCAAGTACTTCAAGATAATGATCCAATCTGCACAAGCTAAATGACTAAAATGTAAAATGTAAATGTACAAAACATCTGCTGGCAAACTGCTGCATCATCTAGCCTACAATAATTACCACAATGTGATTAATTACATTGAATTTACTGTGGTTCAAACGACAGCCTGCATGCATCTCCTACCTGAGTCTCCATCCTAGAATAAAGACAAGTAAAACTGGAGGGAATGAATAGACTCAAAACCACCTGCATTGGAAGCAGGGGGAAATTGGGAGCTGACTTCTCTCCTGTAATTAAGGTTTGTTTACAATGGCCAAAGCAACCTGGGATGAAGTCTGGACAGGGGTGTTTTGTAAACAAGCTATCCACTTGTGATTCAACAAACAACGACTTCATACGATAACTCTTTCATGCGAATTCCAGTGCAGGGGAATTGTAAACTGGACGCGGACGCGCCAACTTCATGAGCGGCTGAATTGTTTTGAGTGAGCTTGTCAATCAACAGAGCAGCGCCCAGAACCGCCGGAGCCCACTCCTGCAGAAAAGTAGCCGACTGATAACATTTCCTGGGCGCGCAAACTATTCTTCTGTATAGTGTATAATACAATGTAACAATAGCAGAAATACTGGCTACAGTAGCGAGTCGAACACCGACTATTCCGAGTTTCTTGAGCAGTTCATTCTGGCGTGAATCCTAAACCAGTAAACGCAAAGAAGAAACTGCATGCTTTCTATGTAGGCTAGATGAAAGAACATTTTAATGTTTTACCAACCTGCCCAAGCGAGGGGACTTCTCATGTAGCAAAGCGCTGATGTTCAGAGTTTGTGTCACAGACAGTCAGTCGTATGTATTCTGTCCCTCTCCTCTGCTCCGCTCCAGATTATGTTTTCACTTCCTCTTTTTCTCCGCCGTCTGCTGGTTGGCTCCTCTCCTCCGAGGCTCGAGCAACGATGCTAGGGACTTTGACCAATTACAACACAACAAATCCCGACTATTGAATGGGCGACAGGACACTCCCCGTTAATGGGTGGCAATCAATGACCGTATGGTGGCAATTTATATATTTCATCACTTTCTTTGAAGTCCTTCATTTATTAGTAGGTTTAGGCCTATAAACGCATGGACGGGACAGAATGCTTGTTAGAGATGTAGCCCAGAATATTATGATGTCATATTAATAATGTCATCCTTGAACCTCGGATAAGCGCTGCAGAGGGCTCAAGGACCAATGTGTTTAATAATTCATAGCAATCGATTAATTCATACATAAAACAGACAGCATCTGGGGGTGGGGTGTTCTAACCGTTATCTGGAAGAGAGTATAAAGATGAATATAATAGACAATTATACAAAGGCTACAGTACAGTACAGGCAATACCAGACTTGATTAAATTCATGTCACCTTCACCTACTTCCGAAATCTAGGCTGCCCCGCGAGAGAGAGAGAGAGAGAGAGAGAGAGAGAGAGAGAGAGAGAGAGCAAGAGAGCGAAAAGGAAGAGCGAGGGAGAGAGAAAAGGGAGAGAGAGAGGGAGAGATAGAAAGAGAGTTAGAGACATCTATGAGTGATTTGAACTGCTGCCACTGTGCCAGGCACACAGCTCTCCTCTCCACAGTATAGCATCAAGATTTATACAGGGTCATGTGCCTCTACTGTCTGTCTGGAATATAATCTGGGCTAATGGGGGCCAAACACCCACCCTGAGAAACCTGTCTGTGTGACTGAAACCCATGATGATGGGTGAAGATATGCAATATGACAAGCAAAAAGATATAACAGTAATGAGTGGTGTTGCATAATATTTGATTGATAAGACTGTCATGCTGACTGTGTAAATTGTGAAAAAACAGACAGAAATTATATGAAGAAATCCAGTTTTCTGCTATTACTCCATGTTAGTGGCCGATATGATGGCAGTTTGTGGCAAAGGAAAATTGCATTCACAAAATGGCAGATAGTTAGTTGAAATGTTACTGATAGTCTGAAGAGCATCTACAGATGGACTATCCAAATAAAGTGTTACCGACCCTAGCCCTTTCTCCTGCCCCATAAAATAGTGGCTTGCGAAAGTATTCACCCTCCTTGGCATTTGTCCTATTTTGTTGGCTTACAACCTGGAATTAAAATTGATTTTTGGGGGTTTGTATCATTTGATTTACACAACATGCCTACCATTTTGAAGATGCAAAATGCAATGGCTTTTTTCTGGCCTCTCTTCCGTAAAGCCCAGCTCTGTGGAGTGTATGGCTTAAAGTTGTCATATGGACAGATACTCCAATCTCCACTGTGGAGCTTTGCAGCTCCTTCAGGGTTATCCTTGGTCTCTTTGTTGCCTCTCTGATTAATGCCCTCATTGCCTGGTCTGTGAGTTTTGGTGGGTGGCCCTCTCTTGGCAGGTTTGTTGTGGTGCCATATTCTTTCCATTTTTTAATAATGGATTTAATGGTGCTCCGTGGGATGTTCAAAGTTTCTGATATTTTTTTACAACCCAACCCTGATCTGTACTTCTCCACAACTTTGTCCCTGACCTGTTTGGAGAGCTCCTTGGTCTTCATGGTGCCGCTTGCTTGGTGGTGCCCCTTGCTTAGTGGTATTGCAGACTCTGGGGCCTTTCAGAACAGGTGTATATATACTGAGATCATGTGACAGATCATGTGACACTTAGATTGCACACAAGTGGACTTTATTTAACTAATTATGTGACTTCTGAAGGTAATTGGTTGCACCAGATCTTATTTAGGGGCTTCATAGCAAAGGGGGTGAATACATATGTACGCACCACTTTTCCGTTATTTATTTTTTAGATTTTTTTTAAACAAGTAATTTTTTTCATTTCACTTCACCAATTTGGACTATTTTGTGTATGTCCATTACATGAAATCCAAATAAAAATCAATTTAAATTACAGATTGTAGTGCAACAAAATAGGAAGAACGCCAAGGGGGATGAATACTTTTGCAAGGCACTGTATAAGCTTTTCTACCCTGACTTTGCCAAAGTGTCAGATGAGAAACTCCCTCGGAGCAGCAGTGTCTCAATGATCATCTCAGAGATTCATGTCTGTCTCTGCTCAGAGAGAGAGGGACTACGTGGTGCAGCTGGGACACTGTTTAAATGCTGTTGATTTATCTGAGGCCTTTGGTCAAAGCGCCACAGAAAGGAAAGGAGAGAGTTGCCATGGAAAGGAGGATAAGAGAGAGGGATGGAGAAAGGAGAGAGATCAAATGAAGCGCTCAGTTACTAGGAAACACACACACACACAGCTTTAGGCCTAACTACATGCAGAATCCACTAGGACACTAATCAAAATTCAAATAAGTCTTTCTCCCCTGAAGGACTGCTTAAACAGTCCTCTAATTGGGGTCATTAAAATAAGATTCCTAGTTTTGATAACAGACTTCTCTAAATAGACATCCTGTCATTAGAGAAGGGCAAAGTGGAGAACTCTTTTGATGTGACCTGCAGGGTGTGTTACTGACTACAAAATGGCACTGTCACACCCTGGCTCTGGGGACTCTATATGTTGAGCCAGGGTGTGTAGTTTCTATGTGTTTTGTTCTATGTTCACGTTCTAGTTCTTGTATTTCTATGTTGGCCAGAGTGGTTCCCAATCAGAGGCAACGAGTGTCAGCTGTTGCTGGTTGTCTCTGATTGGGAGCCATATTTAAACAGTCTGTTTTCCCTTAGTGTTTGTGGGATCTTGTTCCTTTCGGTGTGTTCCGTGTTTGTTGTGTTTACATAGGACGTCACGTTATCGTTTGTTGTTTTGTTGTTCGTGCATTCATTAAAATAAAGAAGTATGTTCGTTCATCACGCTGCGCCTTGGTCTACTCCCTTCGACGAACGTGACAGAAGATCCCACCAAAACTGGACCAAGCAGCGTGAAGAGGAGAGAGGAAGGACTTGGGATCAGTGGAGTAGGAGTCTCGACTGGGCCAAGCCAAGTGAAGAGCAGAGAGGTTGGACTATGGAGCAGTGGATTAAGAGTCTCGACTGGGCCAAGCCAAGTGAAGAGCAGAGAGGTTGGACTTTGGAGCAGTGGGGTGAGAGTCTGGCGAGAACTAGGGAGGCCTGGTCCACGGGGAGGAGAGACCCCCAGAAAATTTTTAGGGGGGGGCTCACGCCGTGGACGACGGGGCAGCAGGAGGCCGTGATGGAGCGGTCCAGCGGGTGTGCAGAGGAGGCCGCCAGGTTAAGGGGGCCACTGGTCACAGAGGAGAGGGAAAGTGTGGAGGCACGGCGAGAGGTACTGGGGTGTGTTACCAGTCCGGTCCGGCCCGTTCCTGATCCCTGCGTAGGGCCAGTGGTGTGTGTCCCCAGTACGGTCCGGCCTGTTCCTGTTCCTCGCATCGAGCCTGTGGTGCGTGTCGTCAGCCCGGCCCGGCCTGTTCCTGCTCCCCGCACCGAACCTATGGTGCTCGTCGCCAGCCCGGCCCGGCCTGTTCCTGCTCCCCGCACCAAGCCTATGGTGCGCGTCGCCAGCCCGGCCCGGCCTGTTCCTGCTCCCCGCACCAAACCTATGGTGCGCGTCGCCAGCCCGGTCCGGCCTGTTCCTGCTCCCCGCACCAAGCCGATGGTGCGCATCGCCAGCCCGGCCCGGCCTGTTCCTGCTCCCCGCACCGAGCCTATGGTGCGCGTCGCCAGCCCGGTCCGGCCTGTTCCTGCTCCCCGCACCAAGCTAACGGTGCGTGTCGCCAGCCCAGCCCGGCCTGTTCCTGCTCCCCGCACCAAGCTAATGGTGCGCGGCGCCAGCCCGGCCCGGCCTGTTCCTGCCACTCGCACCAAGCCTACGGTGCGCGTCGCCAGCCCGGCCTGTTCCTGCTCCCCGCACCAAGCCTACGGTGCGCGTCGCCAGCCCAGCCCGGCCTGTTCCTGCTCCCCGCACCAAGCTAACGGTGCGCGTCGCCAGCCCAGCCCGGCCTGTTCCTGCTCCCCGCACCAAGCTAATGGTGCGCGGCGCCAGCCCGGCCCGGCCTGTTCCTGCCACTCGCACCAAGCCTACGGTGCGCGTCGCCAGCCCGGCCCGGCCTGTTCCTGCCACTCGCACCAAGCCTACGGTGCGCGTCGTCAGCCCGGTCCGGCCCGTTCCTGCTCCACGCACCAAGCCAGGGGTGTGCGTCGTCAGCCCGGTCCGGCCCGTTCCTGCTCCACGCACCAAGCCAGGGGTGCGAGTCGTCAGCCCGGTACGGCCCATTCCGGCTCCACGCACCAAGCCAGGGGTGCGCATTGTCAGCCCGGTCTGGCCCGTAGCTGCTCCACGCACCAAGCCAGGGGTGCGCATCGTCAGCCCGGTCCGGCCCGTTCCTGCTCCACGCACCAAGCCAGGGGTGCGCATCGTCAGCCCGGTCCGGCCCGTTGCTGCTCCACGCACCAAGCCAGGGGTGTGCGTCGTCAGTCCGGCACAACCCGTGCCTGGGTCACCGGTGCCTGGTCAGGTACCGGTCAGCTGCTCCACACCGGAGCTGAAGCAATCCGCTCATACGATGTCCAGTCCAGCTCCAGCCAGCGGGGCCAGACCGGACCAGGGGCGCTACGCAGGGATTATTGGAAGGTGGTGGGCAAGCCCGGAGCCGGAACCGCCTCCGAGGAGGAATGCCCACCCAGCCCTCCCCTGTTTGGTTTATGTGGAAGCGCGGTCGCAGTCCGCGCCTTTGGGGGGGGGGTACTGTCACACCCTGGCTCTGGGGACTCTATATGTTGAGCCAGGGTGTGTAGTTTCTATGTATTTTGTTCTATGTTCACGTTCTAGTTCTTGTATTTCTATGTTGGCCAGAGTGGTTCCCAATCAGAGGCAACGAGTGTCAGCTGTTGCTGGTTGTCTCTGATTGGGAGCCATATTTAAACAGTCTGTTTTCCCTTAGTGTTTGTGGGATCTTGTTCCTTTCGGTGTGTTCCGTGTTTGTTGTGTTTACATAGGACGTCACGTTATCGTTTGTTGTTTTGTTGTTCGTGCATTCATTAAAATAAAGAAGTATGTTCGTTCATCACGCTGCGCCTTGGTCTACTCCCTTCGACGAACGTGACAGGCACATTAGTGAGTAACGCTTAGTGAGTAACACTTCGTGAGTAACGCTTAGTGAGTAACGCTTAGTGAGTAACATTTAGTGAGTAACACTTAGTAACACTTAGTGAGTAACCTTTTCTACCCTGGGATTTCTGAGAGGTCTTTCAAGATCAAAGAGAAGGTCAAAAAGAAAGGAGGACCAAGGCACTCTTCATATAATTAATTAAAATGCCTTTATTTTTTGGCATGTTCAATGGAAACAAAGATTGGCCTTTTTCAAGGAGTAAAGGGAAGTGTTTTCTTCTTTCGCCTTTAAAAAGGAAACAGTGCTAACTACTGGGACATTAATGGGACAGTGGTTAGCACTGGGACATTATAGGGACAGTGGTTAGCACTGGGACATTATAGGGACAGTGGTTAGCACTGGGACATTATAGGGGATGGAGATGTGGAAGAAACATGAATGTCGGCCGCCCCCGGCACAGTAGATCACCTGCTTGGTGTTGACGAACAGTGGCGATTCAACATGTACAGGACACCTACAAGGCAAGCAGGTACAAGAAACCCATTAGGGAGGCAAAAAGACAAAACAAACTTGAATTGATGTTCGCTATTCACATGGCCGTAACATATCTGGACAAGAGGTACACCTACGTGAGAATGCTGTTCATTGACTACAGTTCAGCATTCAACACTATTGTTCCCTCCGAGCTCAACACCAAGTTCAGAGCCCGGGGTCTGGACACCACCCTCTGCAACTGGATCCTGGACTTCCTGACGGGAAGCCCAAAGGCTGTGAGGATTGGCAACAACACCTCCTCCACACTGACTCTTAACACAGGGGCCCCCCAGGGGTGTGTCCTCAGCCCTCTGCTGTACTCCCTGTTCACCTACGACTGTGTGGCTTTGCACGACACCAACTCCAACATCAAGTTTGCAGACTACTCCACGGTTGTAGCCCTGATAGCCAATAACGACAAGTCAGGCTATAGGGAGGAGGTAAGTGAACTGGCATTGTGGTGTCATGACAACAACCTCTCCCTCAACATCAGCAAAACAAAGGAGTTGTTGTTGACTTCAGGAAGCAGAGGAGGGAACATGCCCCGATCCACATTAATGGGACTGCAGTAGAGAGTCAGCAGTTTTAAGTTCCTTTGCATCCACATCACCAAGGACTTGGCATGGACCAACACCACCCCCACTCTTGTCAAGAGGGCGCAACAGTGTCTCTACTTCCTAAGGCGGCTGAAGAAACTCGATATGCCACCCTGGGTCCTCTCCAAATACTACCGCTGCACAATCGAGAGCGTCCTGACCGGTTGCATCACAGCCTGGTACAGGAATCGCTCCATCCATGACCTCAAGGCCCTCCAGCGGGTGGTGAAGACGGCCCAGTACATCACTGGGACCGTGCTCCCACCCATCCAGGACATCTACCCGAAACGGTGCCTGAGGAAGGCCCGCAGCATCATCAAGGACCCCACACACCCCAGCCACGATGTCACGACTTCCGCCGAAGCTGCCTCCCCTTCCTTGTTCGTGCAGGCTTCGGCGTTCATCGTCACTGGCTTACTAGCCACCGTTCGCTCCATAATTCATCATTCCATTTGTCTTGTCTTGTCAGTTACACACACCTGGTTCATATCCCCTCATTAGTCCGTGTATAAGTGTTCCCTCTGGCCCCTTGTCCTTGTGGGTGATTGTTTTATGTGAAGATGAGTGTAGCTCGGTTGAGCTACCCATACTTGGTATTGCCAGGGTTATTTCTCCCCATGTGCCTGTATTGTGTTCCAGTGCGCCTGTATTACGCACTGTGCTGTTGACGCTATCCAGCGGAACTCTGTACTACGGAATAAACCCTGTATTCAGTGATTTACCCTCCAGCGCCTGACTCCTTCAAATCACTCTCTCACAGAATCACCCACCCGCTATGGAGTCAGCCGGAGAAGAGCGCACGCCTGGAGTCGTGGCACTGGTCCAGGAGCATTCCACAATGCTGGCCAGCTTGGGAGAAGCGATGGATCGGGTTCTTCAGGTCGTCCAACGCCTGGAGAGGAGAGGACCCGATCTGTCGAGACCAGCTGGCCAACCGGATCCAGCCACCCACACCCCAGCACACGGAGGGATCCAGATATCCCGACCATGGGAGTTTGACGGGATGGCGGCTCTGCCAAGGATTCCTCCTCCAACTGGAGCTCTACTTCTCCAGCATCAGGTAGCTTAGTGGTTAAGAGCGTTGTGCCAGCGTTGTGCCAGTAACCGAAAGGTCGCTGGTTCTAATCCCCGAGCCAACTAGGTGAAAAATCTGTCGTTGTGTCCTTGACCAAGGCACTTAACCTTAATTGCTCCTGTAAGTTGCTCTGGATAAGAGCGTCTGCTAAAATGACTAAAAAAAATAAAAAATCAGGCCGGCCCCATCGGAGCGGGAGAAGGTGTCCGCCCTCGTCTCCTGCCTCTCGGGGAAAGCCCTGCAGTGGGCCAACACGGTGTGGAACGAAGGAGGAGCCGCGTTGGAGAACTACGGGGAGTTCGCTCGCCTCTTTCGGGCTGTCTTCAATCACCTGCCCGAAGGTCAAGAGACGGGTGAGCGGCTGGTCCACCTGAGGCAGGGGATGAGGACTGCACAGGACTTCGCCTTGGAGTTTCGGACTCTGGCAGCGGGGTCCGGGTGGAATGAGAGGGCCCTTATCGACCATTTCCGGTGCCATCTGCGGGAGGACGTCCAACGGGAGCTAGCCTGCCGGGACACCATGTTGTCCTTCGGGCAACTGGTGGACATGGCCATCCGTTTGGACAACCTACTGGCATCAAGAGGACGTCCTGGAAGGGATCTGCCCGTTCCCACCCCGGCCGACTCGGATCCCGAGCCGATGGAGCTGGGTGGATCCGCCATCCAAGAGAGCGGAGGACGACAGCGACAGTGTCACACTGGTGGCATGCCGGAGAAGATGGCTGCCTTTTTACAGCCCTCTAACCAATTGTACTATTATGTGTGTTTTTCCGCGTTATTTGTAATTTATTTTGTACATAATGTTTCTGCCATCGTCTCTTATAACCAAAAAGAGCTTCTGGATATCAGGACAGCGATTACTCATCTCGTATTGGACGATTCATTTTTCTTCAACGAGGCGGCCGCGAAGGATATCCTACAGACACCCGACAAGGCCCAAATCCCCGTCATTCGCATGAGGAAGAGACGGAGTTATCGTGGACGTAGGTTGGGGTGCCTTGTAAGGATCCGACGGTGAGCGAGTAAACTGCCGCTCCCATCAATCCTATTAGCCAATCTTCAATCATTGGAAAATAAATTGGATGACCTAAGATTACGGTTATCCTACCAACGGGACATTAAAAACTGTAATATCTTATGTTTCACCGAGTCGTGGCTGAACGACGACATGGATAACATACAGCTAGCGGGCTATACGCTACATCGGCAGGATAGAACGGCTGACTCTGGTAAGACAAGGGGTGGCGGTCTGTGTATATTTGTAAACAACAGCTGGTGCACAAAATCAAATACTAAGGAAGTCTCCAGGTTTTGCTCGCCTGAGGTAGAGTATCTTATGATAAGCTGTAGACCACACTATTTATCAAAGAGAGTTTTCATCTATATTTTTCATAGCTGTCTATTTACCACCACAAACCAATGCTGGCATTAAGATTGCACTGAATGAGCTGTATAAGGCCATAAGTCAACAGGAAACGCTCATCCAGAGGATGCGCTCCTAGTGGCCGGGAACTTTAATGCAGGGAAACTTAAATCCGTTCTACCTAATTTCTACCAGCATGTTAAATGTGCAACAAGAGGAAAAAAAACTCTAGACCACCTTTACTCCACACACAGAGACGCATACAAAGCTCTCCCTCGCCCTCCATTTGGCAAATCTGACCATAACTCTATCCTCCTGATTCCTGCTTATAAGCAAAAACTAAAGCAGGAAGCACCAGTGACTCGGTTAATAAAAAAGTGGTCAGATGACGCAGATGCTAAGCTACAGGACTGTTTTGCTAGCACAGACTAGAACATGTTCCGGGATTCTTCAGATAGCATTGAGGAGTACACCACATCAGTCACTGGCTTCATCAATAAGTGCATCGATGATGTTGTCCCCACAGTGACCGTACGTACATACCCCAACCAGAAGCCATGGATTATAGGAAACATCCGCACTGAGCTAAAGGGTAGAGCTGCCGCTTTCAAGCAGCGGAACTCTAACCCGGACGCTTATAAGAAATCCCGCTATGCCTTCCGATGAACCATCAAACAGGCAAAGAGTCAATACAGGACTAAGATTGAATCGTACTACACCGGCTCTGATGCTCGTCAGATGTGGCAGGGCTTGAAAACTATTACAGACTACAAAGGGAAGCACAGCCGCGAGCTTCCCAGTGACACAAGCCTACCAGACGAGCTAAACCACTTCTATGCTCGCTTCGAGGCAAGCAACACTGAAGCATGCATGAGAGCACCAGCTGTTCCGGATGACTATGTGATCACGCTCTCCGTAGCCGATGTGAGTAAGACTTTTAAGCAGGTCAACATTCACAAGGCCGCAGGGCCAGACGGATTACCAGGACGTGTACTCCGAGCATGTGCTGACCAACTGGCAAGTGTCTTCACTGACATTTTCAACATGTCCCTGACTGAGTCTGTAATACCAACATGTTTCAAGCAGACCACCATAGTCCCCGTGCCCAAGGACACTAAGATAACCTGCCTAAATGACTACTGACCCGTAGCACTGACTTCTGTAGCCATCAAGTGCTTTGAAAGGCTGGTCATGGCTCACATCAACACCATTATCCCAGAAACCCTAGACCCACTCCAATTTGCATACCGCCCCAACAGATCCACAGATGATGCAATCTCTATTGCACTCCACACTGCCCTTTCCCACCTGGACAAGAGGAACACCTACGTGAGAATGCTATTCATTGACTACAGCTCAGCATTCAACACCATAGTGCCCTCAAAGCTCATCACTAAGCTAAGGATCCTGGGACTAAACACCTCCCTCTGAAACTGGATCCTGGACTTCCTGACGGGCCGCCCCCAGGTGGTAAGGGTAGGTAACAACACATCTGCCACACTGATCCTCAACACGGGGGCCCCTCAGGGGTGCGTGCTCAGTCCCCTCCTGTACTCCCTGTTCACCCATGACTGTATGGCCAGGCACGACTCCAACACCATCATTACATTTGCAGACGACACAACAGTGGTAGGCCTGATCACCGACAACGATGAGACAGCCTATAGGGAGGAGGTCAGAGACCTGGTCGTGTGGTGCCAGGATAACAACCTCTCCCTCAACGTGACCAAGACAAAGGAGATGATTGTGGACTACAGGAAAAAAAAGAGGACTGAGCACGCCCCCATTCTCATCGACGGGCTGTAGTGGAACAGGTTGAGAGCTTCAAGTTCCTTGGTGTCCACATCACCAACGAACTATCATGGTCCAAACACACCAAGACAGTCGTGAAGAGGGCACGACAAAGCCTATTCCCCCTCAGGAGACTGAAAAGATTCGGCATGGGTCCTCAGATCCTCAAAAAATTCTACAGCTGCACCATCGAGAGCATCCTGACTGGTTGCATCACCGCCTGGTATGGCAACTGCTTGGCCTCCGACCGCAAGGCACTACAGAGGGTAGTGCGTACGGCCCAGTACATCACTGGGGCCAAGCTTCCTGCCATCCAGGACCTCTATACCAGGAGGTGTCAGAGGAAGGCCCTCAAAATTGTCAAAGACTCCAGCCACCCTAGTCATAGACTGTTCTCTCTGCTACCGCACGGCAAGCGGTACCGGAGTGCCAAGTCTAAGTCCAAAAGACTTCTCAACAGCTTCTACCCCCAAGCCATAAGACTCCTGAACAGCTAATCATGGCTACCCGGACTATTTGCTCTACCCCTCCACCCCATCTTTTTACGCTGCTGCTACTCTGTTAATTATTTATGCATAGTCACTTTAACTCTACCCACATGTACATATTACTTCAACTACCTCAACTAGCCGGTGCCCCCACACATTGACTCTGCACCGGTACCCCCCTGTATATATAGCCGCCCTACTGTTATTTTATTTTACTTCTGCTCTTTTTTTTGTTTTATTTATTACTTTTTTATTAAAAATAAATGCACTGTTGGTTAAGGGCTGTAAGTAAGCATTTCACTGTAATGTCTGCACCTGTTGTATTCGGCGCATGTGGCCAATAACATTTGATTTGATTTGATTTGACGAAGGGACAGTACACCACACGTTGTCGTCAGCGCTCTTTTGGGTCTGGAGGCGGCAGGCAGGGCACTCTCGCATCACCCCAGGTAACGAACACCCACACTCGTTCAGAGCCCTCTGCTGCGCACTGTACCCTACCCATCTACTTTCCCGATCACATGGTAGTTCCCCAGTGTAAGGCGCTAGTCGATTCAGGCGCAGCTGGGAACTTTATGGACAGGGCATTCTCACACCGGCTAGGCATTTCATTGGTTCCCCTCTCCATTCCACTCCCCATCAGAGCTCTTGATAGTCGGCCATTAGCGTCACGGTTTCGGCCGAGGCTGCTCCTCCTCCTTGCTTGGGCAGGCTTCGGCGGTCGTCGTCCCCGGAGTACTAGCTGCCACCGTTGTATGTTATCGATGTTTGTTTGGTTTTGTCTTCTTTGTACACCTGTTTCCTTTTAGTGTTATTATGTCTCCTATAAGTTTCTCGTTTAGTTAGTTGTGTGTTGTGTGTAATTGTTCCGCCTGTCTTTTGGTGCTGCTCGTTTTTGCTATTTGTTCTGGACAGTCGCACTGTATTTCGTGCGCTCTAGTCTTTAGGTGTTTTACGCACTGCTGCGTAATCGTTCGCCTCCTGATTTGTTGAGGCCCAGTGTTATTATTTTTTCGTTTAGTAAAGTCTGTTGGACGAAGCTTCTGTGTCCTGCGTTTGACTCCTACACCACATCCACATCAGCCGTTCTGACAGAATTACACACCATCTATGGAGTCAGCAGGAGCAGCAGCAGCGCCCGAGTCATTGGAGGAGTGCGTCCGCGGGCAGGACGATAGGATCCTACAACTCGGGACCGCCCTGCAGGACGTGATTAATACTCTGCACCGATGGGAGAGCAGAGGGGTACCCACACCTCCACCTACCTTACCACCACCATCGGTCAGTCCTCCCATCCAAGCTCCGGAATCCAGTGAGATTCGGCTCTCGCTCCCGAGGGCGTATGACGGCACCGCTACCGGGTGTCAGGGGTTCCTCCTGCAGGTGGAACTCTACCTGGCCACCGTACACCCGGCACCCTCGGGACACGAGAGTGTTTCCGCCCTCATCTCCTGTCTCACCGGCAAGGCATTGGAGTGGGCCAACGCCGAATGGAGGGGGATAGACGCCGCCACCATCACCTACGCGGAGTTCTCCCGCCGCTTCAGGGCCGTGTTCGACCATCCACCGAGGGGAAAGCGGCGGGGGAGCGTCTATTCTACCTCCGACAGGGGAAGAGGAGCGCACAGGAGTTCGCCCTGGAATTCCGGACTCTAGCGGCGGATGCAGGGTGGAATGAGCGGGCCCTCATCGACCACTATCGATGCAGTCTATGGGAGGACGTCTGCCGAGAGCTGGCCTGCAGGGACACCAACCTCTCGTTCGACCAGTTGGTGGACATGTCCATCCGTCTCGACACCCTGCTGGCCACCC
Organism: Coregonus lavaretus; assembly: GCF_964263955.1. NCBI lineage: Eukaryota > Metazoa > Chordata > Actinopteri > Salmoniformes > Salmonidae > Coregonus > Coregonus lavaretus. The sequence goes on along the minus strand of NC_139990.1, from coordinate 4,687,543 downwards.
GCGGACGTCCCGAGTGGGGGCCGTCCATTCCATCATCCAGCACCTCCGAGCCGAGCCCTATGGAGCTCGGGGGTGCTGGCGCTAGAGAGAGGAGGAGAAGGAGCCCGAGGGGGGCCGTCCCCTGCACCAACTGTGGCCATGGAGGGCACACTGCGGCTAGGTGCTGGGGAGGGTCTCCAGGGGGACGGGACAACAGGCCACGCACTGGGGAGCCCTTCCAGGTGAGTAGGCGCCCCACTTTCCCAGAGCTCTCTGTTGTGCACTTATGTATACCTGTAAGATTTCCACAGGTTGCACCTCATTCCCAGCATAAGGCGCTAGTAGATTCAGGCGCAGCTGGGAATTTTGTTGATCGGAATTTTTGTGTAGAGTTAGGGATTCCCCTCCTTCCTGTTGATGCTCCCTTCCCTGTCCATGCACTAGATAGCCGACCGTTGGGATCGGGGTTGATTAGGGAGGTCACAGCACCACTTAGGATGAGTACGCAGGGGGGTCATGAGGAAACTATTCAGTTATATCTGATCGACTCTCCTGCGTATCCAGTGGTGCTGGGGCTTCCCTGGTTGATTACCCATAATCCCTCCATTTCGTGGCAACAGAGGGCTCTTAAGGAGTGGTCTGCCCAGTGTGTGCGGCGATGTCTAGGTGTTTCCGTGGGGGCGACCTCGGTGGAGAGTCCGAACCAAGTGCCCGCAATGCACATTCCCCCTGAGTATGAAGAAGTAGCACTCGTGTTTAGCAAGACGAGGGCGACGCGGTTGCCTCCTCATAGACAGGGGGATTGTGCGATAGACCTCCAGGCAGGAGCAGCGCTCCCGCGGAGCCATGTGTATCCTCTGTCTCAAGAAGAGAAGGGGGCTATGGAGACATACATAGCCGAGTCTCTGAGACAAGGATACATACGGCCCTCCACTTCCCCTGCGTCCTCAAGCTTCTTTTTTGTGAAGAAGAAGGATGGAGGGTTGCGCCCGTGTATTGATTACCGTAGTCTCAATCAGATCACTGTGAAATACAGTTATCCACTCCCTCTGATTGCAACTATGACGGAATCATTACACGGAGTGCGTTTCTTCACAAAACTGGATCTCAGGAGCGCCTACAACTTGGTGCGCATTAGGGAGGGTGATGAATGGAAGACAGCATTTAGTACCACCTCGGGTCATTACGAGTATCTCGTCATGCCATACGGGTTGATGAATGCTCCTTCAGTCTTCCAATCCTTTGTGGACGAGATCTTCCGGGACATGCAGGGGCAAGGTGTGGTCGTGTACATTGACGACATTCTAGTGTACTCTTCTACCCGAGCCGAGCATGTAGCTCTGGTGCGCCGAGTGTTGAGGAGGCTGTTGGAGCACGACTTGTATGTCAAGGCAGAGAAATGTCTGTTTTTCCAGGAGTCTATCTCCTTTTTGGGTTATCAGTTGTCCGTGTCAGGGGTGAAGATGGAGGTTGACTGTGTGTCAGCCGTGCGTAATTGGCAAACCCCAACCATGGTGAAAGAGGTGCAGCAGTTCTTGGGTTTTGCAAATTACTACCGGAGGTTTATCCGGGGTTTTGGACAGGTGGCAGCTCCCATAACGTCTCTTCTGAAGGGGGGTCCGGCGCGCTTGCAGTGGTCTGCTGAGGCGGACAGGGCATTTGGGAGACTGAAGGACCTGTTTACTTCGGCTCCGGTGCTGGCGCATCCGGACCCCGCTTTACCATTTCAGGTAGAGGTGGACGCGTCAGAGGCTGGTATTGGGGCCGTACTATCGCAACGGTCCGGCACGCCACCTAAACTCCGCCCCTGTGCTTTTTACTCCAAGAAGCTCAGCCCAGCGGAGCGAAATTATGACGTAGGGGACAGGGAGCTGTTAGCCGTGGTACAGGCCCTAAAGGTGTGGAGGCATTGGCTTGAGGGGGCTCAACACCCTTTTCTCATTTTGACTGACCACCGTAACCTGGAGTACATCCGGGCAGCTAGGAGATTGAACCCTCGTCAGGCTCGGTGGAACATGTTTCTAGCCCGGTTCGTATTTAAAATCACGTACATCCCTGGGTCCCAGAACGGTAAGGCAGACGCCCTGTCCCGGCGGTATGACACAGAGGAGAGGTCCATTGAGCCCACTCCCATACTGCCGGAGTCTTGTCTGGTGGCACCGGTAGTGTGGGAGGTCGATACGGAAAACGAGCGGGCGTTGCGTACCGACCCTAGTCCTCCACAGTGTCCTGTGGGTCGGACGTACGTTCCGCTCGAGGTTCGGGATTGACTGATTTATTGGGCTCACACGTCCCCCTCCTCTGGACATCCAGGTTTTGGCCGGACAGTGCACTGCCTTAGCGCTAGGTACTGGTGGCCAACGTTAGCCAGGGATGTGAGGGTTTATGTCTCCTCCTGCTCGGTGTGCGCCCAGTGTAAGGCGCCTAGACACCTGCCCAGGGGGAAGTTACAACCCCTGCCCGTTCCACAACGACCCTGGTCTCACCTCTCGGTGGATTTCGTTACAGACCTTCCCCCCTCTCAGGGGAATACCACTATACTGGTCGTTGTGGATCGGTTCTCTAAGGCCTGTCGTCTCAGGCACTATTCACCCACGTCTTTCGGCACTACGGGGTACCCGAGGATATAGTGTCTGATCGAGGTCCCCAGTTCACCTCCAGAGTCTGGAGGGCGTTCATGGAGCGCTTGGGGGTCTCGGTGAGCCTTACCTCGGGGTACCACCCGGAGAGCAATTGGCAGGTAGAACGAGTGAACCAGGATGTGGGTAGGTTTCTGAGATCGTATTGCCAGGGCCGGCTGGAGGAGTGGGCGAGGTATATCCCCTGGGCAGAGATGGCACAGAACTCTCTCCGCCACTCCTCCACCAACCTAACCCCTTTCCAATGTGTGTTAGGGTACCAGCCGGTTCTGGCACCATGGCATCAGAGCCAGATCGAGGCCCCTGCGGTGGATGAGTGGGTGCGGCGCTCGGAGGAGACGTGGAACGCTGCACACGTCCATCTGCAGCGGGCCATCCGTCGACAAAAGGCGAGCGCCGATCTCCACCGCAGTGAGGGTCCGGTGTACGCACCTGGAGATCGAGTCTGGCTCTCGACCAGAAACCTGCCCCTCCGCCTGCCCTGCCGGAAGCTGGGTCGGCGGTTTGTGGGGCCTTTTAAAGTCCTGAGGAGACTGAACGAGGTGTGTTACAGGTTACAACTGCCTATTGATTATCACGTTAACCCCTCGTTCCATGTGTCTCTTCTCAGGCCGGTGGTAGCTGGTCCACTCCAGGAAGGTGAGATTGGAGAGACTCCTCCGCCCCCACTGGACATCGAGGGGGCTCCGGCGTACACAGTTCGGTCCATCTTGGATTCGAGACATCGGATGGGGGGTCTCCAATATATCGTGGAGTGGGAGGGGTACGGCCCGGAGGAACGGTGCTGGGTGCCGAGGAGGGACATCTTAGACCCGTCTCTCCTGACTGAGTTCCACCGTGGTCATCCCACGCGCCCTGCTCCGCGTCCTCCTGGTCGTCCCCGAGGCCGGGGTCGGCGCACGGCTGGAGTTGCGCGTCAAGGGGGGGGTACTGTCACGGTTTCGGCCGAGCTGCTCCTCCTCCTTGCTCGGGCAGGCTTCGGCGGTCGTCGTCCCCGGAGTACTAGCTGCCACCGTTGTATGTTATCGATGTTTGTTTGGTTTTGTCTTCTTTGTACACCTGTTTCCTTTTAGTGTTATTATGTCTCCTATAAGTTTCTCGTTTAGTTAGTTGTGTGTTGTGTGTAATTGTTCCGCCTGTCTTTTGGTGCTGCTCGTTTTTGCTATTTGTTCTGGACAGTCGCACTGTATTTCGTGCGCTCTAGTCTTTAGGTGTTTTACGCACTGCTGCGTAATCGTTCGCCTCCTGATTTGTTGAGGCCCAGTGTTATTATTTTTTCGTTTAGTAAAGTCTGTTGGACGAAGCTTCTGTGTCCTGCGTTTGACTCCTACACCACATCCACATCAGCCGTTCTGACAATTAGGGTCCGGGTTTGTTAAGGAAGTAACTACACCAGTCACCATGACTACCCAGGAGACTCATTGTGAGCAGGTCACTTTTTATATTATTGAGTCTCCTGCTTTCCATGTGGTATTAGGTCTCCCTTGGTTAGCACGCCACAACCCCACCTTCTCATGGCCGCAGAGCGTTCTCACGGGGTGGTCGCGAGAGTGTCAGGGTAGGTGTCTAGGTGTTTCCGTTGGTGCAACCACGGTGGAAAGTCCAGACAGTACCTCCACTGTGCGCATTCCCCCTGAATACTCGATTTGGCGCACGCGTTCTCTAAAACGCAGGCTACCAAGTTACCACCTCAGGTGTGGAGATGCAAGGGGATCGCATTTCAGCCGTGCGTAATTGGCCGACTCCCACCACGGTTAAGGAGGTGCAGCGCTTTCTGGGCTTCGCCAACTACTATCAGAGGTTTATCCGGGGCTTTGGCAAGGTCGTAGCTCCCATTACATCTCTATTGAAGGGTGGACCGTCCTGGCTCCGCTGGTCTGCTGAGGCTGACCTGGCCCTCAGGAAACTGAGGGGTCTGTTCACCTCAGCCCCGGGACTGGCCCACCCCGATCCATCACTACCGTTTGTAGTGGAGGTGGATGCGTCCGAGGTAGGGATAGGCGCTGTCCTATCTCAACGCTCGGGCACGCCACCCAAGCTCCGCCCCTGTGCCTTCTTCTCTAAGAAGCTCAGCCCGGCGGAGCAGAACTACGACGTTGGTGATCGGGAGCTGTTGGCTGTTGTCCGAGCCTTGACCGTGTGGAGGCATTGGCTCGAGGGGCAAAACACCCTTTCCTCGTCTGGACGGACAACCGTAACATTTACATTTTTTACATTTTAGTCATTTAGCAGACGCTCTTATCCAGAGCGACTTACAGGAGCAATTAGGGTTAAGTGCCTTGCTTAAGGGCACATCGACAGATTTTTCACCTAGTCGGCTCGGGGATTAGAACCAGCAACCTTTCGGTTACTGGCACAACGCTCTTACCCACTAAGCTACCTGCCGTAACCTGGAGTACATCCGGGCAGCGAGGAGGCTGAATCCTCGCCAGGCCAGGTGGGCCCTATTCTTCACCCGGTTCGATTTTTCACTGTCATACATCCACGCTGACGCATTGTCACGGCTGTATGACACAGAGGAGAGGCCCAGAGACAACACCCCCATAATCCCGGCTTCCTGCATTGTGGCGGCGGTAGTATGGGCGATGGACGCGGATATAGAGCAGACATTTCGCACAGATCCATCTCCACCTCAGTGTCCATCTGGGCTGCGGTACGTGCCTGCTCTTATCCGTGATCGTCTGATCTACTGGGCACACACGTCCCCCTCCTCTGGTCACCCAGGTATCAGTCGTACAGTGCGCTGCCTGACTGGAAAGTACTGGTGGCCTACCTTGGCTAAGGAATCGGGTCTGGCTCTCGACCCGGAATCTGCCCCTCCGCCTGCCCTGCCGGAAGCTGAGCCTGTGGTTTGTGGGGCCGTTCAAAGTCCTGAGGAGAATCAACCAGGTCACCTATAGGTTATTACTTCCCCCTGATTACCGTATTAACCCCTCGTTTCATGTGTCTCTCCTCAGGCCAGTGGTGGCTGGTCCGCTCCAGGAGTCTGAGGTGCGGGAGGTCCCTCCACCTCCTCTGGACATCGAGGGGGCCCCGGCGTACTCTGTCCATTCTATCCTGGATTCGAGGCGTCGGGTGGGGGGCCTTCAGTACCTCGTGGAGTGGGAGGGGTGCGGTCTGGAGGAACGGTGCTGTGTCCCGGTGAGGGATATCCTCGATCCCCCCCTGTTGCGGGATTTCAACCGTCGCCATCCGGCTCGCCCTGCTCCGCGTCCTCCTGGCCGTCCCCGAGGCCGGGGTCGGCGCGCTGCTGGAGCTGCGCGTCAAGGGGGGGGTACTGTCACGACTTCCACCGAGGCTGCCTCCCCTCCTTGTTCAGGCAGGTTTCGGCGTTCGTCGTCACCGGCTTACTAGCCACTGCTGCTCCATATATCATCATTCCATTTGTCTTGTCTTGTCAATTACACACACCTGGTTCATATCCCCTCCTTAGTCCGTGTATAAGTGTTCCCTCTGGCCCCTTGTCCTTGTGGGTGATTGTTTTATGTGAAGATGAGTGTAGCTCGGTTGAGCTACCTGTACTTTGTATTGCCGGGGTTATTTCTCCCTGTGTGCCTGTATTGTGTTCCAGTGCGCCTGTATTACGCACTGTGCTGTTGACGCTATCCAGCGGAACTGTGTACTACGGAATAAACTCTGTATTCGGTGAATTACCCTCCTGCACCTGACTCCTTCAAATCACACTCTCACGCACGAGCTGTTCTCTCCCTTACCGTCGGGCAGACAGTATCAGAGTATGAGGTCTGATACCAACAGGCTCAGAGACAGTTTATATCTAGAAGACTGCTGAACACTGGAATTGGGCTGACCACCTGCACTGACTCTCTGCACCTTAGCACACATCCCTACTGCTACCAGACTCTTATTATTATTGCTAAATACTGCACAATTTAAACACTTGGCCCCCCAATTCCCCTTCCCCAAAACACATGTTGGATTATAAACTGTGCCTTCCTGTATTCTACTGAGCCATTTCCTTTACGTTCGTATTCTTATCTTTTATTTCTTATTGTTGTTGCATTGTCGAGAAGGAACCTGCAAGTAAGCGTTTCACAACATGCTCTGTTTTTTTGGAACATGTTTTCATTGAGATACAACTAACTCCTACCCCTGCACATTGATATGGTACTGGTACTCCCTGTTTAATAGCTTCATTCTTGTGTGTTTTAATTCTCATGTTTTTATCTTCTTACTCAACTCTGTTGAGAAAGAGCTTGTAGGTTAGCATTTCACTGGAAGGTCTACACCCTTTGTATTCAGTGCATGTGACAAATAACATGTCTTTACCAACGCTGTTAGGACTTTCTGAGTTCCTCTTCTGAGGGGCAATACATTCACAATCACCACTGCACGTCCATAGGATCCTATTCAGTATGAACTAATGGAGTAGAGGCCTAATGACCTCATCAACCATATGAGGGATGGGACAAGTCATGCATTATTTACAGTTTTTCTCGATTGCTAAGACACATTTCTTGAAAGCTGCTCTCCTTTTCTCTTAACTGTGAACACAAAACCCAATTTTCAAGCTACATTCACAAAACCTCAGACTCTTCTTGCAAAACCAAACTTTCACCTCAAAACAGTTCAATCTGTGCTCAAAACTGAACTATGTTGTCAAATCGTGCCCCGAGTCAATCAAAATTAAAAACACTACTGAACAGTCACTAAACACTACGTAGAAAAATAGAAAACACAATGCTCAGGACATGAAGCTGGATAAATAAATGTTTATTGTTCACTGTAGGCTAAATGCATATTGCAAAAAAAAAAAAAACTGTGCATTTAGCACTTGTACAAAAAGACAAAACAGAAATCTTGTGCATTTACATGTAGCACTTGTAAAAACAAACAGAAATCTTATGCGTTTGCCACTTGTGTACAGTAAGCCCATGTAAAAATAAAGTACAAAAATATACAAATAAGTGCATTACTCAGCCACAGCATCATGTCTCCGTACTGGGTCAGGCCACAGGACTTCATCCACATCACAGGCCACATTTTGTCTGGCCAGGCAACGGGGGAAAAAAACCCTGGCATGCCGTATCCAGGTTTGGCATGCCTCCACACCTATGTCACCACAGGCAAGTCCCATGGCTTACCCTGGTGTAAGGTTGGCGTTCATATACCTTCCACCGCCATGAGGAGAAGAATTCCTCAATGGGGTTTAGGAAAGGGGAGTACGGTGGAAGGCAAAGATTGATAAAACCTTGGTTCATATTGTACCACTCTCTAACCTGGAGGGCTCTGTGAAAACTCACATTGTCCCAAACAACAACATAGATGGGATGCTCATCCTGCTGCCCTAACAAAGCATCTCGCATGTGATTGAGGAAAATGAGGAGCTGGTGAGTGTTGTAGGGCCCCAGGTTGGCATGATGGTGGACAACCCCATGATTGCTGATGGCAGCACATAATGTGACATTGCCACCACGCTGCCCAGGAACACCAACAATGGCCCGATGGCCAATCACATTACGGCCTCTCCTTCTCCTTTTGGTGAGATTAAACCCAGCTTCATCCATGTAGATGTATTGATGGGGTCTTTCCATTGCATCCAGTTGAAAAACCCTCTGTAGAAATAGATATAGTTTTGTAAGTGATACGGAAAAAGTGATTTAGGCCACTACAGTAAATCACTACTTAGAGTAATCAACATTGAATGTGTCTGGATATATGCCAACCTGTACATACTGGAATCTTTGCTCTTTGACTCTGTCTGAGTTGCGATCAAAGGGCACTCTGTATAGCTGTTTCATGCGCAGTCTGTTGCGCTTGAGGACACGATCAACAGTAGAGAGGCTGACACTGTTGATACCCTCAAAATTTAAATGGTCCTCAATGATCTTCTGCTGAATTTCGCTCAGTTTAATGGCATTGTTCTCACGGACCATATCAACAATTAGGGTCTCTTGGTGTGGGGAGAACATACCTGTCCTCCCACCCCATGTGGCAGTCTTTCAATTCTACAAAAAGAGAACATGGAGTTACAAAAAATATACATGGAATACTAGGCCTACAAACAGTTAGACCAACCCTCCATTACAATACTACAGTACATTGGTACAGTGATGTACTGAAACATATATTTACTTACAGTATACTGTGGTACAGTATATAGTATGTCATACAGTAATTGCTGTCAACATTTACATACTGTACTATAATGTCAAAAAAAAGGTAATTACCTGTTCTCTTCTCTAAATCTTCGGATTATGGTGGACACAGTGAATCTACTGATGTTTGGTTGTACCCTTTGTCCAGCCTCCCTCATGCTCATACCATGGACAAGAACATGGTCAATCACAGTAGCTCTGATTTCATCAGATATTACTGTTCTTTGTCTTCGCTGACCACCTCGACCACCTCGACCTCCTCTCACACGAACTCTTCCTCTCAGATTTCTATCCATTGTAGGGCCTCACAAACCAGTGCTCTCTGAACTGGCTTACTGTATATGTTCCCTCACATCATTAGCCACAAGTGTGATCAATTTTGAGTTGTTGTGTTCAAGTAGTGACACCTGTGCTCTAATTGTGTTTGACTTTTGTCACCTGTGCTCACCATTATGCAGCACGGGTGCATCACAATGAAAATGTGTTGGCAAGTTATGTCTAAACAGGTGAAAAGTGCTTATGGTTTTGCCAAAAGAGTGATTGATTCAATCAGTGGGTTCAGGCAACTGAGCATTTGGTTCAGACAATAGGGTTTAGTGTTTTAGCAATTGAGAAAAACTGTAAAGGTGGAGGGAAGGAGGGGAGAGGGGAAGGCTGAACCAAAGAGGGTCTTCTAGTGTATACTTCATAGTGCACCATTGGATCGACACTGAGCCATTGGATGAGAACCACTATAGCTGCTCACTGACTGACAAGACACTGCAGTGTAGTCACCTAGAATAATCCAGGTAGGTTCCAATGGCTCAGTCGGACTCAGAACAGTCACTGGATTTGGAGGACTTCTTCTTCTTCTTCTTCTTTACATTTGTAGTCATTTAGCAGATGCTCTTATCCAAAGCGACTTACAGTTAGTGAGTGCATACATTTTCATACTGGCCCCCCGTGGGAAACGAACCCACAACCCTGGCGTTGCAAGCGCCATGCTCTACCAACTGAGCTACAGGGGACTGCTTCTTCTTCTGCTTCTTCTTCTTCTTCTTCTTCTTCTTCTTCTTCTTCTTCTTCTTCTTCTTCTTCTTCTTCTTCTTCTTCTTCTTCTTCTCTTTATTTTTCTTGTGTTTCCTCTTCTAGCGGTCGCTGGTGGAGGAGGAAGAGGAGGAGCTGTCGGAGGAAGAGGTGGTGTCCTGCAGGAGCTGCTGTGGCTGCTGGATCCTGGAGAGAGGGAGGGAGGAGAGAGAAATGGGGAGGGATAGGGAGAGAGAGTGGGGGGTGGTGGGGGTGGAGAGAGAGAGAGAGGGAAGAGAGTAAGAGACAGGAGAGATGGTTTAGAACCATTCGAGGAGAGGCAAGGTGTGATGAACTGAAACACAGCATCTTCAATAAGGTGAAACATATTTTTCAACAGGCACACACACACACACACACACACACACACACACACACACACACACACACACACACACACACACACACACACACACACACACACACACACACACACACACACACACACACACACACACACACACACACACACACACACACACACACACACAAGTGTCATGTTCTTTTAACATCTGAGATTTCTTTCTCCAGAATCAGCTGCCATCTCAGATTTCCACTAATTCACTCAGAAGTGTCCCTGGTTGTGAATCAAGTATTTTAACAGTGATTGTCGGCTGACAGCTGGTGAGTACTGAGTATGTGTCGTATGGGGATTAGGATGGGCTAAAAGGTGTTTGCAGCTGGTGCTAATGTGGGTCATGAGAGAGATAGAGTGAGAGTGAGAGTGAGAGTGCGAGACAGAGCGAGAGCGTGAGAGAGACACAGAGAGCGAGAGGGAGACAGAGAGCGAGAGGGAGACAGAGAGAGAGAGAGACAGAGAGAGAGAGAGAGAGAGAGAGAGAGAGAGAGAGAGAGAGAGAGAGAGAGAGAGAGAGAGAGAGAGAGAGGGAGACAGAGAGAGAGAGAGGGAGACAGAGAGAGAGAGAGGGAGACAGAGAGAGGGAGACAGAGAGGCAGCCAGCAGAGTAGCCAGCAATAAAATATGAATATATCAAGAAACCCCAACGATCAAACAACTCAGAGACGGAGGCATCTCCGTTCTTTGGTTAGCACAAAACTTTATATTTCCATTGATTCTGTTTGCTCAGAGAGAAACGAGAGCTTGTGCAAGTTGCAAGACACTGAAAACAACCCAAACTTCCAACGCGGCGGTTCCAAAGCATCATTAAGAATTCATCTGTGGAGCTGGAGGAGCATTGTTCTTGTCAACGTTGACATCATCCACCCAGAGAACAGTAAAGTAATCATAAGGAATGTTCAAGGCAAGCACTCAGAGACAGAGCTGAGTTACCATTTAGTGCACTAGGGCTCATTGGGCTCTGTCTACCACTGTCACATTTCAATCTGTATCTCATATCATCACAACAACATTCATTTGATCAGCTCATATGATGCTGTAGAACTTGTCCATCACACTCTCTTATCATACTCACATAAATCTCATGTCGCACTTTAATCAGTTCAGATGGCACTTTCAAACTTCTCTGTAGACACCCAAGTTCACATTCAATGTCGTTCATAGTAGTTTTTAAAAGTTATTTTATTCACCAGCTTGATTAACTGCTCTGACAGCTATCAGGATATGATTGATTTAGTCTAATTAAATGAGGGCATTGACTTCAGTGTGTCCTCTGATGACCCGGAGGTGTGTCCTCTGATGACCCAGAGGTGTGTCCTCTGATGACCCGGAGGTGTGTCCTCTGATGACTCTGAGGTGTGTCCTCTGATGACCCGGAGGTGTGTCCTCTGATGACTCGGAGGTGTGTCCTCTGATGACTCTGAGGTGTGTCCTCTGATGACTCTGAGGTGTGTCCTCTGATGACCCAGAGGTGTGTCCTCTGATGACCCGGAGGTGTGTCCTCTGATGACTCGGAGGTGTGTCCTCTGATGACCCGGAGGTGTGTCCTCTGATGACCCGGAGGTGTGTCCTCTGATGACTCGGAGGTGTGTCCTCTGATGACCCGGAGGTGTGTCCTCTGATGACTCGGAGGTGTGTCCTCTGATGACCTGGAGGTGTGTCCTCTGATGACCCAGAGGTGTGTCCTCTGATGACCCGGAGGTGTGTCCTCTGATGACCCGCAGGTGTGTCCTCTGATGACCCGGAGGTGTGTCCTCTGATGACTCGGAGGTGTGTCCTCTGATGACTCTGAGGTGTGTCCTCTGATGACCCGGAGGTGTGTCCTCTGATGACTCGGAGGTGTGTCCTCTGATGACTCTGAGGTGTGTCCTCTGATGACTCTGAGGTGTGTCCTCTGATGACCCAGAGGTGTGTCCTCTGATGACCCGGAGGTGTGTCCTCTGATGACTCGGAGGTGTGTCCTCTGATGACCCGGAGGTGTGTCCTCTGATGACCCGGAGGTGTGTCCTCTGATGACTCGGAGGTGTGTCCTCTGATGACCCGGAGGTGTGTCCTCTGATGACTCGGAGGTGTGTCCTCTGATGACCCAGAGGTGTGTCCTCTGATGACCCAGAGGTGTGTCCTCTGATGACTCGGAGGTGTGTCCTCTGATGACTCGGAGGTGTGTCCTCTGATGACCTGGAGGTGTGTCCTCTGATGACTGAGCCTTTTATTTCACATTACTTGGTTGTTATTCTTTTTCTGTGCTAAAAGGTACTCAATTATTAATAGACAATTCTGACTGAGACAGTCGGAAAATGAAAGGGATAGTTCACTCTAATGACAAACTTACTGGAACTAACTGGAAAGTAGCCTAGTCTACAGAAGCCGATTATTGCCACAGCTTAGCATCAGCATTGCTGGGAGCAAATTAAAGAGAATCGGTAAGTCCAGTAAGTGACCGTGCTGCAAAATAGCTTGTCTGAAATGATGTAGCAAAGTTACAGAAGCACTGTCCTTTAAAAAGACCCCTATGCACCGACCACACTCCAGACTACCTTAACTATGATCAACTCCAAACAGTGGAGAAGGAGACATCTATTCAAACATACAGTGCTATGAAAAAGTATTTGCCCCCTTCTAATTTTCTCCACTTTTGCATATTTGTGATACTGAATGTTATCAGATCTTCAACCAAAACCTAATATTAGATCAAGGGAACATAAGTGAACAAATAACACAACAATTACATATTTATTTCATTTATTTCGTAAACAAAGTTATGCAACACCCAATTCCCCTGTGTGAAAAAGTAATTGCCCCCTTACACTCAATAACTGGTTGTGCCACCTTTAGCTGCAATGACTCCAACCAAATGCTTCCTGTAGTTGTTGATCAGTCTCTCACGTCGCTGTGGAGGAATTTTGGCCCACTCTTCCATGCAGAACTGCTTTAACTCAGTGACGTGTGGGTTTTCAAGCATGAACTGCTAGTTTCAAGTCCCGCCACAACATCTCAATTGGGATTAGGTCTGGACTTTGACTAGGCCATTCCAAAACTTCCAATTTGTTGCTTTTTTAGCAATTTTCATGTAGACTTGATTGTGTGTTTTGGATCATTGTCTTTCTGCATGACCCAGCTGTGCTTCAGCTTCAGCTCACAGACGGATGGTCTGACATTCTCCTGTAGAATTCTCTGATACAGAGCAGAATTAATCAGAATTCAGAATTTCGCCAGGCATAATGGGACCCATCTTGTCCAAAAAGTTGTCTCAAGTTTGCCAAAAAGCACCTGGATGATCATCAACACTCTTGGAAGAACGTTCTATGGACAGATGATTCAAAATTATAACTTTTTGGACGACATGGTTCCAGTAATGCCTGGCGAAAACCAAACACTGCAGTCCACAGTAAGAACATCATACCAAAGGTCAAGCATGGTGGTGGTGGTGTGATGGTTTGGGGATGCTTTGCTGCCTCAGGACCTGGACGACTTGCCTTAATAGAAGGAACCATGAATTCTGCTCTGTATCAGAGAATTCTACAGGAGAATGTCAGACCATCCGTCTGTGAGCTGAAGCTGAAGCACAGCTGGGTCATGCAGCAAGACAATGAACCAAAACACACAATCAAGTCTACATGAAAATTGCTAAAAAGCAACAAATTGGAAGTTTTGGAATGGCCTAGTAAAAGTCCAGACCTAATCCCAATTGAGATGTTGTGGCAGGACTTGAAACGAACAGTTCATGCTTGAAAACCCACACGTCACTGAGTTAAAGCAGTTCTGCATGGAAGAGTGGGCCAAAATTCCTCCACAGCGACGTGAGAGACTGATCAACAACTACAGGAAGCATTTGGTTGGAGTCATTGCAGTTAAAGGTGGCACAACCAGTTATTGAGTGTAAGGGGGCAATTACTTTTTCACACAGGGGAATTGGGTGTTGCATAACTTTGTTTATGAAATAAATGAAATAAATATGTAATTGTTGTGTTATTTGTTCACTTATGTTCCCTTTATCTAATATTAGGTTTTGGTTGAAGATCTGATAACATTCAGTATCACAAATATGCAAAAGTAGAGACAATTAGAAAGGGGGCAAATACTTTTTCATAGCACTGTATTTTTGATAAAACCAGAAGGTAGCTACCTTGTTTCTTTTTCATTCTGTTTGTTTTCTCAGATCATGTCGTACATTGGGTCTTCGTGTGCCTACAAGAAATAGACGGTTTAGCTACTTATTTATAAAATGTACAGGATAACACACATTGCAAACACTCCAATGATAACAAGCACCGCAAGGTAAAATGCCATTCAGCTATTGCTCTTGGGCAACATTATTTCCACCCATTCAACTCTGTCCTCTGCCACATCAGCATTTTTTAATCCGGTTGTTGTATCACAATGGAATGAATGAAAATATGATACGCTTGCACTTATGTTAATCATTGCAGTGGCATCATTGCAGTAGCAAGCAGGGCTACAGAACAACTGCACTGTGTGAATCTGCTGAGTCCAGAAGCATCCAGCTGCAGAAGATAGAGATGCTGGTTGCTTCCCAAATGGCACCCGTTTCCCTATGTAGTGCACTACTTTTGACCAAAGCCCTATGGACACTGGTCAAAAGTAGTGCACTAGATGGGGAAAAGGGTGTGATTTGGGATGCACCCATACTGTATCCAGCTGCATCAAGCAAGCATGCTCATGGTCCAAGGCAGGCAGGCAGGCACGTAGACGTCCCCACAGGGTTATGGTTGGGACCAGGAGCAGACGTCCCCACAAGGTTATGGTTGGGACAGGACCAGCGTCTGCCAGTGCCAATCCTAGTCCTAGGGACCCATTTTTTTGTTTGAGACCAGTCAAAAAGCCTAGATGATTAGTTGAAAGATAATCTCTCGTGGGCAGATTACGTCAAAATAAATGGTACCGTAGATCTGTCTTTATACTATGGGCACCAATAGCTAACGAGCAGCAATAGTTCCGGTGCTTAGGGTTTTCATCACTGGTTATTTGGACAAACCACGATTACACTGGTGTATAGCATCTTTAAAGTTTCAGAAGGGGACATTCGGCCCATAGGCATGCCAGTAACTTGCAAAGAGAGAGGGTGGAGCTCCTCGTTCTAGCATCTCTTCTCTTAACACATATGGACCCAGAACTTAATCGAGAAGCTGACCAATTACTCAAGACTTTAGTTCTGGGTTAACCGAGATTCACCACTCTGAACTGCTCCAGCTTCTGGTTTCCTTTGATGAAGAAGGGACACTCTCGGTCCCCCGTCCTGTGCCCATAACGCTTGCATCTCCAACCTGCACAAGGGAGAATAGTCATGTTTGTACAACAAGCACACTCACAACGTCTCCTGCTCTCTCAGAAATCACCCAAACAAGCTAGTGTTGGAATGTGGAAGAGATTCATATTTCCCTTATATGCTTTGTACCCCTGTTTATCACCTGTTTATCACCTGTTTATCACTTACATCTAAACGCAGGTCAAAATCAAAAGGAATAAATATTCAAACATTTCCCCAAAGTATTATCTGGAACATATAAGGCTTTGGAATTCCACAGGAGAACAAATTATAACTTTTTAGACTAACCTAGTATGTTTTATGCCCCCTCACATATCAAGAAGACGAGTGGGAGGGAGGGAGGGACAGCCTTTGTTCTTTGAGGGACAACCAGAACAAAAGTGAATCTCCGCTACACTGACTGGACCCTGAGCTCATTAAAAAGGATGGGTCTTTCAAGCTAAGCCTAGTGTGTGTCCAAAACAGTACTTTATTCCCTATATAGTGCAATTCTTTTGACCAGAGCCCTATGAGTGTACCGTGTACCTATAGACACTGATCAAAAGTAGTGCACTACATAGTGTTAGGCCTACTGCTGCTAGGTAGCTCTCTCTCTGCTCTCCCCCTCCCCTCTGTCTGTTCTTGATTGCAGGAGTGAAGTCTGGTGTGCGGGAGTCAGGGTTCCAGCTGCAGCTCATTCACCATAATCACCTCAGCCTTAAAGACCCGGTCAAACTTGCCACTCATCGTCAGATCATAGTCAAGACGACCATGTTAGTCTCGCTGCTGACTCAACCTGCTTGTTTTCGCTCTTTGTGTTTTTGGCCTGTTCTATTTACTTTTCTCCTGTGCCACAGATTATTGCAACCTGACTCCTGCCTCCGCTTCACTCCTGCCACCACCATCCTGCTTTCCACTACTGGACCTCCCTTTTGGACTCACCACGGACACTAGGACGTTACGGTACCACTCCTGCTCAGAACCTGGATCTGTTACCCTCCCTGTAGACCTGGACTTGCTCTTCCCCTATTTTTGGAAACCTGGACAATTGAACTTTGTAAATAAACCTGTTAAACCTTCTCTGGCTCGGTGTAGTTGTCTGCATTTGGGTTCATATCCAGTTAAATCGCGACACATAGGGAATAGGGTGCCATTTGAAACGCACCCATAGCCACTCTCCTGTCTCTCTCAGTTGGGTTGAATTTAAGTGACACCCTCTGTACTGAGGGAAGTATTGAGAGGATCGGGATCAGGACTATCCAGCGATGAAGACAACTTTCTTTGGCTTTCTGCTATTTCAATAGAGTGCCGTGCACGATCACATAAGTATGGATGAGCTTCTGCCATTTCAAGCCGTACATTCTCTAGATCTGTGATCCACTTATAAAGGAGTGGCTATTTAATCTCAGTTGGTCGCAGAAGCACTACGTTTTTAAGGTTATTTCACATCAGTGTGCTGTAGATGAAGGAGGACGAGGAGAGGAAGCCACATTAGACTATTGAGATGCACCCTAAAATGTAGGTATCACAGGAGTTTGGTGGCATCTTAATTGGGGAGGACGGGCTCGTGGTAAAGGCTGGAGTGGAATTAGTGGAATGGTATCAAATACAGCTCTGGAAAAAATTAAGAGACCACTGCAAAAATATACGTTTCTCTGGTTTTACTATTTATATGTACAGTGAGGGGAAAAAGGTATTTGATCCCCTGCTGATTTTGTACGTTTGCCCACTGACAAAGACATGATCAGTCTATAATTTTAATGGTAGGTTTATTTGAACAGTGAGAGACAGAATAACAACAACAAAAATCCAGAAAAACGCATGTCAAAAATGTTATAAATTGATTTGCATTTTAATGAGGGAAATACAGTGGGGGAAAAAAGTATTTAGTCAGCCACCAATTGTGCAAGTTCTCCCACTTAAAAAGATGAGAGAGGCCTGTAATTTTCATCATAGGTACACGTCAACTATGACAGACAAAATGAGAAAAAAAAATCCAGAAAATCACATTGTAGGATTTTTAATGAATTTATTTGCAAATTATGGTGGAAAATAAGTATTTGGTCAATAACAAAAGTTTCTCAATACTTTGTTATATACCCTTTGTTGGCAATGACACAGGTCAAACGTTTTCTGTAAGTCTTCACAAGGTTTTCACACACTGTTGCTGGTATTTTGGCCCATTCCTCCATGCAGATCTCCTCTAGAGCAGTGATGTTTTGGGGCTGTCGCTGGGCAACACGGACTTTCAACTCCCTCCAAAGATTTTCTATGGGGTTGAGATCTGGAGACTGGCTAGGCCACTCCAGGACCTTGAAATGCTTCTTACGAAGCCACTCCTTCGTTGCCCGGGCGGTGTGTTTGGGATCATTGTCATGCTGAAAGACCCAGCCACGTTTCATCTTCAATGCCCTTGCTGATGGAAGGAGGTTTTCACTCAAAATCTCACGATACATGGCCCCATTCATTCTTTCCTTTACACGGATCAGTCGTCCTGGTCCCTTTGCAGAAAAACAGCCCCAAAGCATGATGTTTCCACCCCCATGCTTCACAGTAGGTATGGTGTTCTTTGGATGCAACTCAGCATTCTTTGTCCTCCAAACACGACGAGTTGAGTTTTTACCAAAAAGTTCTATTTTGGTTTCATCTGACCATATGACATTCTCCCAATCCTCTTCTGGATCATCCAAATGCACTCTAGCAAACTTCAGACGGGCCTGGACATGTACTGGCTTAAGCAGGGGGACACGTCTGGCACTGCAGGATTTGAGTCCCTGGCGGCGTAGTGTGTTACTGATGGTAGGCTAAGCATTTCACTGTAAGGTCTACACCTGTGACTGAGACTGTACCTATGGACCGTCCGCTGCAGGCTAAGGGTCTAAATGGACAATTGTTGACCCGTATTACTCATCAGACTGTTTGTCTCAGAGTGTCAGGTAATCATCAGGAGAACATTCAATTTCACATAATTGACTGCCCACAGACCCCCCTGGTCCTTGGTATCCCCTGGCTCATAAGACACAATCCACACATTGATTGGGTGACAGGTAGAATTGTTTCATGGAGCACATTTTGTCATGTGAACTGTTTGTGTTCTGCTCAGACCCCTGCCAGCACTGTGCCTCAACCTCCACTGGAGTCCATGGATCTCTCTGCTGTCCCTGACGTGTATCATGACCTGGCATCCGTTTTCTGCAAACACAGAGCTACTTCTCTTCCTCCTCACCGGCCTTACGACTGCGCCATTGACCTCCAGCCAGGAGCCCCTCTCCCTAACAGTCGCCTGTACAATCTCTCCCGCCCGGAGACGGAGGCTATGGAGAACTACATTCGGGACTCCTTGGCGGCAGGTATTATTCGTCCTTCCTCGTCACCTGTAGGAGCGGGATTCTTTTTTGTTGGAAAGAAGGATAAGACCCTCAGACCCTGTATTGATTTCCGTGGACTTAACAACATCACCATTAAGAACAAATATTATCTGCCTTTAATTAATTCTGCTTTTCCCCTCCTTCATGGTGCAACTATCTTTACCAAACTGGATCTACGTAATGCGTATCACCTGGTGCGCATTCGTAAAGGTGATGAATGGAAGACTGCCTTCAACACACCCTTGGGACATTTTGAGTATCTGGTCATGCCTTTTGGGTTGTCTAATGCCCCTGCTGTTTTTCAGGCACTAGTGAATGATGTCCTTCGGGACATGATGAATCGTTTTGTTTTTGTCTATCTGGATGATATCCTGATTTTCTCAGAGTCCTCCCAGGAACATGAACTGCATGTGCGCCAGGTGTTGCAAAGGTTGTTGGAGAACAAACTATTTGTGAAGATGGAGAAATGTGAATTTCATGTGTCTGAGACCTCTTTTTTGGGTTACATAATAGCTCAGGGGGAGTTGCGGATGGACCCAGCTAAGATCTCTGCTGTCACGGACTGGCCAGCCCCCTCCACCCGCAAACAACTTCAACGAGTCAAGTCAAAACTGTTCGCTGCTCTGGCACCCCAATGGTGGAACAAGCTCCCTCACGACGCCAGGACAGCGGAGTCACTCACCACCTTCCGGAGACATTTGAAACCCCACCTCTTTAAGGAATACCTGGGATAGGCTAAAGTATTCCTTCTAACCCCCCCCCCCCCCCCCCCCCCCCAAATTGTAAAGTGGTTATCCCACTGGCTATAGGGTGAACGCACCAATTTGTGAGTCGCTCTGGCTAAGAGCGTCTGCTAAATGACGTTAATGTGCCCTTGAGCAAGGCACTTAACCCTAATTGCTCCTGTAAGTCGCTCTGGTTAAGAGCGTCTGCTAAATGACTAAAATGTAAAATGTAAATGTAACGACTCCTGGGGTTTGCGAACTTCTACAGGAGGTTCATCAAGGACTACAGCCGCATTGCGGCGCCACTCACCGCTCTCACCTCCATCGCACTACCGTTCGCTTGGAATGAAGGGGCCGAAGCAGCGTTCGAAGAGCTGAAACATTGCTTCGCCTTGGCTCCCATTCTGATGCAGCCGGACCCCGACCGCCAGTTTGTCATGGAGGTGGATGCATCCGACACTGGGGTAGGTGCGGTGTTGTCACAACGTTCACCTGAAGATAACAAACTGCATCCCTGTGCTTTTCTTTCACGGAAACTTTCTCCGGCAGAGAGGAATTATGATGTTGGCAATCGTGAACTGCTCGCCGTGAAGCTGGCTCTCGGGGAGTGGCGGCATTGGTTGGAGGGGGCGGAACAACCCTTCATCGTTTGGACGGATCATAAAAATCTACACCTGTTGTATTTGGCACATGTGACAAATACCATTTTAACACTTTTGAGCAGGGCCCAAGGTGCCATTTGGGACGCAGGACACTCATAATAACCCTGTGTTTCTACTTACACTGCATCACTTTCACCTCCTTCCCCAGAGGCATCCACAGCCCCTTGGTGGGGGCGTGAACCAGGAAGTTCATACAAGATGGGCCAGTATGAAAAAAAAAAAAAAATGATGCACTCACTAACTGTAAGTCGCTCTGGATAAGAGCGTCTGCTAAATGACTAAAATGTAAAATGTAAGTCTCTAGCGTCCTCATTTCCTGGATCAGCAGGAATACAGTCCTCTGGTTTGTACTCCTCCTCCTATAAAACACAGCCCCTGTGTTTCAAGTAGATTCAAGATTACACATATTCCAGTTTCCATAGCAATCCCTTTACTGATAGACGAACTGTAGCTAGCTAGCTATCACAGTAATAATTTACCTGGCAGTGAGCAGACAAAATGACCTGCCTCTACTATACCTTAATCAATCCAGGAGGATGTTTTTCATAACTGCATAGAGGGGAAAAGAAAACAATGGTGGTGAGAATAAATATGATAAAATACTTTGTGTTTAGGCAGGTACCCCTGTGCAAGTGGGATATTTACCAGTCAGGGGCAAGGCACCATGGAGAGCCATGCTGCAGAACTGATACAGTGAGGGAAAAAAGTATTTGATCCCCTGCTAATTTTGTACGTTTGCCCACTGACAAAGAAATGATCAGTCTATAATTTTAATGGTAGGTTTATTTGAACAGTGAGTGACAGAATAACAAAAAAAAATCCAGAAAAACGCATGTCAAAATGTTATAAATTGATTTGCATTTTAATGAAGGAAATAAGTATTTGACCCCCCTCTCAATCAGAAAGATTTCTGGCTCCCAGGTGTCTTTTATACAGGTAACGAGCTGAGATTGGGAGCACACTCTTAAAGGGAGTGCTCCTAATCTCAGCTTGTTACCTGTATAAAAGACACCTGACACAGAAGCAATCAATCAATCAGATTTCAAACTCTCATGGCCAAGACCAAAGAGCTCTCCAAGGACGTCAGGGACAAGATTGTAGACCTACACAAGGCTGGAATGGGCTACAAGACCATCGCCAAGCAGCTTGGTGAGAAGGTGACAACAGTTGGTGCGATTATTCGCAAATGGAAGAAACACAAAATAACTGTTAATCTCCCTCGGCCTGGGGCTCCATGCAAGATCTCACCTCGTGGAGTTGCAATGATCATGAGAATGGTGAGGAATCAGCCCAGAACTACACAGGATGATCTTGTTAATGATCTCAAGGCAGCTGGGACCATAGTCACCAAGAAAACAATTGGTAACACATTACGCCGTGAAGGACTGAAATCCTGCAGCGCCCGCAAGGTCCCTCTGCTCAAGAAAGCACATATACATGCCCGTCTGAAGTTTGCCAATGAACATCTGAATGATTCAGAGGAGAACTGGGTGAAAGTGTTGTAGTCAGATGAAACCAAAATTGAGCTCTTTGGCATCAACTCAACTCGCCGTGTTTGGAGGAGGAGGAATGCTGCCTATGACCCCAAGAACACCATCCCCACCGTCAAACATGGAGGTGGAAACATTATGCTTTGGGGGTGTTTTTCTACTAAGGGGACATGACAACTTCACTGCATCAAAGGGATGATGGACGGGGCCATGTACCGTCAAATCTTGGGTGAGAACCTCCTTCCCTCAGTCAGGGCATTGAAAATGGGTCGTGGATGGGTATTCCAGCATGACAATGACCCAAAACACACGGCCAAGGCAACAAAGGAGTGGCTCAAGAAGAAGCACATTAAGGTCCTGGAGTGGCCTAGCCAGTCTCCAGACCTTAATCCCATAGAAAATCTGTGGAGGGAGCTGAAGGTTTGAGTTGCCAAATGTCAGCCTCAAAACCTTAATGACCTGGAGAAGATCTGCAAAGAGGAGTGGGACAAAATCCCTCCTGAGATGTGTGCAAACCTGGTGGCCAACTACAAGAAACGTCTGACCTCTGTGATTGCCAACAAGGGTTTTGCCACCAAGTACTAAGTCATGTTTTGCAGAGGGGTCAAATACCTATTTCCCTCATTTAAAATGCAAATCAATTTATAACATTTTTGACATGCGTTTTTCTGGATTTTGTTGTTGTTATTCCGTCTCTCACTGTTCAAATAAACCTACCATTACAATTATAGACCGATGATTTCTTTGTCAGTGGGCAAACGTACAAAATCAGCAGGGGATCAAATACTTTTTTCCCTCACTGTATCAGTTTTTAAATTCTTCGCTGATAGCTACAGTAACTTAACTATTATAGGCAGCGTTTTTTGCTAAATCCCAAGGCCGATCAAGTACACTTTTTTTATTAATCCACAAGTTCGATACCACCGAAAAACATGTGCTTTACTTACAACGTCCTCATATGCTTCAGCTTTTGCACTTCTTGGTTGAGTTTAGTCGCTTGTTTCTTGAGTTTTTCCACATTGTGTTTTGATTCCTTGTGCGGTCCCCTCTGTCCTCCGAGTCTCGCGATCCCTTTGACTAGACATTGCAGTGACATTGGATAACTGTGTTTATGAAATAACCTTTTAATTTCAGTTTGATACGATTTCTAACACCAAACTCGTAGTTATTTCAGAAATACAGAAAATACATTCGGGACTAGCTCAGGGCATTTTTCTCGAACTCCGCGTAGATATTTCTTGCTTCTGTTTGCGAATGCCATCGCAGCGCCGCCTGCAGGTCAAAAGGAGTCGAGCATGCCTGATCCCAATTGAGGCTGTTTTCACCCTGGTTTTAATATCTATGCCGGGTTTGCGCAGATGTTTCTTTGCGTATTATCATATATAGCCAGGTCTATACTTTTAATAAAAAGGTGAGGTCTGTGGTGGTTCCTAAAGTATTCATACCCTTCTTCTTTGGAGCTGTATTGCAGTTATCCTCGAGTATTTCCAGCAGAAAAAAATTGTCCAAGCTATCAACTGTAGAGTCAACTCTATAATGTGCTTATAAACATTCTACATGTAGAAGTATTAAAGGGACAGTCCGGAATTGATACATTTTTAGACTCTTAAATAAATGATATAAATAACCATTGATTCTTTAGCCGTATCCTTATTCTACTCCTCCTCTGTTCCTCTGGTGATGTAGAGGTTAACCCAGGCCCTGTAGCTCCCAGTATCACTCCTACTCCCCAGGCGTTATCACTTGTTGACTTCTGTAATCGTAAAAGCCTTGGTTTCTTGCACGTTAATATCCGAAGCCTCCTCCCTAAGTTTGAGTTATTCACTGCGTTAGCACACTCCGCCAACCCTGATGTTCTAGCAGTGTCTGAATCCTGGCTTAGGAAGGCCACCAAAAATTCAGAAATGTCCATCCCCAACTACAACATTTTCCGTTTCGATAGAACTGCCAAAGGGGGTGGGGTTGCAATCTACTGTAGAGATCTATCATACTATCCAGGTCTGTGCCCAAACAGTTTGAGCTTCTACTTCTAAAAATCCACCTTTCCAGAAATAAGTCTCTCACTGTTGCCGCTTGCTACAGACCCCCCTCAGCCCCGAGCTGTGCCCTGGACACCATATGTGAACTGATTGCCCCCCATCTATCCTCAGAGTTCGTACTGCTTGGTGACATAAACTGGGATATGCTTAACATCCCGGCCAACCTACAATCTAAACTAGATGCCCTCAATCTCACACAAATTATCAACGAACCTACCAGGTACAACCCTAAATCTGTAAACATGGGCACCCTCATAGATATCATCCTGACAAATGTACCCTCTAAATACACATCCGCTGTGTTCAACCAGGATCTCAGCCTTATTGCCTGCGTCCGTAATGGGTCCGCGATCAAACGACCACCCCTCATCACTGTCAAACGCTCCCTAAAACACTTTAGCGAGCAGGCCTTTCTAATTGACCTGGCCCGGGTATCCTGGATGGATATTGACCTCATTCCGTCAGTAGAGGATGCCTTGTTGTTCTTTAAAAGTGCTTTCCTCTCAATCTTAAAAAGCATGCCCCATTAAAAAAATTCAGAACTAAGAACAGATATAGCCCCTGGTTTTCCTCTGTCACGATCGTCGACAGATGAAGCGGACCAAGGCGCAGCGTGATAAGCGTACATTCTTTATTTGTACTTAACACACACGAACCAAAACAATAAACCAAACGATACGTGAAGTCCTAGGTTATACACAAAACCCTACGGAACAAGATCCCACAAAACTAACATGCCAAAAGGCTGCCTAAGTATGGTCCCCAATCAGAGACAACGAGCTACAGCTGTCTCTGATTGGGAACCACCCTGGCCAACATAGATATAAACGATCTAGAACGAAAAACATAGAAAACTAAACAATGAAAATCCACACCCTGGCTCAACATTTAAGAGTCCCCAGAGCCAGGGCGTGACAGTACCCCCCCCCCCAAAGGCGCGGACTGCGACCACGCCAACCAAACACAAGAGGGTAGGGGCCGGGTGGGCATTCCGCCTCGGAGGCGGATCCGGCTCCGGGCGTGACCACCACTCTCTCTTCACCACCCCGTAGCGCCCCTGATCTGGTCCCGCTGGCCGGAGCTGGACTGGACACCGGTGGAGCGGATTGCTCTGGCTCCGGAGTGGAGCAGCTGCCCGGTGCCGGACCAGGCACCGGTGGAACAGGCACGGGCCGTGCCGGACTGACGACGCGCACCACTGGCTTGGTGCGGGGAGCAGGAACGGGCCGGACCGGGCTGGCGACGCGCACCACTGGCTTGGTGCGGGGAGCAGGAACAGGCCGGACCGGGCTGACGACGCGCACCACAGGCTTGGTGCGGGGAACAGGAACAGGCCGGACCGGGCTGACGACGCGCACCATAGGCTTGGTGCGGGGAGCAGGAACAGGCCGGACCGGGCTGGCGACGCGCACCACAGGCTTGGTGCGAGGGACAGGAACAGGCCGGACCGGGCTGGCGACGCGCACCACGGCTTGGTGCGAGGGACAGGAACAGGCCGGACCGGACCGGGCTGGCGACGCGCACCACTGGCTTGGTGCGGGGAGCAGGAACAGGCCGGACCGGGCTGGCGACGCGCACCACTGGCTTGGTGCGGGGAGCAGGAACGGGCCAGACCGGGCTGGCGACGCGCACCACAGGCTTGGTGCGAGGGACAGGAACAGGCCGGGCTGGACTGTGGAGACGGACTGGAGGTCTGGAGCGGAGAGCTGACACAACCCGTCCTGGCTGAATGCCTATTTCCACACAATCTGTGTGAGGCATCAGCACAGGACGTACAGGGCTGTGCACTCGTACTGGCACTACAGCACGTGGCACTGGCGCAGGATATCCGGGACCGAGGAGGGGTACTGGAGGCCACGAGCGTTGAGCCGGCACACTCCGTCCTGGCTGCATGCCCACCTTAGCACGACACGTGCGTGGTGCTAGCACAGGACGTACAGGACTGTGCCGGAACACTCGCGGCACAGTACGTGGCTCCGCATAACACGGAACCTGCCCAGTCTCACGCTGCCTAGCCTGAGTACGGGGAGTTGGCTCTGCTCTACCTCTAGGCTCCGCCAACCACCCTTCCAACCCCCCAAACCTGGTGGCCTCCTAATCCGCCGATTCGTCCTGTAGATGCCTCCAGCAGCCTTGTCGTCCACGCCGTGTGCCCCCCCAAAAAATTACTTGGGGTTGCCTCTCGCGTGTCCGTCGTCGGCACGGTTGGCGCCGTTTCTCCTCTCCTGCCTGGGCATTTACTTTTGCCCATGGCCCTCTGCCCTCGAATATGTCCTCCCAAGACCACCATTCGCCCACCTGGGACATCGCCAACTTCTCCTCCTGGGCACGCTGCTTGGTCCTCTGGTGGTGGGATCTTCTGTCACGATCGTCGACAGATGAAGCGGACCAAGGCGCAGCGTGATAAGCGTACATTCTTTATTTGTACTTAACACACACAAACCAAACAATAAACCAAACGATAGTCCTAGGTTATACACAAAACCCTACGGAACAAGATCCCACAAAACTAACATGCCAAAAGGCTGCCTAAGTATGGTCCCCAATCAGAGACAACGAGCTACAGCTGTCTCTGATTGGGAACCACCCTGGCCAACATAGATATAAACGATCTAGAACGAATAACATAGAAAACTAAACAATGAAAATCCACACCCTGGCTCAACATTTAAGAGTCCCCAGAGCCAGGGCGTGACATCCTCAGACTTGACTGCCCTTGACCAGCACAAAAACATCCTGTGGTGTACTGCATTAGCATCGAACAGCCCACGAGATATGCAACTTTTTAGGGAAGTCAGGAACCAATATACACAATCAGTTAGGAAAGCAAAGGCTAGCTTTTTCAAACAGAAATCTGCATCCTGTAGCACTAACTCCAAAAAGTTTTGGGACACTGTAAAGTCCATGGAAAATAAGAGCACCTCCTCCCAACTGCCCACTGCACTGAGGCTAGGAAACACTGTCACCACCGATAAATCTACAATAATCGAGAATTTCAACAAGCATTTTGCTACGGCTGGCCATGCTTTCCACCTGGCTACCACTACCCCGGCCACCAGCTCTGCACCCTCCGCTGTAACTTGCCCATGCCCCCCCACTGCTTCTCCTTCACTCAAATTCAGACAGCTGATGTTCTGAAAGAGCTAAACAATCTGGACCCCTACAAATCAGCTGGGCTAGATAATCTGGACACTTTCTTTCTAAAATTAGCCTCTCTTTCGTAACGTCTGAGATCCCCAGAGATTGGAAAGCTGCCGCGGTCATTCCCCTCTTCAAAGGGGGTGACACTCTAGATCCAAACTGTTATAGACCTATATCCATCCTGCCCTGCCTTTCGAAAGTATTTGAAAGCCAAGTTAACAAACAGATCACCGACCATTTCGAATCCCACCGTACCTTCTCCGCTATGCAATCCGGTTTCCGAGCTGGTCATGGGTGCACCTCAGCCACGCTCAAGGTCCTAAACGGTATTATAAACGCGATCGATAAAAGACAGTACTGCGCAGCCATCTTCATCGACCTGGCCAAGGCTTTCGACTCTATCAACCACCGCATTCTTATTGGCAGACTAAATAGCCTTGGTTTCTCTAATGACTGCCTCGCCTGGTTCACCAACTACTTCTCAGATAGAGTTCAATGTGTCAAATCGGAGGGCCTGTTGTCTGGACCTCTGGCCGTCTCTATGGGCGTGCCACAGGGTTCAATTCTCGGGCCGACTCTATTCTCTGTGTATATCAATGATATCGCTCTTGGTGCTGGTGACGCTCGGATCCACCTCTATGCAAACGACACCATTTTGTATACATCTGGCCCTTCATTGGATACTGTGTTAACAAACCTCCAAACGAGCTTCAACGCCATACAACACTCCTTCCGTAGCCTCCAACTGCTCTTAAACACTAGTAAAACTAAATGCATGCTCTTCAACCGAACGCTGCTTGCACCCGCCTAGAATCACTACTCTCGGCAGGTCTGACCTAGAGTATGTGGACAACTACAAATACTTAGGTGTCTGGTTAGACTGTAAACTCTCCTTCCAGACTCACATTAAGCATCTCCAATCAAAAGTTAGATCTAGAATCGGCTTCCTATTTCGCAACAAAGCCTCCTTCACTCATGCTGCCAAACATGCCCTCGTAAAACTGACTATCCTACCGATCCTTGACTTCGGCGATGTCATTTATAAAATAGCCTCCAACACCCTACTCAGCAAATTGGATGTAGTCTATCACAGTGCCATCCGTTTTGTCACCAAAGCCCCATATACTACCCACCATTGTGACCTGTACGCTCTTGTTGGCTGGCCCTCACTACATATTCGTCGCCAAACCCACTGGCTCCAGGTCATCTATAAATCACTGCTAGGCAAATCCCCGCCTTATCTTAGCTCACTGGTCATCATAGCAACACCCACCCGTAGTATGTGCTCCAGCAGGTATATCTCACTGGTCATCCCCAAAGCCAACACCTCCTTTGGCCGCCATTCCTTCCAGTTCTCTGCTGCCAATGACTGGAGCGAACTGCAAAAATCTCTGAAGCTGGAGACTCTTATCTCCCTCACTAACTTTAAGTGCCAGTTGTCAGAGCAACTTACCGATCACTGCGCCTGTACACAGCCTTTCTGAAATTAGCCCACCCAACTACCTCATCCCCATATTGTTATTTATTTTGCTAATTTGCACCCCTGTATCTCTATTTGCACATCATCTTTTGCACATCTATCATTCCAGTGTTATACGAAATTGTAACTATTTTGCACTATGGCCTACTTACTGCCTTACCTCCATAACTTACTACATTCGCACACACTGTATATATATTTTCTGTTGTATTTTTGACTTTATGTTTTGTTTACCCCATATGTAACTCTGTGTTGTTGTTTTTATCGCACTGCTTTGCTTTATCTTGGCCAGGTCGCAGTTGTAAATGAGAACTTGTTCTCAACTGGCTTACCTGGTTAAATAAAGGTGAAATAAAAAATAATTATTGAAGAACATAACTTAAAAATGCCTCATGAGCTGTTCAACTGTCATAACCCATAAGCTTGCTTTACTCCATTGTTTGTAAACAATGTTATTGTTAACAAACACAATATAGTGTTCAAAACATAATTTCGATCTCATGGATGGTCAGTCCTTGCATCAATAGCTCTGAATTTAAGAGTGGTTACATTTCTCCAGCCTCATTCCTGGTGTTTATCAAAAACAAGTAGTAGGGTGAACCTTTAAAGTTTTATCTGTAGCACTAAATGTGTGAGTTACAACTTCTGTTTTCTGAAAACAGGCATTGTGAATACAATGCAACACTGACACTCAACATATCTCCATGAGTCCTATCATTCAACACAGTAATATTTAGATTGAAAAAACTTTATTTCAGAGAATCAAAGTGTAGAAGGAATATAAATGTGAGGTAATTCAGGATTCTGTGCAATGACACAGATCCACACATTGGATTCATTACGAACAAAGAAAATATTTTTCTGTTATGAAATCCATTATAAAGTGTGTTGAATCAAAGCAGTCATTACAACATGCAGTCTCATAGACATTGTGAATATAAACTGTAACGTAAGAACTAACTAACAGGTAAAAAGCATCTTCAACAAGAAACAGAACAACTATTGTAAGAAATGTTTGGTTTGTCCTTAAATCGTGTCAACGTTTTCAGGCCTATAGCCTATTTCATTGTAAACAGTTGATGTTTCCTATTCATCCAAATATGATTATCTCAAAACCACCAGTATACAAAAATGTAACCTCAAGAAAAAGTAGTTTGGCATAGTGATCATAAGATAGTAGCAACAAACGATCAGCCCTACTTGGCGGAGCCACGAAAATAAACCCTGAAGAAAAACGGACAACAACCAAGTAAACAGAAAAAAGAACGAACTTCAAGAAGTATGAAACTTAAGCATTAATAAACATAGTCATATCATATAAATGTGATTGTAACAAATAAAAATCCCCCTCTCAATCAAAACGTCCTATAACACCAAACGATTTATTTTGCTTGCCTCATCATTAATACCATGGAAGAGAGGGTGAGCTTCGCTTTCCCATACCCGTTCCCATCATCCTATTGGGACAGTGGAATTCCTGAGCGATGTCATGATGTGGGACCAGTCTCAGTTTGGACAGCTCTCCTGAAGGGGGACCTCAGGGGCAGTTGGGGGGTGGCGTGATGTGGGACCATCCTCAGCTTGGACAGCTCTCCTGAAGGGGGACCTCAGGGGCAGTTGGGGGGTGGCGTGTGAAGAAGAGAAAACGTGCCCCTTTAATTGTCTCAACAGGTGGCGCTGTAGCGCATATTGACTGACAGCTGACCCCTCCCCCCTCCCCCTATAGCCTTGTTGTTCTGAATTCCAGCAGGTCCATTCTGAATTCCAAACAGGGCAATTCTGAATTCCAAACAGGGACATTCTGAATTCTAAACAGGGCCATTCTGAATACTAAACAGGGCCATTCTGAATTCTAAGCAGGGCCATTCTGAACTCTAAACAGGGCCATTCTGAATTCTAAGCAGGGCCATTCTGAATTCTAAGCAGGGCAATTCTGAATTCTAAGCAGGGCAGAGACTGGTGCATCAGTTTCATATCATGGTGGTGTCATGGCTGACTGTTGGGCCGATGCAGTGGAGCCCAGTGTTTGTCAGTCATTCAGAGGGAGGAGAGGAAGTCTTTGAGTCCTCCCTTGGTCTTGGTCTTCTGGTTGTCCTCCAGCATGAGGAACCTCTTGAGGCGGGAGAAGGCCGACTTCTTCACACTGGCGGGCTTTGAGGCCGAGGAGGAACCGGTGGTCTCAGTTGATCTAGAAATATAGGAATACTGTCATGTCAGAATCTGCAAGCTGACACTGATTAAAGGTTAAAGAGCGACTGCCTTTAAAAAGCAACGAATCCCTTTGAAAACGACCTATGTGGCATCAATATGAGTCAGAAACAGTTATTCTAGTGTCAAAATTGACTGAAGTGTAAATAGGATAATTTTCATCATAAAGTCAGTCTCGTCTAAAATGGAGTTTGGAACATCCGTCCGTCACAACAGCTAAAGGAAGGTTGGGTTTTGATTGGACGATGTCCATTAGCCCACTAACATGGGGTGAACAGCTGCGGTGATTGCTCTCTATCCAATAGCATAGACAGAGAGACAGACCTGCCCAGCAGCTCTGACTTTGTTTACATAAGACAACACTTCACACATTTTTTTACTTGAGAAATAGTGCACCAAACAACTTAGTTAGATGTAAAATTGCTCAACTAAAACATCCTCTGTGAAAATGTCAAAATTAATTACCGATTTCTTGAGTGTGGTCCTCTGTAGCTCAGCTGGTAGAGCACGGCGCTTGTAACGCCAAGGTAGTGGGTTCGATCCCCGGGACCACCCATACACAAAAATGTATGCACGCATGACTGTAAGTCGCTTTGGATAAAAGCGTCTGCTAAATGGCATATAATTTAATTATATAATATAATTGAGTTATATTAGATTCATTCTGGGGATTTTGAGGAAGTAAAATAGGCTTCTACAGTGTCTCATGGGGGTCAAACATCATTAACCAAATGCGGAATTGGTCAGGAAACACACCTCCAAGACTGAAATCAATTTTTTCTAATGAGCAACAGAAAAACACACGTGCCAATCGGTGTGTCCAGTGACCACACCGTGTCCATCAGTTGAGTGATACCATCTATTGCCCTCACTTCTCAAGAAGTCCTTTAAAATTGTGATTTTCACCTAAGCGAGATGTAGCCTCTACAAATAAAATGGGTAACATTTGAGGTACCGGAGGCCTGGTATTGTTTGTTTACCTTGGCGTACTGCAGGGCGTCTTGTCTTTGGAGGCAGACTTTGGGATGCCCATGGCGTTGGTTCTGTTGGTGGACTGGGGAGTCTTGCGTTTGCCTGCGCTCATGGGGGTGCCGTGGCTCTTGGAGAGAGCGGTCATGAAGTCCCTGTTGACGCCGTTATGCTTGGACTTGTTGTTACAGGTGTGGCAGGTAGCCATCTGGGATGGCGAGAGGAGGAGTGGATTAAATTCTAAGTAGGAGTAATGACATTTCTCTGTATTTACAGGTGACAAATCCATTGTTTCTATTTAAATTTCACACAGGGAACAGGATTCTCATGTGGAGATTACTCTTAATTGGACACAACGTGTCTCAAAAAAAAATCTGGAAGTTAATGTCTGCAAGTGAGTTACCAAAAGTGACTAACCAAAAGTGGTTAACTCCCTGATTACTTCCCTGGTTGCCTAGGGAATAGGGCCATCATTTGGGACACAGACCCTGTCTCCCTGTGCTGAAAACCCACATCCAGACCACTCCTTTTCCATTCACACACGTCAATAGAAACAGGATAACAATCATGATTGTGTCATGCCAGGTTATTTGGCTTAGTCTCTTTTCAGCAGCTGCACAGCCCCAGATGTCTAGCTATAGGCCTTTCTCTGACACACAAAATCAAATCAACATTCCATACAACTACAGATGAAGTAAGTGCAATCCAATGCACTTTCAGAGCCTGGGTGGGTCATCTGGCGACTGCCCCATTCTGTCCATCCCATCGATTGCACTAACAAAATGGCCCCTGGAACCAGAGTGCAGAGGGGCCAGGGTGAGATGCCAGAGGGCCAGGGTGAGAGGTCAGAGGGGCCAGTGTGAGGGGCCAGGGTAAGAGGTCAGAAGGGCCAGGGTGAGGGGCCAGGGTGAGAGGCCAGAGGGGCCAGGGTGAGAGGTCAGAGGGGCCAGGGTGAGATGCCAGAGGGCCAGGGTGAGAGGCCAGAGGGGCCAGGGTGAGAGGCCAGAGGGGCCAGGGTGAGAGGTCAGAGGGGCCAGGGTGAGAGGCCAGAGGGGCCAGGGTGAGATGCCAGAGGGCCAGGGTGAGAGGTCAGAGGGGCCAGGGTGAGAGGTCAGAGGGGCCAGGGTGAGAGGTCAGAGGGGCCAGGGTGAGAGGCCAGAGGGCCAGGGTGAGATGCCAGAGGGCCAGGGTGAGAGGTCAGAGGGGCCAGGGTGAGATGCCAGAGGGCCAGGGTGAGAGGTCAGAGGGGCCAGTGTGAGGGGCCAGGGTAAGAGGTCAGAGGGGCCAGGGTGAGAGGTCAGAGGGGCCAGGGTGAGAGGTCAGAGGGGCCAGGGTGAGAGGTCAGAGGGGCCAGGGTGAGAGGCCAGAAGGGCCAGTGTGAGGGGCCAGGGTAAGAGGTCAGAGGGGCCAGGGTGAGAGGTCAGAGGGGCCAGGGTGAGGGGCCAGAGGGGCCAGGGTGAGAGGCCAGAGGGGCCAGGGTGAGAGGCCAGAGGGGCCAGGGTGAGAGGCCAGAGGGGCCAGGGTGAGAG
This sequence comes from Coregonus lavaretus, assembly GCF_964263955.1. NCBI lineage: Eukaryota > Metazoa > Chordata > Actinopteri > Salmoniformes > Salmonidae > Coregonus > Coregonus lavaretus. Next base: position 4,654,509 of record NC_139990.1, on the reverse strand, counting down.
GCCAGAGGGGCCAGGGTGAGAGGCCAGAGGGGCCAGTGTGAGAGGCCAGAGGGGCCAGGGTGAGAGGCCAGAGGGGCCAGGGTGAGAGGCCAGAGGGGCCAGGGTGAGAGGCCAGAGGGGCCAGGGTGAGAGGCCAGAGGGGCCAGGGTGAGAGGCCAGAGGGGCCAGGGTGAGAGGTCAGAGGGGCCAGGGTGAGAGGCCAGAGGGGCCAGGGTGAGAGGCCAGAGGGGCCAGGGTGAGAGGTCAGAGGGGCCAGGGTGAGAGGCCAGAGGGGCCAGGGTGAGAGGCCAGAGGGGCCAGGGTGAGAGGCCAGAGGGGCCAGGGTGAGAGGTCAGAGGGGCCAGGGTGAGAGGTCAGAGGGGCCAGGGTGAGGGGCCAGGGTGAGAGGTCAGAGGGGCCAGGGTGAGAGGTCAGAGGGGCCAGGGTGAGAGGCCAGAGGGGCCAGGGTGAGGGGCCAGGGTGAGAGGCCAGAGGGGCCAGGGTGAGGGGCCAGGGTGAGAGGCCAGAGGGGCCAGGGTGAGGGGCCAGGGTGAGAGGCCAGAGGGGCCAGGGTGAGAGGCCAGAGGGGCAGGGTGAGAGGCCAGAGGGCCAGGGTGAGAGGCCAGAGGGGCAGGGTGAGAGGCCAGAGGGCCAGGGTGAGAGGCCAGAGGGGCAGGGTGAGAGGCCAGAGGGCCAGGGTGAGAGGCCAGGGTGAGAGGCCAGAGGGGCCAGGGTGAGAGGCCAGAGGGGCAGGGTGAGAGGCCAGAGGGCCAGGGTGAGAGGCCAGAGGGGCCAGGGTTAGAGGGGCTACTGTATGACAGAGGGCTAAAAGGAGACGGCGCTCATATGCCCTGAGTGACGCAGGCAACCAGAGGCCTACTCAAGACTCGCTCAGTCACTCTCATTTCTCTTTCTTAGTTCTTCTCACCCCCCCTCCCCTTCTCACAGCAGACAATTACTTGTAAGACTTGTCTCAGGAGGAAAACATTGGCTTACTAAACTCTGTTTTTATCTCTGCATCTATCCTATATCTAGGTTACAAAATGGCCTGTGTTGTGTGTGTAATATGGACTTCTGCATTTCAAGTATGTCCTCTTGTGCTTTTACATAAAATAGTGTGTGCAAGTAAACAAAACGCAATGAAATACACACTTTAGCAAGCCAATTGGACTCAATGTCATGATGTTGTTCCTGTGACCCAAGACAGCAATTGGCATCTCCTGGAGCCCTGCCAGACAACAACACTTTGTGCCCTTTCGGTAAACGTGAAATGTGAGTGTGATCATTTCATGATCTGGGACGAAGCCTATAAACAGCACCACAACGGGCCTGTCACAAGGTCCGCGGAAACTTTACAAGCCTATAAGGTGCACTGCTGCACACAAACAGAACTAGCATCCATCTGTGACCCGTCAGCAAATCACCAAGAGGTAGTGTTACATTTGTTGCAACATAAAGATTACGAAATCAAGTAATCTACCCCACCCAAAGACGTCAGGACTCCCCGAATCTCTCGTGGACAGACAACGTAAACATACACATCTGACCAAATTATGACAGACAACATAAACATCTGACCAAATGACGGGACATTTTTGTTCTGGTTTAGGTCTAACCGAGATTAGGACATTCCAAAAACAACAATTTCAACATCACTGACAGGCACATGCCAAATGACATCCCAAACCCTCTGATCCCAACACATCCATAATTTCCATAAAAACTGCATGCATCCATAGAAACAAAACATGCAGTGTCGGCAGATTCTGAGTCAGGCTGTTGACAGTGCTGAACGCTAATGCTGTGGAAAAGAACTCACCGATACAAAGGTAGCCATGTTGCTGCTGAAAGTCTAACAGGTGGCAGAGTAGAGTTTCACTGAACCAGTGATGACCTGGCAGACCTAAGTATGAGTCTGAGTGAGAATGTTTACTACTGAGCCCTGCGTGTCCAGCCTTATAAAGCAGAGAGCAGCACAGAAGCCGAGCCCATCCCGAGCCCAACAGCTGGCCAGCCAATCAATCAACAGCAGCGGTGGAAGAGGGCGCAGCCTGTAGATGGGTTGACTCTGTGGTCGCTGACTGTAACTGGCACCACTTCCCATGCCAACAGCCCTAATCCATTTTATTTTTTCGGAATGAAGGAAATGTCTGTTATGTTTACCAAAAGTTAAGGAAATACTAGCGTTCAAGAACTCGCCTTCGAACCTAAAAAAACACATTGAGGTAAGCCTACTGTTAGCATGCTAGCTAACATTAGCTAACCTAGCTAGCCCACATTTGCTAATGCAACAAACAGTGTTAGTTGATGCTAGCTAATCCTATATACCTAAATAGTTCACTAGCTAGTAACTACCTACTTTAGCTGGCTAAAATGTGCCCAGATTCAGAAGCTTAGTTAGCTAACGCAATCTAACTAAACTGACACGAGTTAACTAGCTAACTTGTTAACTTGTAATTTCCGAATCTGGGCACATTTTAGTCAGCTAACCTTAGTCTAGCCAAATACCTTTTCCCTAAACACCTGGTCAAGCTAGCTAGCTAACTAATGTTAGCTTTCGGGTGTTAGCGAGCCATTTGTGAGGTTCTATTTTCTAATAATTGGATTGAAGTGATGAATAGCTTAGAAGGAATGCATTAATGAGGAGCATAGGTTTGAACTATACTGATATAAATTGTTTCACATAACAGGCTGTGATTCATGTGAGGAACGTTAGGGGCTAGGATGAGATAAAACTTGTATTTCTTATAGATAAGACTTGTATTTCTCACAGATACGAACACTGCTTCTTTGTGATCTGTGAACCTTCCAAGGACATGGGTACTGCAAAAAAAGTGCTAACTCCACAGGTTGTTATGATAAACTTATGCCTGGCAACAGTGTGCAACAAATGGAGCGCCGAGGGGTTGGGACCAACCCGTGCGCCAACGGATTGGCTGAGTAAGTCTAAACCACGCTCAGTCTACTCTGATTGGTCAGCAGAGAGGTGGGAACTCTCTCTCTCTGTCAGAGTATTTGAAGAAGAACCTGTAACAATGGATTCAGTTCTCTGAGTGCCCTGCGAGGTATTTCAGTGGACCCGTATATACGAACCTTCATACTTATCATACATACATTTTGCATATAATACATTTAGCTTGGATTGAAGATCTCTTGATTCTTATTCCAATACCAGATTTGAATTACGCAATTTCTAACAATTTTATTCCTTGTGTTAGTTGATAAAGTTGTTCTTACCTAGCTAATTACTATATATTTAAGTTATTGATGTATCCTACTAGCTATATCAATTAACATAGTTTTTTCTCATTGTTATATTAAATGGTGGTCAAACTCTCACTCAACTGTTTATAGCTTTAAAATGAGGATCCTATACCTTAAGTATTTGGTGATGGTGGTTATGTTGCTAAGTAACTGTCTCTCTTTTCCTTTTCTTCTTATTTCAGAGAAAGCATGTACACCATCTTAAGAAGTATGGAGAACTGAAGAGAAAGCATGTACACCATCTTAAGAAGTATGGAGAACTGACAGCAAACACACTGAAGAGAAAACATGCCCCTAATACTCCCTCCACCATCAAGCAGAGCACATTACTGAAGACAGTGTCTAAAAAAAATCAATCGACAAAGCGGTGGTGAAGTATGTGGTCCATGGGCTTCAACCATTCGCTGTTGTAGAACAAGAACCGTTCAGAGAGTTTGTCCAGGATCTGCAGCCGAACTCAAAGATCTTATCAAGGCCCACACTGCGCTCCAGGATTGATGAAGCCTCCACGGAAATGAAGAAGAAGGTGACTGAGGCCATGAGAGGAGTTGACCACATCGCCACCACCACCGACTGCTGGTCTGCAAGAAGACGGAGTTTCATTGGTGTTACAGCCCACTGGATAGACCCTGACAGTCTCAACAGATGCTCTGCAGCCCTGGCCTGTAAACGGTTGAGAGGATCGCACACCTTTGATGTGTTGGCAGGAGCCCTAAATGACATCCATTCTGAGTTAAAAATCCGGGGTATGATTGTGAGAATAACAACCGACAACGGCTCTAACTTCTTGAAAGCTTTCCAAGTTTTTGGAGAAGATGAAAACAACAAGGCAGTGGAAGCAGTGGGTGGTGAAGCAGCTCAGCCAACGAGGCAGTGGAAGCAGTGGGTGGTGAAGCAGCTCAGCCAACGAGGCAGTGGAAGCAGTGGGTGGTGAAGCAACTCAGCCAACAAGGCAGTGGAAGCAGTGGGTGGTGAAGCAGCTCAGCCAGGACAGGAAGATGGTGAAGAGGAACAAGAGCAGAGTGAAGAAGTGGAGTTTGTTGATGTGGCAACGATCCTGAATGAAGATGATGGTTTTGAGTACCAGCTGCCGAAGCACCAGCGCTGTGCTTGCCACCTACTCAACTTAGTATCTACAGTCGATGCCCTGAAAGCAACATCCAGTGAGGCTTACAAAAAAAGTGTCCCGTTCAACATTTGGCAAGTGCCATACGGAAGATCCACACTTGCAGTCTAAACCGTTGAAGATGATTGCGACCTCCAGCTGCTACAAGGTGGAACTCCTGGTTCATGGCTGTAGAAAGACTCCTGAGGATCGTCAAAGACAAAGGAGAGGCAGCCGTCAGAGTTCTTTGCACATACTTTGAGGTTCCAATGTAAGTAAGGATTATGTATTATTTTGTCATAATTTAAGGTCTTGAATGTTGTCTAAATCTGTTGCAGTGTTTCCTGACCCTTTGCTTGGGGACAAATAACTGCTTCACATGTTGTAGCCATACACTATCATTGATCCATTTAGTCAACTACTCATCCAGCCATTGATTACTGTAGTAAAATCAGGTGAAATGGTTAGTGGTCCTCTTTGTATAGGGTTAGGAAACAGTATATATATATTTTTCATAGGTTCAATACAGCTGAATTCGCCTTCCTCACAGAGTATGCTGCCACCATGAGCACAGTAGCAAAGGCCATCAACATCCTGCAGGCTGAAACCAATGTCCAGATGGGGTGGCTACTTCCAACTATCAACCTGCTGATCACAAAACTTGACCAAATCAAGTTGTCCCTAAAGTACTGTAAGCCTCTGGTGGATGCGCTCCAACTGGGACTGAAGAAGTGCTTCCACCACATGTTTCACGAACCTGAGCTGATCGCAGCTGCAATCCTTCTCCCCAAATTCAAAACAACGTGGACAAAGGATGGGTAAGACAACGTGGTTAATTAACAGTATTTTATTATTCATAAACAACTGTGTATAGTGTACATTTTGACACTTCATAGATTTGAGAACCACCCATTTAAACTACAATCCTGAATTTGTGGTTCAGTCCAGTGGGTAGCCTACTTAGCCCTGTTGCTTGGTTTATATGGATGGGGGGTGGGGATGGATTAATGTAGGCTCATAACGGCCTGATTTCTATTGTCATCTTCCTTGTATTTCAGGAATGGACTACATCAAGGACCACCTGGAAGAACCCTTGCTGCAGCTAGGTGATGGCACCAGTTCATCAGCTGAGGAGGACTTCTTCTCTGACATGAAGACGTCTCAAGCACAAGAAAGCTCCAATCAGCTGGACGGATACCTGGCCTGTTCAGCTGATCATATGGAGTTGCTCAAGTCCTTCACGGCAGTCTGTAAGCTGTCTTTGAGGCGAAACACACCCTTACCTGCATCAGCTGCATGTGAAAGGCTGTTCAGCATTGCAGGATTTGTTTTCAGCCCCAGGAGAGCAAGGCTGGATTCCAGAAACTTTGAAAACCAGCTTTTACTGAAGATGAACCCTAAATTCTTCAACTTCAAGTAATGACAGCTTAACGCTAACAAGCCCATGGACACGGATGCCTTACGCGTTTTGTTAATTTACGTTTAAAATTCACAAGTTATAGGTGTCCTTGTTACAAAGGCATGACCTGACACACTGATTTCTAGTACAGTTCTATCAGTGGTGATGTCCTCATATTCATACAGTGAGGTTGTGTGCAGTACTTTTGATAAGCTCGTCAACATTTTTATTTTATGTAGGGTTCTATTATAGGATGTTTTTTCTAAAGCAAAGTGACTGTGATTGGAAGTGTTTACTGGCTATATTCCTTCATTAGTAAGGCATACAGTGGCTTGCAAAAGTATTCACCCCCCTTGGCATTTTTCCTATTTTGTTGCCTTACAACCTGGAATTAAAATGGATATTTTGGGGGTTTGTATCATTTGATTTACACAGCATGCCTACCACTTTGAAGATGCAAAATAGTTTTTATTGTGAAACAAACAAATAAGACAAAAAAACAAACGTGAGCGTGCATAACTATTCACCCCCCAAAAGTCAATACTTTGTAGAGCGACCTTTTTGGGGGATTTTTGCCCATTCTTCAAGCCAAAACTGCCCCAGGTCCTTCAAGTTCGAAGGGTTCCGCTGGTGTACAGCAATCTTTAAGTCATACCACAGATTCTCAATTGGATTGAGGTCTGGGCTTTGATTTGGCCGTTCCAAGACATTTAAATGTTTCCCCTTAAACCACTCGAGTGTTGCTTTAGCAGTATGCTTAGGGTTATTGTCCTGCTGGAAGGTGAACCTCCGTCCCAGTCTCAAATCTCTGGGAGACAAACAGGTTTCCCTCAAGAATTTCCCTGTATTTAGCACCATCCATCATGCCTTCAATTCTGACCAGGTTCCCAGTCCCTGCCGATGAAAAACATCCCCACAGCATGATGCTGCCACCACCATGCTTCACTGTGGGGATGGTGTTCTCGGGGTGATGAGAGGTGTTGGGTTTGCGCCAAACATAGCGTTTTCCTTGATGGCCAAAAAGCTCAATTTTAGTCTCATCTGACCAGAGTACCTTCTTCCATATGTGTGGAGAGTCTCCCACATGCCTTTTGGTGAACACCAAACGTGTTTGCTTATTTATTTCTTTAAGCAATGGCTTTTTTCTGGCCACTCTTCTGTAAAGCCCAGCTCTGTGGAGTGTACGGCTTAAAGTGGTCCAATGGACAGATACTCCAATCTCCGCTGTGGAGCTTTGCAGCTCCTTCAGGGTTATCTTTGGTCTCTTTGTTGCCTCTCTGATTAAGGCCCTTCTTGCCTGGTCTGTGAGTTTTGGTGGGCGGCCCTCTCTTGGAAGGTTTGTTGTGGTGCCATATTATTTCCATTTTTTAATAATGGATTTAATGGTGTTCCGTGAGATGTTCAAAAATGGCGCCGGAGAAGATGGCTCTAACCAATTGTACTATTATGTGTGTTTTTCCGCGTTATTTGTAATTTATTTTGTACATAATGTTTCTGCCATCGTCTCTTATAACCAAAAAGAGCTTCTGGATATCAGGACAGCGATTACTCACCTCGTATTGGACGAATAATTTTTCTTCAACGAGGCGGCCGCGAAGGATATCCTACAGACACCCGACAAGGCCCAAATCCCCGTCATTCGCATGAGGAAGAGACGGAGATATCGTGGACGTAGGTCGGGGTGCCTTGTAAGGATCCGATGGCGAGCGAGTAAACTGCCGCTCCCATCAATCCTATTAGCCAATCTTCAATCATTGGAAAATAAATTGGATGACCTAAGATTACGGTTATCCTACCAACGGGACATTAAAAACTGTAATATCTTATGTTTCACCGAGTCGTGGCTGAACGACGACATGGATAACATACAGCTAGCGGGCTATACGCTACATCGGCAGGATAGAACGGCTGAATCCGGTAAGACAAGGGGTGGCGGTCTGTGTATATTTGTAAACAACAGCTGGTGCACAAAATCAAATACTAAGGAAGTCTCGAGGTTTTGCTCGCCTGAGGTAGAGTATCTTATGATAAGCTGTAGACCACACTATTTACCAAGAGAGATTTCATCTATATTTTTCATAGCTGTCTATTTACCACCACAAACCAATGCTGGCATTAAGATTGCACTGACTGAGCTGTATAAGGCCATAAGTCAACAGGAAAACGCTCATCCAGAGGATGCGCTCCTAGTGGCCGGGGACTTTAATGCAGGGAAACTTAAATCCGTTCTACCTCATTTCTACCAGCATGTTAAATGTGCAACCAGAGGAAAAAAAACTCTAGACCACCTTTACTCCACACACAGAGACACATACAAAGCTCTCCCTCGCCCTCCATTTGGCAAATATGACCATAACTCTATCCTCCTGATTCCTGCTTATAAGCAAAAACTAAAGCAGGAAGCACCAGTGACTCGGTTAATAAAAAAGTGGTCAGATGACGCAGATGCTAAGCTACAGGACTGTTTTGCTAGCACAGACTGGAACATGTTCCGGGATTCTTCAGATAGCATTGAGGAGTACACCACATCAGTCACTGGCTTCATCAATAAGTGCATCGATGATGTCGTCCCCACAGTGACCGTACGTACATACCCCAACCAGAAGCCATAGATTACAGGAAACATCCGCACTGAGCTAAAGGGTAGAGCTGCCGCTTTCAAGGAGCGGGACTCTAACCCGGACGCTTATAAGAAATCCTGCTATGCCCTCCGACGAACCATCAAACAGGCAAAGAGTCAATACAGGACTAAGATTGAATCGTACTACACCGGCTCTGACGCTCGTCGGATGTGGCAGGACTTGAAAACTATTACAGACTACAAAGGGAAGCATAGCCGCGAGCTTCCCAGTGACACAAGCCTACCAGACGAGCTAAACCACTTCTATGCTCGCTTTGAGGCAAGCAACACTGAAGCATGCATGAGAGCATCAGCTGTTCCAGATGACTATGTGATCACGCTCTCCGTAGCCGATGTGAGTAAGACTTTTAAGCAGGTCAACATTCACAAGGCCGCAGGGCCAGATGGATTACCAGGACGTGTACTCTGAGCATGTGCTGACCAACTGGCAAGTGTCTTCACTGACATTTTCAAGATGTCTCTGACTTGAGTCTGTAATACCAACATGTTTCAAGCAGACCACCATAGTCCCCATGCCCAAGGACACTAAGATAACCTGCCTAAATGACTACCGACCCGTAGCACTGACGTCTGTAGCCATGAAGTGCTTTGAAAGACTGGTCATGGCTCACATCAACACCATTATCCCAGAAACCCTAGACCCACTCCAATTTGCATACCGCTCCAACAGATCCACAGATGATGCAATCTCTATTGCACTTCACACTGCCCTTTCCCACCTGGACAAGAGGAACACCTACGTGAGAATGCTATTCATTGACTACAGCTCAGCATTCAACGTCATAGTGCCCTCAAAGCTCATCACTAAGCTAAGGATCCTGGGACTAAACACCTCCCTCTGCAACTGGATCCTGGAATTCCTGACGGGCCGCCCCCAGGTGGTAAGGGTAGGTAACAACACATCTGCCACACTGATCCTCAACATGGGGGCCCCTCAGGGGTGCGTGCTCAGTCCCCTCCTGTACTCCCTGTTCACCCATGACTGCATGGCCAGGCACGACTCCAACACCATCATTAAGTTTGCCGACGACACAACAGTGGTAGGCCTGATCACCGACAACGATGAGACAGCCTATAAGGAGGAGGTCAGAGACCTGGCCGTGTGGTGCCAGGATAACAACCTCTCCCTCAACGTGACCAAGACAAAGAAGATGATTGTGGACTACAGGAAAAAAAAGAGGACTGAGCACGCCCCCATTCTCATCGACGGGGCTGTAGTGGAACAGGTTGAGAGCTTCAAGTTCCTTGGTGTCCACATCACCAACGAACTATCATGGTCCAAACACACCAAGACAGTCGTGAAGAGGGCACGACAAAGCCTATTCCCCCTCAGGAGACTAAAAAGATTTGGCATGGGTCCTCAGATCCTCAAAAAATTCTACAGCTGCACCATCGAGAGCATCCTGACTGGTTGCACCACCGCCTGGTATGGCAACTTCTTGGCCTCCGACCGCAAGGCACTACAGAGGGTAGTGCGTACGGCCCAGTACATCACTGGGGCCAAGCTTCCTGCCATCCAGGACCTCTATACCAGGAGGTGTCAGAGGAAGGCCCTCAAAATTGTCAAAGACTCCAGCCACCCTAGTCATAGACTGTTCTCTCTGCTACCGCACGGCAAGCGGTACTGGAGTGCCAAGTCTAGGTCCAAAAGACTTCTCAACAGCTTCTACCCCCAAGCCATAAGACTCCTGAACAGCTAATCATGGCTACCCGGACTATTTGCACTGCCCCCCCACCCCATCTTTTTACGCTGCTGCTACTCTGTTAATTATTTATGCATAGTCACTTTAACTCTACCCACATGTACATATTACTTCAACTACCTCTACTAGCCGGTGCCCCCGCACATTGACTCTGCACCGGTACCCCCCTGTATATATAGCCTCCCTACTGTTATTTTATTTTACTTCTGCTCTTTTTTTCCTCAACACTTTTTTGTTGTTGTTTTATTTTACTTTTTTATTTATTGTTGGTTAAGGGCTGTAAGTAAGCATTTCACTGTAATGTCTGCACCTGTTGTATTCGGCGCATGTGGCCAATAAAATTAGATTTCATTTGATTGGAAAGTTTCTGATATTTTTTTATAACCCAACCCTGATCTGTACTTCTCCACATCTTTGTCCCTGACCTGTTTGGAGAGCTCCTTGGTCTTCATGGTGCCACTTGCTTGGTGGTGGCCCTTGCTTAGTGGTGTTGCAGACTCTGGGGCCTTTCAGAACAGGTGTATATATACACTGAGATCACGTGACACTTAAATAAAGTCCACCTGTGTGCAATCTAACTAATTATGTGACTTCTGAAGGTAATTGGTTGCACCAGAGCTTATTTAGGGGCTTCATAGCAAAGGGGGTGAAAACATATGCATGCACCACTTTTCTGTTATTTATTTTTTTGAATTTTTTGAAACAAGTAATTTTTTTTCATTTCACTTCACCAATTTGGACTATTTTGTGTATGTCCATTACATGAAATCCAAATAAAAATCCATTTAAATTACAGGTTGTAATGCAACAAAATAGGAAAAACGCCAAGGGGGATGAATACTTTTGCAAGGCACTGTAATTCTATTTAGTCTGTAAGAGATGTATTTTGAAGTGTTGCCTATTTGAGAATCCACTTTCTTTTTAAAATCTGAGCTCTTCTTGCATCTGTAAGACTGTTACCTTTCAGAAAAGCTCAAACCAAATAAAAGGTCTGGCTGTTTTGCTTTTTGGATTTACGGCTCTTACGTTTCATACTTTTACTTTTGATACTTAAGTACATTTACCTTACGGCTATTTAATATCAGGTACTTAAAAACTTTTACTCAAGTAGTATTCTAATGGGTGACTTTTACTTGAGTCATTTTCCAGTAAGGTATCTTTACTTTTACTCAAGTATGGCTTTTGGGTACTTTTTTCACCACTGCTTAATATAAGGAATTTGATGTATAACATTTACTTTTACTCAAGTATGATGATTGAGTACTTTTTCCAACACTGTACTTAAGTACATTTGAAAACAGATACTTTTAGACTTTTACTCAAGTAGTATTTTACTTGGTGACTTTCACTTGAGTAATTTTCTATTAAAGGTATCTTTACTCAAGTATGACAATTGAGTACTTTTTCCACCACTGATCATAGGCAGGGGACTCCCGACAAAGAAATTACTATTTTGACCATAGTATTAGTTCAATCAATTTAAAAGGAATAAAACACAATACAGATAGCATAGTGTTAGCCTAGGCCTTTGATAGTGCTGTTGAACATATCTGGTGTACCATTGACGCACCTTTGTGAAGATAATCATTGTTGAGGCATTGTGCAAGGCCTGCATCCAGCAACGTCACGAGTCACGTGACCTATTTTTGCAGCTGTTTCAGCACAGCACTACAGGGAGAGAGAGTGGGAGAGGGCAAACTAGTTTCATTGTATGGAATCACTTGGGAGTTTCTGGATTTTGGGTAAACTTCTCCTTTAACGCTAGTAGGGAGTCCACACACTTAAAGGGATACTTCAGGATTTTTGCAATTTCCCCAGAGTCAGATGAACTTGTGGATACCATTTTTATGTCTCTGTGTCCAGTATGAAGGAAGTTAGAGGTAGTTTCGCGAGCCAATGCTAACTAGCGTCAGCGCAATGACTAGAAGTGTATGGGTATGACTAGAATGCTAGAATGCTAACAGATACCCATACACACTTAGTCATTGCGCTAACGCTAGTTAGCAATTGCGCCAGCGCTTGTTAGCAACCTCCTTCAAGTTGCACGCAGAGACATAAAAATGGTATCCACAAGTTAATCTGACTCTGGGGAAATAGATAAAGGACCTCATTGCCAACATCCCAAAGTATCCCTTTAATACTACATTCCAACTCCTTAAGGAGTTTGAGAGCCCTATGATAGAGAGCAGGAGGCGGCGGTGAAGGGGGTGGGTGTGTTTAGGGTGCCCAGGCACCTCTAGTGGACAGGCTAACATCATAGGGCTCTCTGGTAGAGCATAGTAGCTCAGCTGGTAGAGCACGGCGCTTGTAACGCCAAGGTAGTGGGTTCGATCCCCGGGACCACCCATACACAAAAAAAAATGTATACACGCATGACTGTAAGTCGCTTTGGATAAAAGCGTCTGCTAAATGGTATATTATTTATTATTTTATTTATCATCAGCTGGCCGGCGATACCATACTCTATCTAGTGTGTCATGACAGCGCCTAAGAAAAGCTTATTTTGCCTATTGATGATTTGCACATAGTTTGAGAAACAAACGCCTCACAGGTCCTCAACTGGCAGCTTGAGACTGGTGTTTTGTGGGTACTATTTAATGAAGCTGCCAGTTGAGGACCTGTGAGGCGTCTGTTTCTCAAACTAGACACTCTAATTTATTTGTCGTCTAGATCAGTTGTGCACCGGGGCCTCCCACTCCTCTTTCTATTCTGGTTAGAGCCAGTTTGCGCTGTTCTGTGAAGGGAGTTGTACACAGCGTTGTACGAGATCTTCAGTTTCTTGTAAATTTCTCGCATGGAATAGCCTTCATTTCTCAGAACAAGAATAGACTGACGAGTTTCAGAAGAAAGTTATTTGTTTCTGGCCATTTTGAGCCCGTAATCGAACCTGTAATTGCTGATGCTCCAGATACTCAACTAGTTTCAAGAAGGCCAGTTTTATTGGTTCTTTAAATCAGCACAATAGTTTTCAGCTGTGCTAACATAATTGCAAAAGGGTTTTCTAATGATCAATTAGCCTTTTAAAATGATAAACTTGGATTAACAAACACAACGTGCCATTGGAACACAGGACTGATGGTTGCTGATAATGGGCCTCTGTACGCCTATGTAGATATTCCATTAAAAATCAGCCGTTTCCAACTACAATAGCCATTTACAACATTAACAATGTCTACACTGTATTTCTGATCAATTTGATGTTATTTTAATGGACAAAAAAATTGGTTTTCTTTCGAAAACAAGGACATTTCTAAGTGACCCCAAACTTTGAACGGTAGTGTATGTGTGAAATTTGTTTTGATTTACAATGGACCATTATCATGCACCTGTCTCGAAACAGGGGCAGGGGGAAAAAATACATGTCATCTATGCACTTAAATAGCAAATGGAGGACGCTATTCCCATGGTTCATTTTCATGCCATCCTGTTGTAAAGAGAAGCAATGTGCTTAATATTAGGAAAGTAGAGAAATAAATATAGTAGGCCTAGCCTATAGAAAGCTGATGGGATCCTCTTTTTAGTAGAGGCCATCACTCTGTTTTCTCACGCAATTGCATAGCCTATAGAAATGTTGAGCAACATGAGCTCATGGACTCTCATGAAGTGTTTGATTAGATTTCCGATCACATTTGCATTGATGTCAGAGTGATTAGAGGGACCATAGAGTGCTGAGTACCAGGCAGTTAGCAAGTTTGGTAGGATACTAATGACCAGCAGCAGCATCAGAGCTTGGAGAAGCCTAATTACTGTGACTAAACGGTCACGTGGAATTTGACTGCCATCATGACTCGTGACCGCCGGTGTGGCGGTAATACGGTCACTGTAACAGCCCTCCCCTTCCGGGAAGACCTATCAATTAGTCCTACACCTTTGTTGAATAGTGACGAGAATCATGACACCGACCCCAACCAAATCATACGCAATCATCGTCTACCTAATTGACCCCTAATCCATGTATCGTCTGTGTGCCGAGTACCTACACGTGAGCCAATGGCTAAGGGGATTGAGTGCAGTGTGTTCGTCAGCTCATTCTAACCTGTTGATTCTGGCTACAGGGGTACAGGCATAGAGCAGTCTAGCTAGCAGCATGTAGACAGGGTCTATACATCTGCTAGTTTGACAGGGCTCAGGATAGCTTATATACAGTACCTATTATGGGCAGGCCAAGCATTTGAAGGGCAAACAAAACAACACAGAAGCTTCAATAAAATACCAAAAAGATGAAACCTTCATCATTGAGCATTAACAAAAACGTGACTAGACAAAGGTCACCAATTCATGACCCAAAGTTGACCACTGCAAATGTCAATCTACTTGAGCCACCTTTACAGAATGTCTTTCCACATTCCTTGAGTGTAAACAAACATGCCTAGAGAAAGGTAACCAAATCATGACCAATAACTTGGCTAAACTGCACGTGCAATCTATGAATTGTATATAAGCAATTAAAGAGGCCTTGTGATTAAATGACGTCAACATCTATTAACTCCATCCCAATTCAATTTGCGTTGCAGTTTCAGGTTATGGTGATGAGTGGTAACTCAAACCCTCCTCTACTGTGCAGCCCCATACAGCTGTACAATCCTTCCCAACTGTTCCCTAGCAACAGAGGCTATGAGGTAAAGTTTCCCCTAAGTACAGATCTAGGATCAGCTTCCCCTCCCCCAATCCTAACCTTAACCATTAGATCAGCGTCTATCTTGGGGGTAATTTCACCCTACTCCGCAGCAGACCTCCAGAGAGAGACAGGTCAAGCTTGGAGTTTCTTTCAGCACATAGTCTGGATACTTCTGGACCGGACTGATGATCAGGCCTTGGAATGTCAACAGCACCTGCTGGTTCTTTTAGACTTTAAATCATGCGATCAGCAGCAAAATAGCCTGGTCCCACGTCTTTTTGACAGCACAGACAGATCTGAGACCAGGATCGCAACAAAAGATACCACAGATATTGTCTATGTGAACAGGGATCATAAGCAATCTCTGTTCTCCTTGCATATTTGATAAGCTATTTTCCTTTGATCTAAATACATAACATATAAAAGAGATGAGAGTGCTCTGGTCAGTGCTCACAGAGATAATTGTCATGCACATTCAACTGGTACAGTAGGTCACTGTGGGTGTTAAGACAAAGTCAGTGTTGAGAGGAGTCCTGCCACGGCTCAACACCTGTCTGTCAGTCAGTCACCTGGCACAGTAGAGGAGGAACTCTGAACATGATCAACCACAAAGCCACACAGTGTGGACTGGTCCGTAGGCTACCAGTGTTTCACACTTTCCACCGACACACAGGCACTCTCTGGCAAGTTGCAAACACATTGCGCGAATGCACCTACAAACTCAATAATGACCGACAGACAGTCACACACCGGATGACAAATATAGGCCACATTATGCACACTGATACACATAAACACAGACAACCACTTTAAACACATGCATGCTGACAAACACACACATCAATCCTGCAGATGGGCTTTTTGTTTTCTATTAATAGGCCGTGCTCCATAAATACTAATCCCCTCTTTCTCCCCCCCCCCTCCCCCCTCTCCTCCCCCCTCTCTTCTCTCCCCCCTCCCCTCTCTCCCCTATCCTCCTCTCTCCCCCCTCCCCTCCTCTCCCCTCCTCTCTCCTCTCCCCTCCTCTCTCTTCTCTCCTCCTCTCTCCCCTCCCCCCTCTCCTCCTCTCTCCCCCCTCCTCTCCCCTCCCCTCCCCTCTCATCCCCATCCCCTCCCATCCCCATCCCCTCCCAGCCCTCCCTGTGCTGCACTAAGCCAGGCCAGGCTGGCTGCTGTGCTGACCTTGTCTCTGGGGCTCCAACAGGCATCATTGCCCTTGAGGATGCTGACAGATGCATAGTGGAGACAACGACAGGCTGGCTTTAGCTGGATTTGGGCATCATGATGTTTTCATTTCCAGAGGTAATGGCAAGTGGTGAGAGTGGCACGTGTTGAATGGATACAGGATGGAGTCTGACAGTCAGGGTCCTAAATGGCACCCTCTTCCCTATGGTCTCTTGTCAAAAGTAGTGCATTAAGTAGGGAATAGGTTGCCATTTTGGAGGGGGACAGGGTGTATCTGGTTGGCATGCTATAGATGGGGGGACAGGGGGTATCTGGTTGGCATGCTATAGAGGGGAGACGGGGTATCTGGTTGGCATGCTATAGAGGGGAGAAGGTGGGTATCTGGTTGGCATGCTATAGAGGGGGGACAGGGGGTATCTGGTTGGCATGCTATAGAGGGGAGACGGGGTATCTGGTTGGCATGCTATAGAGGGGAGAAGGTGGGTATCTGGTTGGCATGCTATAGAGGGGGGACAGGGGGTATCTGGTTGGCATGCTATAGAGGGGGGACAGGGGGTATGAACGTGTGTGTGGGGGGGAGTGTATGTGTGTAGTCATCCCTCCCAGTGAGTTTCTGCAGATGAAGTAGTCATTAGCCAGCTGGCAGGGAAGGAGTGTGTGTGTGTCTGCGGTGTTGGTGTGTGTGTGTGTGTGTGGCTGCGGTGTTGGTGTGTGTGTGTGTGGCTGCGGTGTTGGTGTGTGTGGCTGCAGTGTTGGTGTGTGTGTGTGTGGCTGCGGTGTTGGTGTGTGTGTGTGTTTGTGGCTACGGTGTTGGTGTGTGTGTGTGTTTGTGGCTACGGTGTTGGTGTGTGTGTGTGTGTGGCTGCAGTGTTGGTGTGTGTGTGGCTGCGGTGTTGGTGTGTGTGGCTGCAGTGTTGGTGTGTGTGGCTGCGGTGTTGGTGTGTGTGTGTGTGGCTGCGGTGTTGGTGTGTGTGTGTGTTTGTGGCTACGGTGTTGGTGTGTGTGTGTGTGTGGCTGCAGTGTTGGTGTGTGTGTGTGGATGCGGTGTTGGTGTGTGTGGCTGCGGTGTTGGTGTGTGT
This sequence comes from Coregonus lavaretus, assembly GCF_964263955.1. Taxonomy (NCBI): domain Eukaryota; kingdom Metazoa; phylum Chordata; class Actinopteri; order Salmoniformes; family Salmonidae; genus Coregonus; species Coregonus lavaretus. The sequence goes on along the minus strand of NC_139990.1, from coordinate 4,637,536 downwards.
GGCTGCGGTGTTGGTGTGTGTGGCTACGGTGTTGGTGTGTGTGTCAGTGCAAGATGCTTATAATAATTCACTAAACACCTGGCAAATCCCAACATGTGCAGCATGAGCAAAGTGATTTTTTTCTATCAGAGCGTAGCTGGTGTCCTCCTGACTGCCTGTCTAAAAAAAAACCAAGGTGTCCTCCCGACTGCCTGTCTAAAAAAACAACAAGGTGTACTTCTGCCTGTCTAAAAAAAAAACAAGGTGTCCTCCTGACTGCCTGTCTAAAAACCCCCCAAGGTGTCCTCCTGACTGCCTGTCTAAAACCCCCCCAAGGTGGAGTCCTCCTGCCTGCCTGTCTGTCTAAAACCCCCCCAAGGTGTCTTCCTGCCTGCCTGTCTAAAACCCCCCAAGGTGTCCTCCTGCCTGCCTGTCTAAAACCCCCCAAGGTGTCCTCCTACATGCCTGTCTAAAACCCCCCAAGGTGTCCTCCTGCCTGCCTGTCTAAAACCCCCCAAGGTGTCCTCCTACATGCCTGTCTAAAACCCCCCAAGGTGTCCTCCTGCCTGCCTGTCTAAAACGCCCCCAAAGCAGTCAACCGCCCATCTCCCGTTGTCATCTTGCTGCTTCCCACCCTCTCCGGGTGTCAAAGCCCTCTGCTGCGCTTCTCTAACGTCCCGGGCGACACAGCAGCCAGGTTTCCATTGACCCAGGTTTTTTCCACAAAAGCAACAACAAAAATAATTGCAACATGTGTAATGAAAACGGCAGCTATAGGAGAAATGTTCTAAAGATCAACATTTTTATCCGTTTGTCAGGGGGGTGGATTTTTCTTTTCTTTTTCTTTATTGCAACAAAATATGATTAAAAGAGCGTTTTTCGAATAAATAATTTTGAAGGTACGCGGGCACCTGATGTCATCACGTAGGCCTAACTATCAAGCTCCACTCCACATTTAATTCTAAATGCCTACTGCTCTATTTTTTCAACTATAAAAATAATGTTTATTTGCAGGACAAGTATTGTCCTGACTTTCAAGAATGCCTGAATTGCTTCGCCTTGCTTTTCTGGATGGCTGGATGCAAGTTTCACCATTCAATTATTTCAGATCTACAGGAGTGCAAGTTTCACCATGGCACGGACCGTGGCAAACATTTCCATATCTCTCTGCACCGGTTGCATAGATACACCTGATTTAAATAGACCCGCAAGCTTCACATCAGACAGAATGAAGCTATGGGAAACACATTCATATTCCTCTTGAAACTTGGAGGCCACTAATGTGGAGTGATATACAAATCAAGGGGCTTTACACCGAGATATATAAATACATGAGTAAATAGGCTACATATGCGTGAATATAATGTAGCCTATATGAGGCTTGTGTGTGTGTGTGTGGTGTGTGTGTGTGGTGTGTGTGGTGTGTGTGTGTGTGTGTGTGTGTGTGTGTGGTGTGTGGTGTGTGTGTGTGTGTGTGTGTGTGTGTAAGGGGTGCAATAGCAAGAACTCTAAAAAGGCATTCTGTCAACACTACATGGAAGCTGTAACTAAAAACTAGATCTATAACTTCAATATCCTCAAAGACTTCCTACGTTTACTGGCCAAATGAATGCCACTAATCAAGTCATACTCAACGGTAATTTAGGCCTAGTAAATATCTCCACTAATCCTAAAACGGCAAACAGAAATGAGACATACAGTAAAAACAAACCCTTCTTAAAGCTGGGATCTGTGACCCTTCATCTCACTCTCCTTCCATTATTTATCACTCTCTTCCTGAGCAAAAGACTTCTGTTGGCATGGAATGACAGGAAGGGTGGGGGGTGGGGAACAGAGAGAGAGAGAGGGTGATAAATCTAATCTTCCTGCCTCAGTGTCATCGGCAGCTCCCACTAGAAGGTGTTGACAAACAGCAGCCCCGAGCGAATGAGCGAATGAGACGGAATTCTTCCTATTGTCTTCAGAGTGCCTCGTCTGCTTAAGGGTTAACAGTACACTCACAACCACGCATGTCTATGTGGGCCTCGCGGCTTCGCACCTAGACAGCTTGTGGAGCTCTTCTACTCACTGCTATTTTATGCCTGGGCGAGTGACCAGTGACCTCCAAGTTGAAAGGTAAAAATATATCTGCGAAAAATGCAGCTAAAGAGGATTCACTTACCAGTAAGTCACACGACAGAAGGGAAAATATCAACTTGTGCTACACAACAGAGTTCCTGTATTCAGGAAGCTCATCTTGAGTAACAATAAATTCATACTGATAATGAAGCTATTTGCTATAGTACTGTTTAAATACACAGTGCTTTCTCTGGATGAAACTAATGCACATTTGAAGTGAAGTAAACCACACTACAGGAGAGGTCCTTGGTCTTAAAAAACCACCTAGAGAGATAAAGCAATTTAGATATCTAGCGGTATAATTTCCACTTGTGTACCTTTTACCATAGAAATGGCCAACATAACTACTCTCTCTCGCCAAACGACTTGTGTTCGACCCTGACATAACCTAAGTGTTTATCTCCTTTGGCCCTGTCCCTATTTGACTCCACCGGGTCTGCACTAACTAAATGCTTTCTGTTCCTCTGTGATTGTTATCTGACTGGCCAATCACAACCTGACCCTGGCTGTGATCATTATCTGGCTGGCCAATCACAACCTGACCCTGGCTGTGATCATTATCAGGCTGGCAAATCACAACCTGACCCTGGCTGTGATCATTATCTGGCTGGCTAATCATAACCTGACCCTGGCTGTGATGATTATCAGGCTGGCCTATCACAACCTGACCTTGGCTGCCCAGGGATTCCTCCTCAGTGCGTCTGACCAGAGAGAGAACAGAGCCTCTCCAGTGCTGCATACCAAACAAGACAGTGTAAAAGCACTGCAGTTACAAAAAGGGCTTTAGAAATGAAATTTGATAGATTTATTGACACAGCAATCTGTTCGCTCCCACTCTCTGAGGGTTTCCCTCTGCAAAGTTGATGGGAGACTAGAGGAATGAAAGGGGAATACCTAACCTGACTTGAACACACTGGCCGTGTCCGAAATCTGTCTTGTCTACTACTTACTAAAATGACATACTATCATCAGCTGTGGTCAAACACACGGTGTGAAAACACCATTCTCTTCCTCAATAGTGTGCAGCGAATTCTACTAGCTGAAAAGCCTAAATGAGTATGACATCCTGGCATTTAAAGCATACTACATTTTCAATATTTCACTTACTATACAACTTTCAATTTTCGCATACCCAAAAAAGCTACTATTTAGAACGCAAGTATGGGACACGGCCAGTGTGCATTAGATGCTGCCAGAGATTTTCAATGAGGCAACGTTTCGACCGATATGAGTCTTCATTAGGCCATTGTCAATCAATGGTACTTTCCCTATTCTGTTTCCCTGATGGAGGAAAATGCCCCCATCTATCCTCTGACCTGCTACTCAGGCCATAGGGGAGGAGTTTGGACATACACGATATATATAAAAGTATATGGACACCCCTTCAAATAAGTGGATTCGGCTATTTCAGCCACAACCGTTGCTGACACGTGTATAAAATCTACAGTCGTATGAAAAAGTTTGGGCACCCCTCTGAGGCTGCATAACAATTTACTCTGTCGTCACAGAAAATGATCACAGTGTCATGCCATTCATTTTCTAATAAAAGCTGAGTACTGGGGTATTGTCCAGACAAAGATTTTTAGTGTAGCAATATTAAGTTGTATGAAATTAAATCAGATGTGAAAAATAGGCTATGCAAAAATTTGGCCACCCTTGTCATTCTGTTGATTTGAATAACTGTAACTACTTAGCACTGATTGATTGGAACACACAATTGGTTTGGTGAGCTCATTAAGCCTTGAACTTCATAGACAAGTGCATCCAATCATGAGAAAAGGTATTTAAGGTGGCCAATTGCAAGTTGTTGTTCTCTTTGACTCTCCTCTGAAGAGTGGCAACATGGGGGCCTCAAAACAACTCTCAAATGACCTGAAAACAAAGATTGTTCAACATTATGGTTTAGGGGAAGGCTACAAAAAGCTATCGCAGAGATGTAAGCTGTCAGTGGCCACTGTGAGGAACATAGTGAGGAAATGGAAGACCACAGGCACAGTTCTTGTTAAGGCCAGAAGTGGCAGGCCAAGTCAAATATCGGAGGGGCAAAGGCGAAGGATGGTGAGAACGGTCAAAAACAGCCCACAGACCATCTCCAAAGACCTACAACATCATCTTGCTGCAGATGGTGTCACTGTGCATCGTTCAACAATTCAGCGCACTTTGCACAAGGAGAAGCTGTACGGGAGAGTGATGCGGAAGAAGCCTTTTCTGCACACACGCCACAAACAGAGTCGCTTGAGGTATGCAAACGCACATTTGGACAAGCCAGCTTCATTTTGGAATTAGGTGCTGTGGACTGATGAAACAAAGATTGAGTAATTTGGTCATAACAAGGGGCGTTATGCATGGCGGCAAAAGAACACCGCGTTCCAAGAAAAACACTTGCTACCCACAGTAAAATTTGGTGGGGGTTCCATCATGCTGTGGGGCTGTGTGGCCAGTACCGGTTCTGGGAATCTTGTTAAAGTTGAGGGTCGCATGGATTCCACTCAATATCAGCAGATTCTTGGGAATAATGTTGAAGAATCAGTCACTAAGTTTAAGTTACGCCGGGGCTGGATATTTCAACGACCCAAAACACTGCTCAAAATCTACCCGGGCATTTATGCAGAGAAACAAGTACAATGTTCTGGAATGGCTATCCCAGTCCCCAGACCTGAATATCATTGAGAATCTGTGGGATGATTTGAAGCGGGCTGTCCATGCTCGGCAACCATCAAACCTAACTGAAGTGGAGATGTTTTGTAAGGAGGAATGGTCCAAAATACCTTCATCCAGAATCCAGACACTCATTAGAGGCTATAGGAAGCGTCTAGAGGCTGTTATTTTAGCAAAAGGAGGCTCTACTAAATATTGATGTGATTTTTCTGTTGGGGTGCCCAAATGTATGCACCTGTCTAATTTCGTTTTGATGCATATTGCAAATTTTCTGTTAATCCAATAAACCTAATTTCACTAATTAAATATTACTGTGTCCATCAGTTATTTGATAGATCAAAATGAAATTGCTGATCCAAACACCCAATTATTTATAAATGGATATCATGGAAATTGTCAGGGGTGCCCAAACTTTTTCATACGACTGTAGCACACAGCCATGCAATCTCCATAGGCTAACTAGGATGCCACCTTTCCAACAAGTCAGTTGGTCAAATTTCTGCCCTGCTAGAGCTGCCCTGGTCAACTGTAAGTGCTGTTATTGTGAAGTGGAAACGTCTAGGAGCAACAACGGCTCAGCCGAAGTGGTACACACAAGCTCACAGAACAGGACCGCCGCGTGCTGAAGCACGTAGTGCGTAAAAATCGTCTGTCCTCGGTTGCAACACTCACTACCGAGTTCCAAACTGCCTCTGGAAGCAACGTCAGCACAAGAAATGTTCGTCGGAAGCTTCATGAAATGGGATTCCATTACCGAGCACACAAGCCTAAGATCACCCTGCGCAATGCCAAGCGTCGGCTGTAGTGGTGTAAAGCTCGCCACCATTGGACTCTGGCGCAGTGGAAAAGCATTCTCTGGAGTGATGAATCATGCTTCACCATCTGGCAGTCCGACGGACAAATCTGGGTTTGGCAGATGCCAGGAGAACCCTACCTGCCCCACTGCATAGTGCCAACTATAAAGTTTGGTGGAGGAATAATGGTCTGGGGCTTAGTTCCAGTGAAGGGAAATCTTAACGCTACAGCATACTGTATAATGACATTCTAGATTATTCTGTGCTTCCAACTTTGTGACAACAGTTTGGGGAAGGCCCTTTCCTGTCTCTGCATGACAATGCCCCCATGCACAAAGCGAGGTCCATACAGAAATGGTTTGTCGAGATTGATGTGGAAGAACTTGACTGGCCTGCACAGAGCCCTGACCTCAACCCCATCAAACACCTTTGGGATGAATTGGAATGCCGACTTCGAACCAGGCCTAATTGCTCAACATCAGTGCCCGACCACACTAATGCTCGTGGCTGAATGGAAGCAAGTCCCCACAGCAATGTTCCAACATCTAGTGGAAAGCCTTCCCAGAAGAGTGAGGCTGTTATAGCAGCAAATGGAGGGGACCTACTCCATATTAATACCCATGATTTTGGAATGTGATGTCCGAAGTCACTACATGACTTTCGGTCATGTAGTGTACCGAGAACAACTCCATTCTGTGTCTCGTGTCTTCTATTTCGGGAATGGCCAATTTTCAACATTATGTAACCCTTCAGACAAGGAGAGACCTAGAAACAGGATGAATCTCCATACTTTAACGGGGCCTCCTTCCCTCACTTCCTTACATTACCTGATCTGTAAAAGGTAGAGACCAGGGTCATATCAGAGAGGCCACAAAGTGAGGGATTTCTTTATGGAGGTTAACGAGTGTCGAATTTGGTCAACAAAAAATGTAATTGCTAATTTGCTTAGATGATCGAATAGAAGTTTCTTAATGGTTAGGTTGTTACGAATGCACTGATAAGTGGACCCACGTGGCAAAAAAAACGACTTTAAATTGGAGTTGTGCCTGTTGTTCACATGCGTATCTGCCCTCTCATTGGCTAGAATGGTCCCATCTGATCTCGCCTCTTCCCGCCTGCCTTCCATCTGTGAGGACATGTATTTTCATTGGTCACTTGACTATCTTGTCAATATAATAGATAATATTTGGTCATATTCACAAGACACCAAACAGAAAAAAAGGGACCAAAGCAGGGAGGGACTAGCTGAACTTATATGCAAAATGCTTTTTCCTGTAGCAACATTTTTGTTACGTTTTGCACTAATGAATACGATCCACATCTTAACTTTCAGGTACTGGGGATTGACAATGGAGAAGAGGAGTGTTATTCTCACCAGCACTGATGAGGAGCCCCTGAACCTCCGTAAAATGTCCATCTGAGCCAGGCTGAGCCTCTTACCCCTGGCCTCCCTCCGCAGCACGCTCTGCACCCGCAACGATGCACGCCGCTTGGGATGCAGCCGCATGCGGTGGTTGTCTGGGCGACGCCACTGGAAACAGAAGGGACAGAGCTCGTCTTCAGGGATGGGCTGGAGCTTGGCTGGAGCTGGGAGAGGAGGGAGCGGAGAGGAGAAGGGGGGAGGAGGTTGAGGGATGTGAAGTAATGTATGTGTTTATGGTACAGTCAAGTGGAATATGAGTGTGTAGGTTAGGTCAGATGAAAAAATAACATGGGAACTATGGTAAAGGGGAATGTACAAAATATAACAGTGCTTAGGCCATAGTCATATTTAACATAAAATGAACATTTGGGATGGAGTTGAGTGTCAAATAAAATAGATTGAGTCCAGGGGAACATGAGTTTAAATAACAAATGACAGTGATGATGAGGACGTCCTGGTCTTTGTTTCATCAGGGGAGTAAAGTCCTGAACCAATCTCTAGCCCTCCCTTTGTCTTCTGTCTGGCATTGGGACTGTGCAGTACCACGAGTGTCTGTCTGTCTGTCTGTCTGTCTGTCTGATGGGGACAGCTACCAGTACCCACCTCAGTGCGATTAGCATGAGATTATAGTGTTTTATCGGCAACAATGTGCAGCAATTTCTTCCCTCCTGCCTAGTGCCTACAGCACCATGCTCATAATGTGCTTAAGCAATAGGTGTGCTGAAGATAGGATACATGCAACAGAAATAAACTAGCCCAAATTGTAACTGACAAAATGATTTTGCCAAGGTTATAGCTACTTCTTACCTTTCATTCTCTGGTGTCTCCCCCTGAGAAACAAAACAACAGAAGAAGAAAAGTTAGGTTTTTGTTGTGAAACTGCTGTCACTTCATTATTTATCTGCTTAGATAGAACAGTGCTTGATCCGGGGAGACTCCCATAGCTTGGAGTTAGTGTTCTGGGTTGTTTTTCTTTCACTTTGCCTTTCATTCAACGCCTTGAGAGGTTCCAAAGGAGGACGTCATGCGGAGTTTGCTTTTCTAAAATTCTGCAAAAGCTGAATTTGTAAGTTGAAGTTGATTCATCTAAAGACTTGAGGTGCGTTTTGAAACTCCCTTGAAACCGTCTTACTAGACACTCTTACTCAGTGTCCAAAATGTATACACAATTAACTTTTTAACAAGTAAGCCAAACTCCATGCATGATGCTATTGTGGAAAAAGTTTGCTAAGGGCTTCCAACGTTCAGTGGAAAACATCCGGGAGAAAAGCAAACAAGGATCTATCTACAATACAGGGCTTCCCCTCCCTGTAGTCTGGGCTTCCCCTCCCTGTAGTCTGGGCTTCCCCTCCCTGTAGTCTGGGCTTCACCTCCCTGTAGTCTGGGCTTCACCTCCTGGGCTTCCCCTCCCTGTAGTCTAGCCTTCCCCTCCCTGTAGTCTAGCCTTCCCCTCCCTGTAGTCTGGGCTTCCCCTCCCTGTAGTCTGGGCTTCACCTCCCTGTAGGCTGGGCTTCCCCTCCCTGTAGTCTGGGCTTCACCTCCCTGTAGGCTGGGCTTCACCTCCCTGTAGGCTGGGCTTCCCCTCCCTGTAGACTGGGCTTCCCCTCCCTGTAGTCTGGGCTTCCCCTCCCTGTAGTCTGGGCTTCACCTCCCTGTAGGCTGGGCTTCCCCTCCCTGTAGTCTGGGCTTCACCTCCCTGTAGGCTGGGCTTCACCTCCCTGTAGGCTGGGCTTCCCCTCCCTGTAGACTGGGCTTCACCTCCCTGTAGGCTGGGCTTCCCCTCCCTGTAGGCTGGGGTTCACCTCCCTGTAGGCTGGGCTTCCCCTCCCTGTAGTCTGGGCTTCACCTCCCTGTAGGCTGGGCTTCACCTCCCTGTAGGCTGGGCTTCCCCTCCCTGTAGTCTGGGCTTCACCTCCCTGTAGGCTGGGCTTCCCCTCCCTGTAGTCTGGGCTTCACCTCCCTGTAGTCTGGGCTTCACCTCCCTGTAGGCTGGGCTTCCCCTCCCTGTAGTCTGGGCTTCACCTCCCTGTAGTCTAGCCTTCACCTCCCTGTAGTCTAGCCTTCCCCTCCCTGTAGTCTGGGCTTCCCCTCCCTGTAGTCTGGGCTTCACCTCCCTGTAGGCTGGGCTTCCCCTCCCTGTAGTCTGGGCTTCACCTCCCTGTAGGCTGGGCTTCACCTCCCTGTAGGCTGGGCTTCCCCTCCCTGTAGACTGGGCTTCCCCTCCCTGTAGTCTGGGCTTCCCCTCCCTGTAGTCTGGGCTTCACCTCCCTGTAGGCTGGGCTTCCCCTCCCTGTAGTCTGGGCTTCACCTCCCTGTAGGCTGGGCTTCACCTCCCTGTAGGCTGGGCTTCCCCTCCCTGTAGACTGGGCTTCACCTCCCTGTAGGCTGGGCTTCCCCTCCCTGTAGGCTGGGCTTCACCTCCCTGTAGGCTGGGCTTCCCCTCCCTGTAGTCTGGGCTTCACCTCCCTGTAGGCTGGGCTTCACCTCCCTGTAGGCTGGGCTTCCCCTCCCTGTAGTCTGGGCTTCACCTCCCTGTAGGCTGGGCTTCCCCTCCCTGTAGTCTGGGCTTCACCTCCCTGTAGTCTGGGCTTCACCTCCCTGTAGGCTGGGCTTCCCCTCCCTGTAGTCTGGGCTTCACCTCCCTGTAGTCTGGGCTTCACCTCCCTGTAGTCTGGGCTTCACCTCCCTGTAGACTGGGCTTTGTATCTACTGTCTGCCTCTTATTTTGGAGCCTCTGGGGATATATTTACAAAACAGTCACGCTACAATTAGCCACACTACACTACGCTAAAAGTGACTCATGATATTTGGAGGTCTCATGGTCAAGTGTCAGTAATCTCTCCAATCTACAGGCTGTATTAAAGCATCTAGATTAGGCTAGAGGGGAAAGGCTAATGTCATCAATAGGGGGGGATGAGGGGGGAAAGAAGACGGGGGGAACAAGTGACAGTGAGATGCAGGAAATGCGCTGGATGAGCAAAACTGTCAAGAAAAGTAGGCTACAGAATTGTCTTTCTACAGACTCTTGAACAAGGTGATTCCTCATACTCCTCTGTTGGAATTAACTGCTTGTTCAAATAATGAAATTAACCTTGGATCAATAAAACAATACAGAGGATCATTTAGACTTTTCTAGAACACATGATCAACTTCTGACTTCTTTTAACATTGGGTCTGTCATCTATTAACCAGAATGAAACATCTCATAACCTTCAGAAGTGAGATCAACAACGCAAAGTGACCTAATTCACATAACTACGAATCACTCCAGTTAATAAACATTTCCAAATGGCCCCATTTAGTCACCAAACTAAGCTACCAGGCAGACATCCCATCACGCTCTCCAGATGAGCAATCACCACTGGAGATGTGATACAGGAAGGGGGGGCTCTCTGCCGCGCTAATCTAATTAACATTCTTCACATTAATCTCCTTTTAAATGCACACTTAGTGAGAAATAAACACTGGCCCCTACTACCCAGTTAGAGCAGGGCAGAGCCCACTCTGGGCCAGATGCTATCAACAAAGAGTTTAAAGTCTGGAACGCAGCACGGCTCAGTCTCTGGGCCTCTATGGACAATTGATACAATCACAGTGTGGAGGAGAGAGAGCAACATCCTGTTTACTAACCAAACCTCAGAAATAATAACTCAGATGGTCCAACGCAACAGCTTGGCTAGGGTGGCAGGGGAAAAGAGGGTGAGGGTTGGGGGGCAAGCCCTGTAACACTACAAGGCTCCCAAAACACATAGGGTGGCATGTTTGTACATGAGTAATGACACTAACACTGAAAACAAACACTCCAGTGACGCATGGCTGAAACCATAAGTGGAGACACAAACAGCAAGGAGGAACTTCAGGGAACCTTAAGTATAGTACGCAGTAGGACTGCTCTGTGGATAAATAAGATGATATAATTGCTGTATTCTACACATATCATATCCTTACAGGGCATGCCATCAAGTTGCTTGGTTGATTATCCTTTTGACAGCTAGCACACTAACTTTTGTTCTTCATGTAACCAATAACAAGATATGGTACCAATGAGTAGCCTAACACACAATTGTAGACTTCACACGTAAGAAAGGTGAAATCATCTGTGCTTGAGTGTGGCTCAAATGGGTAACACCTACCACAACTATAGTTCTCATAGTCTATATCCCTCAAACTCAACTCTCGAAACCTCGAAGCCAGTTCCACTGCATTTTTTTTTATTGTTCCCCTCTAATCAGGGCCTGATTTAGACCTGGGACACCAAGTGTGTGTAATTAATTATCAGGTGGAACAGAAAACCAGCAGGCTCCGGACCTCTTAGGTTAAGAGTTGAGTCCCCTGGTCTATATGTTGTCAGAGACCGGGGTTCACATCCTGGTCATTTCTGTGCTGCATCTTGCCTATCCGTTTCAATACATGCACATGTGTTAGGGGAATATATTCTCCCTTTAAAAAGAAAAGAAAGAAAGGTCCAATCAGATGTTTTTAAATATAATGAATCAGACATGTTGTTTTTGGTGGAGTTCCCCTTGAATGGCTTAAAAAGTCATCTTAATATCTATCTATTCAACATATATAACCCTCCAGGCATGGACAGCTGTGATATCAGTACGATCTGTCCAACACATCTTCCATAATCGGTTCTTTCCACAGAGAGACAAAAAAAATCTGGATAAACTCTTAACGGGTAGCCTAAAAGTAACGACCCATAAATCCACCCCAACTGGGCCTTTTATTTTGATTTCCTTTTTAAAATTCAACCACACATTTCCTGGCTCAGGTGAGTGAGAGTAAAAACAGGCCGGGGGATTCTGAGGTTACTGGCCCAGGCCCAACTCAAACACAGGCCACAGAACAGCAGCCCATGGATAGAGGAGGACGGCCCAACCCTGTTCCTGGAGAGCTCCCATCCTGTAAGTTTTTGCTCCAACCCTAATCTAGCACACCTGATTCTAATAATTAGCAGGTTGATAAGATGAATCAGGTTAGTAACACCTGGGGTTGGAGCGAAAACCTACAGGAGGGTAGCTCTCCAGGAACAGGGTTGGAGTGACAACCTACAGGAGGGTAGCTCTCCAGGAACAGGGTTGGAGTGACAACCTACAGGAGGGTAGCTCTCCAGGAACAGGGTTGGAGTGAAAACCTACAGGAGGGTAGCTCTCCAGGAACAGGGTTGGAGTGACAACCTACAGGAGGGTAGCTCTCCAGGAACAGGGTTGGAGTGAAAACCTACAGGAGGGTAGCTCTCCAGGAACAGGGTTGGAGTGACAACCTAGAGGAGGGTAGCTCTCCAGGAACAGGGTTGGAGTGACAACCTACAGGAGGGAAGCTCTCCAGGAACAGGGTTGGAGTGACAACCTAGAGGAGGGTAGCTCTCCAGGAACAGGGTTGGAGTGACAACCTACAGGAGGGTAGCTCTCCAGGAACAGGGTTGGAGTTAAAACCTACAGGAGGGTAGCTCTCCAGGAACAGGGTTGGAGTGACAACCTACAGGACGGTAGCTCTCCAGGAACAGGGTTGGAGTGACAACCTACAGGAGGGTAGCTCTCCAGGAACAGGGTTGGAGTGAAAACCTACAGGACGGTAGCTCTCCAGGAACAGGGTTGGAGTTAAAACCTACAGGAGGGTAGCTCTCCAGGAACAGGGTTGGAGTTAAAACCTACAGGAGGGTAGCTCTCCAGGAACAGGGTTGGGCAGCTCTCCAGGAACAGGGTTGGAGTTAAAAACCTACAGGAGGGAAGCTCTCCAGGAACAGGGTTGGAGTGACAACCTACAGGAGGGTAGCTCTCCAGGAACAGGGTTGGAGTGAAAACCTACAGGAGGGTAGCTCTCCAGGAACAGGGTTGGAGTGACAACCTAGAGGAGGGTAGCTCTCCAGGAACAGGGTTGGAGTGACAACCTACAGGAGGGAAGCTCTCCAGGAACAGGGTTGGAGTGACAACCTAGAGGAGGGTAGCTCTCCAGGAACAGGGTTGGAGTGACAACCTACAGGAGGGTAGCTCTCCAGGAACAGGGTTGGAGTTAAAACCTACAGGAGGGTAGCTCTCCAGGAACAGGGTTGGAGTGACAACCTACAGGACGGTAGCTCTCCAGGAACAGGGTTGGAGTGACAACCTACAGGAGGGTAGCTCTCCAGGAACAGGGTTGGAGTGAAAACCTACAGGACGGTAGCTCTCCAGGAACAGGGTTGGAGTTAAAACCTACAGGAGGGTAGCTCTCCAGGAACAGGGTTGGAGTTAAAACCTACAGGAGGGTAGCTCTCCAGGAACAGGGTTGGGCAGCTCTCCAGGAACAGGGTTGGAGTTAAAAACCTACAGGAGGGAAGCTCTCCAGGAACAGGGTTGGAGTGACAACCTACAGGAGGGAAGCTCTCCAGGAACAGGGTTGGAGTGACAACCTACAGGAGGGTAGCTCTCCAGGAACAGGGTTGGAGTGACAACCTACAGGAGGGTAGCTCTCCAGGAACAGGGTTGGAGTGACAACCTACAGGAGGGTAGCTCTCCAGGAACAGGGTTGGAGTGACAACCTACAGGAGGGTAGCTCTCCAGGAACAGGGTTGGAGTGACAACCTACAGGAGGGAAGCTCTCCAGGAACAGGGTTGGAGTGACAACCTACAGGAGGGTAGCTCTCCAGGAACAGGGTTGGAGTGACAACCTACAGGAGGGTAGCTCTCCAGGAACAGGGTTGGGCAACCCTGGCTTAGAGGATTGCTCCAGAAATTACACTTGACTTTCTCTCTCTCTAACTACAGTATAATGCAGTCGTCACTCTGTGAAATCAAAAGGTGATGAAAATGGAATGAGTTCCTGTTTTGATTAGTTGGTTTCAATCAAACGTACGGTCGTTCCACCTCAAAAAGTACAAGAAAGATGATTCTTACACCCACCATTTTCAATTGTACCCAACATCCGATTTGGGCCAAACTTCTTCCTACCAATGAGTAAGACACAAGGAATCTCCAAAGAAATGTCAGACACCACCCACGGACCCCACGCCAATCCCACCCCAACAACCAGTATACAGAATCAGTTCTCTATGTTTGACAAGTAGTATGAAGCTGTGGCTTGTAGTATTGCTTCTCCATACTATGTAATGTATTCCCTGTGAATCTGGAGATGTCTTTTTTCCCCTGTTCAGAGATGTGTGTCATTGTGTCACTTGCATTTTTTACCATAAAGTAGTGTGAAAGTACCAGTTTTTGACCACTAGATGCCACTGTTCCTGCTATACCGCCACACTATCCATTTTGCTGGTCTATTGTGTTTATTCAATAGATCACAACATTTCCTTTGCAACTTTGGATAGAAACCCAATAAATTTGTCTCATTATGAAAATAGATTGTCATTCTCACAATTCAAGCCATTCCTGCATGAAAGCAATTCAGTTTTTCCTTCTTGGATATTAAGCGTGAAAATGCTAATATAGGTACTATTGACCTGCATTGGATTTGTGCCACAAAATATGTTCAGTGACGGACTGGCACCATAGTAGCAGTCTATCCGCTTCCAGCTCCAGAGCAGCGAGCTCTTAGCAATGTCATGGCATTGATTGCCCGGGGGGCTCAGGATGGTGAGCAGACAGCCAGAGGCACCAAGATGGTACGGCACAGTCTCTGCCAGCTGGGTCTCACTGTCAGCTCATTAAGGCTGCCTGCTATTGTAATTGATGCACGCAAACATAAAGGACAGAAGCATGCAAACGTTTGACATTTGTAGGAGACAAAGCAGACCTGGTTAGGGACTATCTCTGTACATTGGCAAAGCGTGTGTGTGCACATGGCTAGTGTGCATGTTGGATATGTGGTTACAAAATGCATGATATTGTTTCAAGAAAACAATAGCTATGGCAATGACATTGGTTCTAAAAAATAAACATTGTGAAAAGAACAATACCAAAACGGAACAAATGTACTTGGCATGATATTGTATTTCGTAAAACTACACAATTTGAAATGAATTTCACTGTGCTACTCTGCCACCTAGTGTCACTATATTATCATTACATCAACAAATATGAACGAGATGTAGCTATTACGTTCTACGTTTATTAAAGAGAGAATCCTTACATGAGAAAACGTGATTGCTCCGGACAAATGTCTTGATAGAGTAGCGACGCCTCCATTAAAAACTTGTGACTTGAGCCTGTGGTGTCTGTAAATGCCATGTCCCTCTGTTTTTGCCACCGACTCGAGAATCCGCGTGTGAGAAAGGCTGGTCACTTCCTGGCCAACTTGTTTTACCTCTTTTGGAACGTTGATAAGAGAACGAAGAGGAGTGTGGCAGTTAAATGATCTTGCAGATGATCTTCAAGAGCAATAGAAATCGATACGATGTATAATACCTAAATTCTATATTTAGTTTAGGTTTAAACAGTGATCATTCTATTTGCGTGATAGCCTACCCTACACTTTCCGTCCTAATTTTGCAATCCCACAATGCATCACACCAAGCTCAAGCATTATGGGAAAGCGAGGAATAGTCCTGAGTGCCGCACGGCACTGGCTGTAGTTTTATTTATTGGGACGATTTATTGGGACGATACCCCGTTCAACCCATTATGATGATTGACATTGAGTATGAAAAACGGAAAATAATATGAGGATGTCTTCAAACATTTAGGGGATTTGCAAACATATAATGCTATTGCCTATATGACAACCTCTAATTGGTCCTCTGTAGCTCAGCTGGTAGAGCACGGAGCTTGTAACGCCAAGGTAGTGGGTTAGCTCCCTGGGACCACCCATACACAAAAAAAATATATGCACGCATGACTGTAAGTCGCTTTGGATAAAAGCGTCTGCTAAATGGCATTTTATTATATTAATTAGTAGGCTAGGCTAATCAGCATGTTAGTCTATACCTATAACCTAAATACAAATTATTATTTACAATGAGGCCTACCAAAAGGCAAAAGGCCTCCTGCTTGGACGGAGGCTGGGATAAAAAATTAAAATATAGAACAAAACACACATCATGACAAGAGAGACACCATAACACTACATAAAGAGAGACATAAGACAACAACATAGCATGGCAGCAACACATGACAACACAGCATGGTAGCAACACCACATGACAACAGCATGGTAGCAACACAACATGGCAGCAGCACAACATGGCAGCAGCACAACATGGTAGCATACTAGGCTAATAGCCAAATCGATCATTTGATAGCCTTGGCTTTAGGCATATAATAATTTCACCCCTTAAAAATAAATTTGAGCATTTATATCTAGTGCCCCATGAGTCTAAGTTTGGTCATTGTAAGCTATCTCTGTGGTTAGAATGTGATAATGCTTCGACTGATTAGCGCTCTGAATTTCCTTGCATCAATGGTGATTCCTTGAAAGGCTAATAATGATATAAAAGAAAGAGCTTGTAATAGAAGGTCAACTAGCCTACAACACTTTAAATTATTGCTCTCATAGAAACTGATCCAGATGAAAGATGGGACATCATTACTACCAATAGAACTGAGGGTGAAAGTTGAACACTGCACAACAGAATGAGAATGGACTGTTCGAGGAATCGAGTTTTCTGCGCAATTACTGGCGCTGTTGGGTTTAAATTATACACCCTCAGCTGCACCTGAGATCACACAAGGACAGACAGACCTCCGTGGTCTTACTAGCCCAACTCTTGATGGATCCTGGGAAATAATAGTATTGTCTAGTCTCCAGCAGAGAAATGCCCCAAGGGCAGTGGATATGAAATTGGATATTTTAAAGCGACGGGGGAACCCACTGTTCGACCTGCTCCCTTCCAAAAGAGGTGACTGCACCACCAGGCTCCTGAGAAACGCCACTCTACCCACTGCTGTCAGACTGTACAACAGCTCTAGCTCTTAAATGTCTTCAAAATTGTATTTCAATCATTCCATTTTTTAACAATTCAGTTTTCCTATATATATATATATATATATATATATATATATATATATATATATATATATATATATAATAAACAATCCTCTACTGTGTTTTTGTGTCATGTATTATGTATTTTTAAGTGACATTTTTTAATGAAGTAAATTCTGCTTTTCGTCAGTTTTTTCTGTAAGCAAGAATCAATAGTCAAAGTCAATGTCAAAACGCGCGAGCGCTCACAGCAGAAGAGGACACTGGTCGCGCAGAGTGCGGCAGATATCAAAGGAAGCAAGCAACACGGTCTTGCAGCCGACCCGCTAGATATGGCTATGCAGAAATGTAAGTGGATGACTGAATATGTAACAGTGGGTCATTGTTAAACACGATTGATATTCTGTAGGACACGACGATGAGTAGGCTAGAGACTGCCAAACGTCCCGAGTGCCTGAAGTGAGACACCTTCAGATGGTGTCCACGAAGCAGCATCGAACAGATGTCCGTCCCTTTTACGCGCACCTTCTCTACAGGACCACAGGGATTTATCGATCCACTCAAACTACTGGTAATTATGTGGATATTATTACACATTGTTTATTATAAGCCTATGTACTATTATTTCATTTATTTAATTACATTTTTAGATTCCTATTGCGATGATTAAGACCGTCGGATATGATGTGATGTTGATGTCTCCAAAATGATCAATGTATCGGTTATGTTATTCCATATTATTTATATCAGTAGACTAAAATTGTTGTGGAGGGGATAACGCATATTGACACAGTCTCTTCTCGTTTTAGTCATATAGCTAAATGACACCATGTAGGCTAGCCTATGTGAATGTGACAGTGATCCGACGGTAATACATGGAGTAGTCTAAAGTGTAAGTGATGGCCTCTCACTTAGTGGGAGAGTAAACCTTCTACTTAATCAGGTTCTGCCAGACATGCGGGGCCCCCACCCTAAAATAGATTGAAATAGCCGAGTAGAGCAGTTGTGCGTTACCGCGGACCAAATATACTTTAGCCTACCCTGGTTTTCTCTCACTTCAAATGATAAATTGGATTGCAGAGTTCCATTTCGTTTAGACAATGTTGTGTGTGTGTGTGAGAGAGAGCGAGAGGGAGAGAGAGAGCGAGAGAGAGGAGAGTGCGTACGTGCATATGCGCGCGCTCTTGCATATCCAAAAATGTTATACTGTTGGATAAACATCACAAAATGTTCGAGTCACTAGTCTCACCAATCATCCACCTGCTAATAACGAATGACTGAACGGGCTCTTGAATGAATGATGGGTGCATTAATTGGGGGTTATATATTCAAACCAAAAAACAGTCTAATGATGAAGATTGAAACTACTGTTGCCAAGAAATTCCCATCATTAATGTACATTGATTTAATAAAACCTTTATACAATTGCTGTATATAATGGAACTGGATAAAGGATAATTAAAGGGACTGCATCCTATCACACTGATGTGTCCACCTGACCTGACGCGCGCATGTGGAATTAATGGCGCGCCCTCTAAGACGGCACTTTGAAGATAAGAAAAAAGACCACTGCTCAGCCTTCTGGGACGCGCGCGGGACCAGAAGTCCTGTCTTTCCTCTCTAGAAGACCTTGAAGAACAGTGCAGGTTTTGCATCCTATCAAACTGAAGTGTCCACCTGACACGGTCATGTGGAATTAATTGGGCGCCCTCTGAGCCAGCACTTTGAAGAGATGAAAAAATAGCTGCTGCCACCTTGGTCAGCCCTCTGGGACGCGCGCGGTGCCAAGAGTCCTGTCTTTCCTCTCTAGAGACCTTACAGCCCACATGAAAAAATACTACAGCTTACTATAGAATACTACAGTACTTACTATAGAATTCTGTAGTAAGCTGTATAATACTATACTATTCGATCATGTGTAGTACTTACTAAATAATGTTTTAGTATACTGTAGAATACCATAGTAAATACTATAGTATTATCCGCAAAAAAAGCACTATATTAAATATTACCGTAATGTCCGCAAAATCACTTTTTTAACAACAGTCAATTATTTAATTTGCATAAACCCGTTCCATTCCCCTCCCCCATATCGCAATTCTCAGGTTATAGAAAAGAGCAGAAGCTCTGAACTATCCGTTCAGACCTACCTACCTACCTACCTACTTACCTACCTACCTACCTACCTACCTACAGGTTATGGAACATTTGCACTTTAAGTATTCCTCTTACTTCCGTAGGTTTCCTGAGGGAGAAAGACTCCACTTCTATGACAAAGATAATAAAACAAAAATACTATAGTAAATATTATGGTAATGTATGCAAAAACAATACAGTAAATACTACAGTATAGTACAGTCTTCAAAAATACCACCATAAATGCTACAGTATACTGAAATCTGCAAAAAAAACTACATTAATTACTACAGTATATACTACAGTTTTCTTTTACTACAGTATTTATACTACAGTTAACTGTAAATACTACAGTATACTACAGTATGCTACAGTAAATACTACAGTAAATACTACAGTAAAGTCAGCAAAAAACACTACAGTGAATACTATAGTATTTATACCATAGCATATAGTATTTTTTCATGTGGGAGGAGAGGAGAGAGGAGAGAGGAGACACCCAAAGTGTACAGTCACCATGCAGAGGAAAGGAAAGGCAAACCGAAGAGCCAGCTACACTATCAGCGTCGTAACGCAACACCAACTCCGATAGCGCTGACTGAGACTAGGAAATCAAGACGGGGAAACGATATAGAAAGATGTTGTGTAAGTACATCACCCATCCACATTATGAACTCACAGAGTTATTTTCAGCAATTTCTACTTAATACTTTAATCAATTTTGACTTGCTTAATCATATAAAGATTGCTTCAGTTCAGTATTATAACATGATTCATTCTGAATTAAGTTAATCTACCCAGAGGCATTATGCACCCCAAATATCTGGGGGGGCACAAAGTACGTGAGGATGGCTGGGGGGATGGTCTGAAAGGGTGCTCTGCCCCCCGTTAGGAAGTTGGAGAATTTGGCTTTTTTCAAACACCTGAAACAGCTTTTTCCTGCAATATAGAGCCATAATCATTATCCTTAATTCTATGTAAAAAAAAAATGTGTTTATTTTTCTGTATATCTAAGCATACCTCTTGAGCTGTCTGTATCCTCCTGACAGGTGTGATTTTTTAAAGAAACTAAATATGCTTCTCTGCATCTCTGCTAAAATCAGGGTAAAATATTGAAAGGAATGTAAGTCCTATTCAGTACATTTAGTAAATGCTTGCTTTTCTAAAGTCTACCAACGTTGCCAGCAGGCATGCCAGCTAAGATGGTTAGACAAGCTAGCTACAGTAACTTGATTGATAGCCTGAAATGGCTTCTTGGTAGCTAGTTATGAGGTTGGGAGATTGGGAACCTATCTGGGCTAGTTAAATGCCAACTATTCTTTTTTTTAAAAACAGGACAAATCTGAGGGGGCACATACCCCTGTGCCCCATATGGTCATGACACCTCTGAAACTACCTTGCCCTTACCCTAGCCAACTAAACTCAACTCCACAATTTACAATGGAGTTGAGCAGCGACTAGTGTGGGCGGACTGGAGCTCCGATGTCACATAAAATGAAGTACTTATAAAAAATGACGGATTTCAGTGCCCAAAGAATAGCCCGCAATTACACAGAACAGTGTCGTGTGCAATTGTGGCTATTCTTTGGGTGCCAGTCATTTTGAATAAAAACATCATTTTATGTGAGGTTGGAGCTCCAGTCCGCCTGACCCCATTCCTACGTCTTAATGATGCTGGCACAGCTGAATAGACTAGAGCAGTGTAATGGTTTTGTAATTAGTCACCTGAGTCGACAGTAAAAACTAATGAGGTCACTCAATGAGCAGCTCCAATGCCAAGTCTACTTCATTTATTCCATTGTCTATCCGATCTTTACTACTCAGAGGGGTGCCTGTCTTGCTATTTGAGCACTACACATTTGTACCTTGATACCATAACAAAAAGACGCATTGCTAATTTCAGCTTCTTGCCAGCCACTCCATCTTGATTTGGAGTGTGTATGTGCTTTTCCTGATTCCTGCGGACGTACCTCCTCTTAGGGCTGTGGAATCCATTTATCCTTTCAATGCATTAGTTGGAAAGCAAGCCAGGTATTCACTCCTCCCCTACTTGCAGGGATGTATTGATCATAGTCGTCCTCTCTGAATTATGGCCAGTAGTAATGCTTTGATTTTGTGTTCAAGACTGAACACCAAGATGGAAATAGTAACCAAGGCCAAACATGGGTAGCGTTCAGCAGGGCACAACATTGGCCAACATTCAGATATACATTTATTACATAGATTAGAACAAACTTGCCTCTCTGGCATGTAATTAGGAATCACATCAGCTCTATTCAAGCAATTTCCATCTGCAGCATTCCACAACGTTTGCTTATTGAACATTGCCCTGCTTTTATAATTCAATCAGGTTAATTTGGCTGTAAACTGGGTGTAGTCTGTTTGGATTGCTCCCATGGGCCATTCACAAAGGGCCTCAGAGTACACTCTTAGAAGAAAGGGTTCCAAAAGGGTTCTTCGGCTGTCTCATAAGAGAACCCTTTTTGGTTCCAGGTAGAACTTTTTTGGTTCCAAGTAAAACCGTTTTGGGTTCCATGTAGAAACCATCTGTAGAAAGGGTTCTACATGGAACCCCAAAAGGTTCTACCTGGAACCAAAAAGGGTTCTTCAAAGGGTTATCCTATGGGAATAGCCAAAGATCCCTTTTAGGTTCTAGATAGCACCTTTTTTTCTAGTGTAGGAGTGCTGATCTAGGATCAGGCCCTTGATCCATGTCCGTATGATCTCATTCCTTATAATCTAAAAGACAAAACCGATCCTAGATCAGCACTACTACTCTGAGACGCTTTGGGAATACGGGCCATAGTATTTCAAAGACAACTTTTGCATGCTCTGTAAATATAGCCAGTCTAGACAGTATCATTTCATTTTGAGCATAGTTTCTCAGTCTCTTGAGACTGTTTCTTGTCTAGCCTATCCCTGAGAGATACCATGGATGGAAAAATAGAGAGGTTGCATCACAAATACGTCCCCCTATGGGCGCTGGTCAAAATAGGGTGCCATTTACATTTACATTTTAGTCATTTAGCAGACGCTCTTATCCAGAGCGACTTACAGTTAGTGAGTGCACACATTTTTCATACTGGGATGCAGACGGAGACTACCCACTGGGCAAAACTGCTTGAATCAATGTTGTTTCCACATCATTTCAACCCCAAAAGTCAATGTGATGACGTTGAATCAACATGGAAAACTGATTGGATTTTGAAAAAGTCATCAACGTAAGGGCATTTAAAAATGTTCACCGAACATTTTACCTACAGTGGCTTGCGAAAGTATTCACCCCCCTTGGCATTTTTACTATTTTGTTGCCTTACAACCTGGAATTAAAATGGATTTACCCCCCCCCCCCCCCCCCAAAGTCAATACTTTGTAGAGCCACCTTTTGCAGCAATTACAGCTGCAAGTCTCTTGGGGTATATCTCTATAAGCTTGGCACATCTAGCCACTGGGAGTTTTGCCCATTCTTCAGGGCAAAACTGCTCCAGCTCCTTCAAGTTGGAAGGGTTCCACTGGTGTACAGCAATCTTTAAGTCATACCACAGATTCTCAATTGGATTGAGGTCTGGGCTTTGACTTGGCCATTCCAAGACATTTAAATGTTTCCCCTTAAACCACTTGAGTGTTGCTTTAGCAGTATGCTTAGGGTCATTGTCCTGCTGGAAGGTGAACCTCCGTCCCAGTCTCAAATCTCTGGGAGACTGAAACAGGTTTCCCTCAAGAATTTCCCTGTATTTAGCGCCATCCATCATTCCTTCAATTCTAACCAGGTTCCCAGTCCCTGCCGATGAAAAACATCCCCACAGCATGATGCTGTCACCACCATGCTTCACTGTGGGGATGGTGTTCTCGGGGTGATGAGAGGTGTTGGATTTGCGCCAGGCATGGCGTTTTCCTTGATGGCCAAAAAGCTCAATTTTAGTCTCATCTGACCAGAGTACCTTCTTCCATATGTTTGGGGAGTCTCCCACATGCCTTTTGGCAAACACCAAATGTGTTTGCTTATTTATTTCTTTAAGCAATGGCTTTTTTTCTGGCCACTCTTCCATAAAGCCCAGCTCTGTGGAGTGTACGACTTAAAGTGGTCCTATAGACAGATACTCCAATCTCCGCTGTGGAGCTTTGCAGCTCCTTCAGGGTTATCTTTGGTCTCTTTGTTGCCTCTCTGATTAATGCCCTCATTGATCTGTGAGTTTTGGTGGGCGGCCCTCTCTTGGAAGGTTTGTTGTGGTGCCATATTCTTTCCATTTTTTAATAATGGATTTAACGGTGGTCCGTGGGATGTTCAAAGTTTCGGATATTTTTTTATAACCCAACCCTGATCTGTACTTCTCCACAACTTTGTCCCTGACCTGTTTGGAGAGCTCCTTGGTCTTCATGGTGCCGCTTGCTTAGTGGTGTTGCAGACTCTGGGGCCTTTCAGAACAGGTGTATATATACTGAGATCATGTGACAGATCATGTGACACTTAGATTGCACACAGGTGGACTTTATTTAACTAATTATGTGACTTCTGAAGGTAATTGGTTGCACCAGAGCTTATTTAGGGGCTTCATAGCAAAGGGGGTGAAAACATATGCACGCACCACTTTTCCGTTATTTATTCTTTAGAATTTTTTGAAACAAGTATTTTTTTTTATTTCACTTCACCAATTTGGACTATTTTGTGTATGTCCATTACATGAAATCCAAATAAAAATCCATTTAAATTACAGGTTTTAATGCAACAAAATAAGAAAAACGCCAAGGGGGATGAATACTTTTGCAAGGCACTGTAAATCAAAACAATTTTTGTTGTTGATTTCACGTTGAATTTACGTTAGTTGACAACTCAACCAAATGTAAATCATAACTAGACATTGAACTGACCTCTGTGCCCAGTGGGTCCAGACAATGACACTTCCTTCCCAAGAGTTTTATTCAGGTCTACTGCTTTACATTATCTAAGAGAGGACACCTGAAAACTCTGAAAATCTTGTTTCTAGGCCTGCCTACATTAATTATTCCACCTCTCTATCTTTCTGTCTGCAATATGTTCCAGAATGTTCTGTTTATTGTTCCCACAGTTTATGACAAGCCTTTTAAAACACTGGCATCAAAGTCCGGTTTGAGGCAGTATCTCGTCTCCCCTGATGTCATCCTTCCCTCTGTGTGTGAGTGTGAGCGAGAGAGAGAGAGAGAGAGAGAGAGAGAAGCACTGGTGCAGAATACCCTGCTAGTGCTGTGCCATGCATAATCAGGTTTAAGAGAACAAAGATTCTCAGCTTTACAAACGGTGGTTGTTTGGTTCAGCACCCAGCAGAACACAGGCTCTTTCAGTGTGAAGCCTACCAACCAGGCCATGATAAGAAAGACCCGCTTTGAACCCTTCAGCTTTGAACCTAGTGACAGGGGATAGTTGTTCCACTCACTTGTATCATGTGTGGAAAAATATGCTTTCATTATGAGAATATGACAATCTAGGATTAGGTGGTAGGTGATTGTCATCCTCATAATGGCTGTTGATGGATTGTCTTGTTCACACCATGTTTGTGTATTTTGGTCATGCACATCTCATAAGTTGCATCCCAAATGGCATCCTATTCCCTATATACTGCACTACTTTTGACCAGGGCTCTGGTCAAAAGTAGTGCACTATGTAGGGAATAGGGTGTCATTTGGGATGCAACCATAGTCAGATGTGAATTTAAAGCCTTTTACAGATATAGGACATCCTGTAATATGGTCACTGTGCAGTTTTGCATTTTATCCTCTGTCCCAGGGCTCTCATTACATTCCACTGTAAAGATTAAGCCCCGCTGAGGCCATCACCATCCTTTGTAAAGATATGTTGCTGTTTGTCAGGTCTCTGGATCCTGCTCCACCAACCAGTCAAGATTATGAATCAGTTCACACCAGAGGTGGTTTCCAGCCCAACTAAGGCTGTGTCCCAAATGGCACCCTATTCCAGTGTCCCAAATGGCACCCTATTCCATATTCCCCATACGGTTCTGGTCAAAAGTAGTGCACTATATAGGGAATAGGGGGTCATTTGGGATACAGACTAAGGCTTTGGCTCTCTCCTTAAATCAAGGCAGAGACAGCTAACTCATTTTCTGTGGCCAAGTGTCTCCGTTTAGGCTGATATAACTGACACACACATCTTGTTATTGACGCTAGCAGCATAGTGTAGGATTGATGCCCACACCCTGGTACCATAGAGATGAAATTACCGGAGCTGGCACAAGATGGGAGCGGGAAGGATAGAATACTAGAACACTGGAGTGTCATTGTTCTGTGTTGGGTGGAACTAAGTATTTTTCCCAAATGGCCCCATATTCCCTCTATAGTGCACAACTTTTGACCAGGGTGCACTATATAGGTAATAGAGTGCAATTTGGGATGCACCCTAAGTGTGGAACACGCTGTCTTACACGTCGATCCAGAGCATCCCAAACATTCTCAATGGGTGACATGTCTGGTGAGTATGCAGGCCATGGAAGAACTGGGACATTTTCAGCTTCCAGGAATTGTGTACAGATCCTTGCGACATGGGGCCATGCATTATCATGCTGAAACATGAGGTGATGGCGGCGGATGAATGGCACGACAATGGGCCTCAGGATCTCGTCACGGTATTTTTGTGCATTCAAATTAAAATGCAATTGTGTTTCGTTATATGTAGCTGCCCATACTATAACCCCACCGCCACCATGGGGCACTCTGTTCACAACGTTGACATTAGCAAACCGCTCGCCCACACGACGCCATACACACTGTCTGCCATCTGCCCGGTACAGTTGAAACCAGGATTCATCCATGAAGAGCACACTTCTCCAGCGTGCCAGTGACCATCGAAGGTGAGCATTTGCCCACTGAAGTTGATTAAGATACCAAACTGCAGTCAGGTCAAGACCCTGGTGAGGACGACGAGCTCGCAGATGAGCTTCCCAGAGACAGTGCAGAAATTATTTGATTGTGCAAACCCACAGTTTCCTCAGCTGTCCGGGTGGCTGGTCTCAGACGATCCCGCAGGTGAAGAAGCCGGATGTGGAGGTCCTGGGCTGGCGTGGTTACATGTGGTCTGCGGTTGTGGAGGTCCTGGGCTGGCGTGGTTACATGTGGTCTGTGGTTGTGGAGGTCCTGGGCTGGAGTGGTTACACGTGGTCTGCGGTTGTGGAGGTCCTGGGCTGGCATGGTTACACGTGGTCTGCGGTTGTGGAGGTCCTGGGCTGGCGTGGTTACACGTGGTCTGCGGTTGTGGAGGTCCTGGGCTGGCATGGTTACACGTGGTCTGCGGTTGTGGAGGTCCTGGGCTGGCGTGGTTACACGTGGTCTGCGGTTGTGAGGCCGGTTGGACGTACAGTGCATTTGGAAAGTATTTTCCACATTTTGTTATATTACAGCCTTATTCTAAAATGGATATTTTTTTTCCCTCATCAATCTACACACAATAACCCATAATGACAAAGGAAAACAGGTTTTTAGAATTTGTTGCAAATATAAAACTGAAATATCACATTTACATAAGTATTCAGACACTTTAGTCAGTACTTTGTTAAAGCACCTTTGGCAGCGATTGCAGCCTCAAGTCTTCTTGGGTATGACGCTACAAGCTTGTCACACCTGTATTTGGGGAGTTTCTCCCATTCTTCACTGCAGATCCTCTCAAGCTCTGTCAGGTTGGACGGAGAGCGTCGCTGCACAGCTATTTTCAGGTCTCTCCAGAGATGTTCGATCAGGTTCAAGTCCGGGCTCTGGCTGGGCCACTCAAGGACATTGAGACTTGTCCCGAAGTCACTCCTGCGTTGTCTTGGCTGTGTGCTTAGGGTTGTTGTCCTGTTGGAAGGTGAACCTTTGCCCCAGTCTGAGGTCCTGAGCGCTCTGGAGCAGGTTTTCATCAAGGATCTCTCTGTACTTTGCTCCGTTTATCTTTCCCTCGATCCTGACTAGTCTCCCAGTCCCTGCCACTGAAAAACATCCCCACAGCATGATGCTGCCATCACCATGCTTCACCGTAGGGATGGTGCCAGATTTCCTCCAGACGTGACGCTTGGCATTCAGGCCAAAGAGTTACATTTTGGTTTCATCAGACCAGAGAATCTTGTTTCTCATGGTCTGAGAGTCTTTAGGTGCCTTTTGGCAAACTCCAAGCGGGCTGTCGTGCCTTTTACTGAGGAGTGGCTTCCGTCTGGCCACTCTACTATAAAGGCCTGATTGGTGGAGTGCTGCAGAGATGGTTGTCGTTCTGGAAGGTTCTCCCATCTCCAAAGAGGAACTCTGGAGCTCTGTCAGTGACCATCGGGTTCTTGGTCACCTCCCTGACCAAGGCCCTTCTCCCCCAATTGCTCAGTTTGGCCAGGCGGCCAGCTCTAGGAAGAGTCTTGGTGGTTCCAAACTTCTTCCATTTAAGAATGAGGTAGGCCACTGGGTTCTTGGGGACCTTCAATGCTGCAGAAATGTTTTGGTACCCTTCCCCAGATCTGTGCCTTTTTAGAATAAGGCTGTAACGTAAATGTGGAAAACGTCAAGGGGTCTGAATACTTTCCCAATGCACTGTACTGCCAAATTCTCTAAAACGACGTTGGAGGCGATTTATGGAAGATAAATTAATATTAAATTATCTGGCAACAGCTCTGGTGGACATATCTGCAGTCAGCATGCCAATTGCACGCTCCCTCAAAACTTGAGACATCTGTGGCATTGTGTTGTGTGACAAAACTCCACATTTTAGAGTGGCCTGTTGTTGTCCCCAGCACAAGGTGCAGCTGTGTAATGATCATGCTGTTTAATCAGCTTCTTGATATGCCACACCTGTCAAGTGGCTGGATTATCTTGGCAAAGGAGAAATGCTCACTAACAGGGATGTAAACAAATGTGTGCACAAATTTGAGACAATAAGGTTTTGTGCATATAGAACATTTCTGGGATCTTTTATTTCAGCTCATGAAACATGAGTGTAGAAAATGGGTCTCCTCTTTCACAGCAGAGCCAAGTTGCCCCTAGCAGTTTCCAATATAGTATTTAGTTTTTTTAATGTGAAATAGTCTAATCCGAAAGGATATCAGTGTTGGATTTTAAAGGTAACTAATTCCACCTGCTCCTTCAAGCAGAGAGATCAAATATGTTCTGAGGCAGGCCAAGAGACTTCAAAGGATCATTCGAACCCTTTGGAATCCTTCTTTTCACACTGGGCACATGTCATGTCAACATGGACAATTGGGTATTATAAGGTAGATACTGATCAATGAGATTCCAACCTATTTTGACCCACTCAAAAAGACAGCCAAAAGTTTGTTGAATTCCCAATGTGCTATCACTATGCGTTCGAACAATCTTAAATATGCACTATGCAGAAATTGCTTCAAAACAGAAAGTAAAAGATGCAAAAAACAAAATATAAATCGAGAAACATAAAAATAGAGCACATAGAACGTATCTACCGCTTCTTAGACTTGATTTCAATAAGAATGACAGATCTGTGACTCACATTTCTATGTGAATTTGGTCAGGTCACCCAAAAAGTTACATATTGCAGCTTTAATGCACAACCAAATTCCAATGGAAAATCCATGTCTGATTTTTGATTTAGTTGTCACCTAAATGTGTTATCACTGCGCTTTCAACCATTTAAAAAACAACCAAGTTCAGATGGAATACAATGTCAGATATTTTGTTTATTATACAACAACTTAATGTGTTATCACTGTGCTTCATCTAATAGCACAACCAAATGACCTGGATTGCAATTGAGATTACATTAAAGTACATAGTGCAAGTGATCAATGCCGTTTGCGATTCTGTGCAGATTATTATAGCAATTGTGAAGATTTCCACAGACCTGCGACCCTGAACATGCACAGTTTCTTACATAAAAATTACATAAGAATACATCTATTGTTACAGTAATCTCACCATGGATGTGTTACTCATTTTAAGGTTGAATTTATACTGTTACATTAGTTTGTAAGATAGCCTTAATATTAGGCTATTTACCGTCTTGCAAAAGTGATATTGAATTGTCTTTGGTTGACAACGCAACCAAATATCAACATCTGAAGGAGATATGTATTCTGCTTGGATAGCTCCAGCTGTGTCACTGAGTCTGGTTATTGTTTAAATTCAGCCCAGGGTTAAACTAAAAATAGACAGTACATATAGGCCTAGGGTTTCAATCTTTGGTTGAAATTTCACTCCAAAATCTAAGTTAAAGAATAAGACTAAATCAAATCAAATCAAACTTTAAATGAACTTTCAATATAGTTTCATTTGATTTAATCCTATTCTTTCATTTCAATCTTTGGTTGAGATGGAGATGTGAATCCAACATATTTATTATGAACTTGTAGATTCCATTTGAAATCAAACCCTAGGCCTACAGTGAGGGAAAAAAGTATTTGATCCCCTGCTGATTTTGTACGTTTGCCCACTGACAAAGACATGATCAGTCTATAATTTTAATGGTAGGTTTATTTGAACAGTGAGAGAAAGTATCCCTCCTGAGATGTGTGCAAACTTGGTGGCCAACTACAAGAAACGTCTGACCTCTGTGATTGCCAACAAGGGTTTTGCCACCAAGTACTAAGTCATGTTTTGCAGAGGGGTCAAATACTTATTTCCCTCATTAAAATGCAAATCAATTTCTAACATTTTTGACATGCGTTTTTCTGGATTTTTTTGTTGTTATTCTGTCTCTCACTGTTCAAATAAACCTACCATTAAACTTATAGACTGATCATTTCTTTGTCAGTGGGCAAACGTACGAAATCAGCAGGGGATCAAATACTTTTTTCCCTCACTGTATATGTATTGTCTATTTTTAGTTGAATCCTGGGCAGAATTTTAACAACAGCTATTGATGACTTCCCAAATGCTATATAGGCCTAAATAGCATCATTGATGATATATCATTGATAAAGTATGGTTACATTTAATTTGCACTGTTGAACCTACACTTTGGAATGACTTCGATAGCAACAGTAAATCTATTAAGTGCAGATTTTGCTAACAGTCATTCTCATGATAGCACATTGGGTATAGTTAGTGACAAATATCGAAGCTAAGCAGGGCTGGGCTTGGTTAAAACTCTGAAGGGATAGCTGTAGGTAGATCAACTCTCCAGTAGGAGGTGCTGTTCAGCCAATTTTTTTTTTTTTTTTTTTACTTATAGTGGATATCACGTTGAAGATCTGACGTTGTTTCAAAGATATAAATGTAACATATTTTCAACAAGGTTCGTCTATGTTGAAAATTGGTTACCATGATGACATAATCCTGTGGTTGAAATTTTACCCTCAAAACAACAGTTGATTACTTTTTTCACATCCAATGTATTTTCCACGTCGATTCCACGTCAGAATACGTTGACAAATTATGTTGAAACAACATTGATGGATCTCTCTCTCTCTCTCTCTCTCTCTCTCTCTCTCTCTCTCTCTCTCTCTACTCTCTCTACTCTCTCTACTCTCTCTACTCTCTCTCTCTCTCTCTCTCTCTCTCTCTCTCTCTTTGTGCTGATAAAATATCTGTCTGATCCTCTGTCACATTGTTCCTTTCACCTCCGCCTAATCAAACAAACTGCGGCCACATTGAGAGTTCTGACTCTTTCATTTCCTCATTACCTCATTCTAATTTAGCCTGGTTCGGCTCATTTTGTCTGAAAAGAAAGGTGGGCATTGAAATTCCCCCTTGGCTCTTCTTGCCTACCTTTCTCCTTGGACCTTCCAGTTCGTCCTTCGGCTCGCTGTCCTCAGTGAGGTCAAATCCCTGCAGCCTCACTAAACTAGGTTGGACCAATTTCCACAAGGGGACCTGAGGGATGCTTTTGTGATTGCTGTACTTCACTATAAAAGCAGAGAGAGAGAGAGACAGAGAGCAAGATCAAATCTAATTTGTAATAATAATATGCCATTTAGCAGACGCTTTTATCCAAAGCGACTTACAGTCATGCGTGCATACATTTTTTGTGTATGGGTGGTCCCGGGGATCGAACCCACTACCTTGGCATTACAAGCACCGTGCTCTACAAGCTGAGCTACAGAGGACCACAACACATGCTTCGTAAACAACAGGTATAGACTAACAGTGAAATGCTTACTTATGAAAGAGAGAGAGAGAGAGAGTGTAAGAGAGAGAGAGGTCATTTGCCTTTGGCCTAAAGAGCAGGAACCTGGACTTCACCAAACATACAAGAAACATGGTATAGAGGAGATGGACCCACTTGTTGCCCTCTAGGTTACAGAGAGCTGGTAGTCCCATCCACCAAACTACCAGGTGTGAAACAGGGAAGGGACTCAGGGGATATGCTAATTTGATATAGAGCAGACCTAACTCACTCTATTCAATTCATCAAAACAGGGACATTTTACATTTGGCTAGAAATTCAAAAGGAAATGATCTCAACAGAGAAAAATTTCCTCCTGTGTGCTACCTATATCCCCCTACTAGAATCCCCATACTTTAATGAAGACAGCTTCTCCATCCTGGAGGGGGAAATCAATCATTTCCAGACCCAGGGACATGTACTAGTCTGTGGCGACCTAGAAGAACCTGACACCCTCAGCACACAGGGGGACAAACACATACCTGGAGGTGACAGCATTCCCTGCCCCATATGCCCCTCTAGGCACAACTACGACAACATAACCAACAAAAACGGGTCACAACTCCTGCAGCTCTGTTGCACGCTGGGTATGTACATACAGTAAGGGAAAAATGTATTTGATCCCCTGCTGATTTTGTATGTTTGCCCACTTACAAAGACATGATCAGTCTATAATTTTAATGGTAGGTTTATTTGAACAGTGAGAGACAGAATAACAACAAAAAAATCCAGAAAAACGCATGTCAAAAATGTTATAAATTGATTTGCATTTTTAATGAGGGAAATAAGTATTTGACCCCTCTGCAAAACATGACTTAGTACTTGGTGGCAAAACCCTTGTTGGCAATCACAGAGGTCAAACGTTTCTTGTAGTTGGCCACCAGGTTTGCACACATCTCAGGAGGGATTTTGTCCCACTCCTCTTTGCAGATCTTCTCCAAGTCATTAAGGTTTCGAGGCTGACGTTTGGCAACTCAAACCTTCAGCTCCCTCCACAGATTTTCTATGGGATTAAGGTCTGGAGACTGGCTAAGCCACTCCAGGACCTTAATGTGCTTCTTCTTGAGCCACTCCTTTGTTGCCTTGGCCGTGTGTTTTGGGTCATTGTCATGCTGGAATACCCATCCACGACCCATTTTCAATGCCCTGGCTGAGGGAAGGAGGTTCTCACCTAAGATTTGACGGTACATGGCCCCGTCCATCATCCCTTTGATGCGGTGAAGTTGTCCTGTCCCCTTAGCAGAAAAACACCCCCAAAGCATAATGTTTCCACCTCCATGTTTAACGGTGGGGATGGTGTTCTTGGGGTCATAGGCAGCATTCCTCCTCTTATATACACGGCGAGTTGAGTTGATGCCAAAGAGCTCCATTTTGGTCTCATCTGACCACAACACTTTCACCCAGTTCTCCTCTGAATCATTCAGATGTTCATTGGCAAACTTCAGACGGCCCTGTATATGTGTGCTTTCTTGAGCAGGGGGACCTTGCGGGTGCTGCAGGATTTCAGTCCTTCACGGCGTAGTGTGTTACCAATATTTTTCTTGGTGACTATGGTCCCAGCTGCCTTGAGATCATTGACAAGATCCTCCCGTGTAGTTCTGGGCTGATTCCTCACCGTTCTCATGATTATTGCAACTCCACGAGGTGAGATCTTGCATGGAGCCCCAGGCCGAAGGAGATTGACAGTTATTTTGTGTTTCTTCCATTTGCGAATAATCGCACCAACTGTTGTCACCTTCTCACCGAGCTGCTTGGTGATGGTCTTGTAGCCCATTCCAGCCTTGTGTAGGTCTACAATCTTGTCCTTGACATCATTGGAGAGCTCTTTGGTCTTGCCATGGTGGAGAGTTTGGAATCTGATTGATTGATTGCTTCTGTGGACAGGTGTCTTTTATACCGGTAACAAGCTGAGATTAGGAGCACTCCCTTTAAGAGTGTGCTCCTAATCTCAGCTCGTTACCTGTATAAAAGACACCTGGGAGCCAGAAATCTTTCTGATTGAGAGGGGGTCAAATACTTATTTCCCTCATTAAAATGCTAATCAATTTATAAAATTTTTGACATGCATTTTTCTGGATTTTTATTTTGTTATTCTGTCTCTCACTGTTCAAATAAACCTACCATTAAAATTATAGACTGATCATTTCTTCGTCAGTGGGCAAACGTACAAAATCAGCAGGGGATCAAATACTTTTTTCTCTCACTGTAGTTAATGGTAGGCTTCGAGGGGACTCCTATGGTAGGTACACCTATAGCTCATCTCTTGGCAGTAGTACTGTAGACTACTTTATCACTGACCTCAACCCAGTCAACCCACTGACACCCCTATCAGATCACAGCAAAATCACAGTCTACTTGAACAGAGCAATACTCAATCATGAGGCATCAAAGCCAAAGGAACTGAATAATATTAAGATATGCTATAGATGGAAGGAAAGTAGTGTGGAAACCTACCAAAAAACTATTAGGCAACAACAAATTCAATCCCTTTTAGACAACTTCTTGGACAAAACGTTTCACTGTGATAGTGAAGGTGTTAACTTGGCAGTAGAAAACCTAAACAGTATATTTGACCTCTCAGCTTCCCCAAACAGAAAACCAAAGAAAATTAACAACAATGACAAATGGTTTGATGAAGAATGCAAAAACCTAAGAAAGAAATTGAGAAACTTATCCAACCAAAAACATAGAGACCCAGAAAACCTGAGCCTACGCCTTCACTATGGTGAATCACTAAAACAATACAGAAATACACTGCGGAAAAAGAAGGAACAGCACGTCAAAAATCAGCTCAATGTAATAGAAGAATCCATAGACTCTAACCACTTCTGGGAAAATTGGAAAACACTAAACAAACAACAGCACGAAGAGTTATCCATCCAAAACTGAGATGTATGGGTAAACCACTTCTCCAATCCTTTTGGCCCTATAACAAAGAACAAACAGCAAAAACATATACATGATCAAATACAAATCTTAGAATTAACTATTAAAGACTACCGGAACCCACTGGACTGAATGAACTACAGGACAAAATACAAACCCTCCAACCCAGAAAGGCATGTGGTGTTGATGGTATCCTCAATGAAATTATAAAATATACAGACCACAAATTCCAATTGGCTATACTTAAACTCTTTAACATCATCCTTGGCTCTGGCATCTTCCCCAATATTTGGAACCAAGAACTGATCACCCCAATCCACAAAAGTGGAGACAAATTTGACCCCAATAACTACCGTGGGATATGCGTCAACAGCAACCTTGGGAAGATCCTCTGCATTATCATTAACAGCAAACTCGTACATTTCCTCAGTGAAAACAATGTATTGAGCAAATGTCAAATTGGCTTTTTACCAAATTATAGTACGACAGACCACATATTCGGGGCGGCAGGTAGCTTAGTGGTTAAGAGCGTTGTACCAGTAACCGAAAGGTCGCTGGTTCTAATCCCCGAGCCGACTAGGTGAAAAATCTGTCTGTGCCCTTGAGCAAGGCACTTAACCCTAATTGCTCCTGTAAGTCGCTCTGGATAAGAGCATCTGCTAAATGACTAAAATATAAATCTATTTCTCTTGCTTTGGCAATGTAAACATCTGTTTCCCATGCCAATAAAGCCCCCTTAAATTAAAATTGAAATTGAGAGAGAGAAATGATTCCCCCTGCTGTAAGTGGGAGGGTTACACTGGGGAAAGGTGTGGTGGAAATATAGGAGTGTTGTTTTCTGAAGGAAAGAGCAGAAGCTATTGAAGAAAACAGATGCTGAGTTGGTTTTGTTTAACATTTGGCTGTTTTGAATGAACATGAAGGAATGCCTTTGACGGCCTGACATTTAGAGACCTTTAGTCTAATAGGGGCTGAATGGAGTTCACAGTGCCATAACCTTTTAACTCTCTCTCTCTCTCTCTCTCTCTCTCTCTCTCTCTCTCTCTCTCTCTCTCTCTCTCTCTCTCTCTCTCTCTCTCTCTCTCTCTCTCTCTCTCTCTCTCTCTCTCTCTCTCTCTCTCTCTCTCTCTCTCTCTCTCTCTCTCTCTGCCTCCAGTGAGACTGGAAAATAGGATAAATGCATTTAATGGGCATGCATTTTCCATCTAAACCAAATCTAAATCGCCTCAGAGTCTATATTTTTCTGAAAAGCATAAATGAACAATAACAATTTGTATTCCCAATGATTTGCTCCAATCGGGACATCTCAGACTGTATGGTTTTTCTTCTCCTTCTTCTGAGTGAAAAACGAGCACCAGGAGTCATCATTGGTCGAACACTTTTTGCTACGGGAGCTTTTCTCTGTCTGTCTGACTGTGAATGTGGTAAGGCTAGGAGCAACCTCCTTTCTTCAAGGTGAAATTAGCTATTTTCATTGCAAGGTGATGAATGTGGTGTCTGTGCCACACAAAACAGGGTTTCTCCTTTTCTCACTCTCCTTTTCCTTACCTTCTCTCTCTATTCTCTCTATTTGATGGATCTCTCGCTCTCTCTCTCTCTCTTTTTTTTCTTCAGATTATGTCTCCTTCCCACCCATTCATTCTCTCTCAGGCACACACACATACACAATCCATTCTCTCTCCTTCTCTCTCTCCCTCTCTCTATCTCTCCCTCCATTGTTCTCTCTCTCTCTCTTCTCTCTCCAGTGCAGCAGCAGCTGTTGAAGGGGTGTATCTGTGGTGACCTGTGGCTGGGCCAGGGGCTGCAACACAGGACATGGGAGCTACCTGCCCCTCCTGCTCGTGTCTTGTGTTGCAGCCAGTGGAACAGTCGCACCGCTTAACACCATAAAGAGACACCGAAACAGACGCTGAAGAGACGCCAAAGAGACGCCGTGTCCAGTCAGCCATGGACTCCTCCTGTTCTTTCTACCCTCCTCTCTCATTAACGAGCTTTCACGAGCTGTCAACAATCACCACCAGTGACATTTAAAGTGATGTTTTTCTTTTGTGAGAGAGCTGTTTAAACAGGAGCAGTAATGAGTTGGGGGGGGGGGGGGGGGGGGGCACCTGCAGAATCCGATGATGAAACAACGCTTCTCTCTCTCTTTCTGCCAGCAATAAGACAAACATGATTGACGGCAATAGAATTATGCTAGACAAGGTCAACAATGATGCACCTCTGGGTGAGGTGCGGCATGGCGAGGCGGCAAGGCACTAGAGGCACGCGCTGCCTGGCTGTCTGGGCTGGTATTAATGACCCTTTATCTCCCTCAAGGTTACAGAGGAAGAGGCAGAACATTGCCTTTTCTCCCAGCAAACAGGGGTGAGGGGAGAGAGAGAAGAGGGGTCATCTGCTCCTACGTGTAGGTATTTGTCCGCTCCGCGCCTGACAGCCTCTGGTGAGAAAGGGGGATAATCTAAACTTGAGGAATGAAGTCATTTTCTGAGAGGGGTGTCACCTGATTGGAATGTAAATCCAGGAAGCAGGTCGTCAATCTAGGCCCCAAATTGTGTTGTGTCAAAGCAGGGATTGTAAAGAGGCTGTGCAGTGAATGCAGCAGGATGATATTGGCCAACAATGTTGTTGCGTCCCAAATGACACCCTATTCCCTATATAGTGCACTACTTTTGACCAGACCCCATGGGCCCTGGTCAAAAGTAGTGCACTGTAAAGGTAATAGGGTACCATTTGGGACTCACACATGTTTGCCCCCCTGAGCTGAACTGAGTTCAAATCAAATCAAATCAAATTGTATTTGTCACATACACATGTTTAGCAGATGTTATAGCGGGTGTAGCGAAATGCTTGCGCTTCTAGCGCCGACAGTGCAGTAATATCTAACAAGTAATATCTAACAATTTCACAACATATACCCAATACACACAAAGCTAGTAAGGAATGGGATTTAAGAATATATACATATACGGACAAGCTTGAGTTGAGATAGTTGCGGTGCCTCCCTCCACAGCTGCATTGTTACAGCCCATGACTATTACGTTCTGGGATGTGGCAGTCATGTGTTTTCTCAACGCCAGTGATGCTAGGAGAGTATTATGACCTTTCAGAAACACTTCATGGCATGATATGAGTTCCTTGAAAACAGTCAGTATTCATAGGGCTGCGTGTTCATACAAATACTTATTGTCTGGAAGAAAGAGGTTGTGATTGTATCCCCAGGTACCTATGGTCACTGGTATCTGCCCCCCTACTAGGTTTAGAGAATGAATAAAAATAGCCCATTCACCAACCCCTTGTGAATCTATTCTGTGATTTATTGTGGTCATTGCAGTTATTTTCCCTTGCTACTGTGTACATGGTAACACATAGACTTGAATAACCTTGGGCAGTTCCACTTTAAGAAAAGTCATCAAGGATAGCTGCTAAGACAGATCTGGCAGATTGCTCATCTCCTGACAGACAGTGCTGCCTATCCTGCATGTTTAGGAGTTTAGGATGTTTAGGAGTACACTTGCCTCCATCTGAAATGTGCACTTACATATTGGAGTGAGCTGCACTCCGTAAAGCCATTCAGGTCTGTGTTCATTTCAGGTCTTTAAAGGGGCAATCTGTGATTAGTATTGTCCCTTTAAATGCCTCAGACAAAATGGTAATGTTGGAGAAAATTCATTAGCCAGGGCATGTCTTTTTCTCAGCTCCAGACAGAATGGAGAGGAATGCTATTTGTCTTAGTACAAGTCTCTTGTCGCTTGCTGTCCCTAGATTGGCCAGATGAAACATTGCCAAGCTGTCCCATTAACTACCTATTCTATTATTAGTTTTACTCTACAAACACTCAGTCTCATAGAATCACACTCAAACATGCCAAATTCATATTTAATAGATATACCAATCTGTTTGAGGCTTAATTACGAGTTGGGTTATAATCAATCTGCCCATCTGCAGTGCACTTTGTATTCATTTACACACACAAGGTCAACAGAGAGAGAGAGAAACAGAGGGAGAGAGAGAGAGAGAGAGAGAGAGAGAGAGAGAGAGAGCAAGAGAGAGAGAGAGAGAGAAGGAGGGAGGGAGGAAGGGAGAGAGAGAGAGAGAGAAAAAGAGAGAGACGGAGAGATAGTGAGCAATGGAGAGAGAGCTTCTCTTCCCATAGTAGCTTGGTTCATTATACCCTAGGCTGTGTTCACTTTACAGAGCAAGGAGGATCCTGTAGGACCAGAGAGTGGCACCATCCAAGGAGTCTCAGGTTTTAAATGCAGGCTACATACACCTCAGCTTTCTCCGGAGAGGAACAATGGCTCTTTTTGAGAAACTCTCAGCGAAATGAGAGGAGGCAGAGAGAGAGAGAGAGAGGAGACAGAGAGAGATGATTTATTAAAATTGAGCCCAAGCAGGCATGCGCTTCGGCGACAGCTGTGACTTGTCACAGTGTTTAAGACCAATCGTGTGGGTTGGACAGATAATTCAGAAAGGGGAGAAAAAATGCCTACAAATATTCAGTGAAAAAGTATTGAATAAAATGTATGAGGGACAAGACTCCAGGACTGCGTCCCAAATGGCACCCTATTCCCTATATAGTGCAGTACTTTTGATCAGGGCTCTGGTCAAAAGTAATGCACTATATAGAAATAGGGTGCCATTTGGGACGGAGAACAGGTGTTGATGTGAAAGAGTCGCAGAAGTCCTGTGAAACCGCTCAGCCATGTCTGGAAACAAGCACAGACAGACGTTTCTCCGACACCCCCTGGAAGCAGTCCGTCTTCGTGGAGTTGTGGAATGTGACTTTGATCATGTAAACGTCTACATGTGCTGCGCTCCATGAAGCTGGTGTCTGCAGTTAGGGGAAATTATGCTCCAAGATTTTAATGAAACCTCCAGCCATTCAGTGACATACATTTAGGATAGGCCTAAATTCTATTTTACATCATTAAAGATAATGCAAAATGCTTTGAAAAATTACAACACAAGGTAGATTGATAAAACAGATTCTCAATAGGGCAAAGAGCAAATCTGTTTTGGTATTTTTGGGGGTGATACATTTGATATTGCACAAACAAAATGTATGTGCGTAGGAACTTAACTTTAAAATATCATGTTTGAACAACTGTCACCATCTCTTAACAGAGAGGAAAACCACTACGACTAGAATCCAAATAAATGTCCTTACTCATTTCCCAGCGGATACTTTGGCCCCTCGCTCTCTCCTACAAGGTTTCAGTTCCAATCATTGCCACTTTTCCGGTGGAGGGGCCCAGGGGCGATAGGGTATGCGAGGGGATGACAGTGGCCCCTCAGGCTCCCTCCCTCCACCGGAGGAGTTGAGCTGAGTGCTGAGTTATGGGGACAGGTCGCTAAGACACAAGGTGACCCATTGTGACGGCTGCTGCTGCAACACTGCAGACTGTACTGCTGACAGCGGCAGGTTTTCACGTTCAGTCTCCGGGGCCAGATCGGCCCCTGCCCCCACTGTCACTAGCAAGTAGTATATAGGGAATAGGGTGCCATTTTGGACGTGACCTGCATTTGTGGCCAAAGGTAGGTAACACTGAAATGTCGACTGACAATACTGAGGGGAGAAGAAGATGCTGAAATACTAATGCTGCCAAATGCCTGGGGTAATGTAGGCTATTTTCTGTAAGGCTTCTTCTATGATGAGATGGAAGATACAGTAAAATGGTGTCACATTAATAGATCAGTGATTGTGAAATGAATGGCTTGTTTTTCTTGTCAAGGAGAGGGAATGTTGAGAGAAAATAAGATATGAATTTGATATGCTGTCAAATGTAGCAGTTTGGTGTTGCATGCTTTCTTCAATGAAGCCACATGCCCATCTGTCAGGAACCAAATGAGAGGCTCCAAATATATTCAGCAGTAGGGATTTGGATCGTCATCTTCCAACCCAAATGCTGCCACAGCCTCCCTCACAAATGAGGGGAAAATAATAATGCATACTGGGAAGATTTAGAGATGCTGTAAAATGGTAATATGCAATGGGTTGAGCTGTTTCAGTGTTATGTGTTTGGGAGGATCAGACTGGAAATGTGAGACACAAAAAAAAAGCTTTGCAATCATGCACTTGCAGACTGCCTGGTCGAGGGAGTGAAAATCACAGCCCACACAGATATTTGCCAGTGGGCAGAGGATGTAGACCTATTTAGGAGGCCAGCGACTATGAAAGCACTTCAGTGAGCGCTTGCCTTGAACTATCTTATTGTCCCAGCGTTTTGAGAATTGCGACGAGGGAGGGTAGCGGTAGGAACAATTCCAGCAGTGTTATCAGGTGCAAACAGAAGGAGTCAGGAGGCTCCGGCTCCACAGGGTCGAGAGATCAGAGCGTGCGCACTTCCACTTTCCGCGCCACCGCAACCGGCCGTGACTCATCCAGCTGGCTTTTTGACTATGTGCTCCCTGGTGTGCGAGGACGAGAGAGAGAAACAGCGCTTGACTTCAGATAGAATGTTCCTCTAGTACCATACGCTGTAATATCCAACACAATCTCACACTCAATTCGTGCAAATATGCCCATCTTAATCTTTTCTTTTTATTGGCCAGTCTGAGATATGGCTTTTTCTTTGCAACTCTGCCTAGAAGGTCAGCATCCCAGAGTCGCCTCTTCACTGTTGACGTTGAGTGTCACACTCTGGCTCCAGGACTTGTGTATTTGAGCCAGGGTGTATGTTGTTTTGTTGGGTTTTGGGTGATTTTGTATGTTTGCATGTCTGTCACGTTTATTTCTAGGTTGGGAGTTCTGTGTGTCTATTTCTAGGTTCTTGATTGTTGTAGTGTGTGACTCCCAATCGGAGGTAACGAGTGTCAGCTGTCGGCTCGTTATCTCTGATTGGGAGCCATATTTAAACTGTCTGTGTTCGTATGTGGGTTGTGGGTTTTTGTTCCGTGTTTCAGTCGTTGTACTGTGGACTTCACTTTCGTTCTTTTGTTTTGTATTGACGTGCTTTTCTTATTAAAGTCATCATGTTCACTCGCAACGCTGCGCATTGGTCTCCTCCTTTAGACGATCGTGACAGAAAAACCCACCACAAAAAGACCAAGCAGCGTGTCAAGCGGCAACAGGACCTACCTACACAGGATTTATGGACTCCTGTAAAGGATTCATGGACATGGGAGGAGATACTGGCTGGAGAGGGTCCTTGGGCACAACCGGGAGAATATCGCCGCCCTCGTGAAGAGCTGGAGGCAGCCAAAGCCGAGAGGAGGTGGTATGAGGAGGCAGCACGGAGGCGAGGCTGGAAGCCCGTGGACGAGAGGCAACCCCAATAAATTTTTTGGGGGGGGCACATGGCTTGGGCAGCTGGGCAGCAGGAGGCTGCCACAGGTAGACGTGGAGAGAAGGCTATCGGATTACGGGAGCCATTGGCGAGTAGGGGAAGGGAAGTTGTTGCGGCACGGCGTGAGAGACTGATGTGTGTTACCAGTCCGGTCCGGCCCGTTCCTGATCCCCAGTTAAGGCCAGTGGTGTGTGTTCCCAGTACGGACCGGCCTGTTCCTACTCCACGCATCAAGCCCACGGTGTGCGTCGCCAGCCCAGCCCGGCCTGTTCCTGCTCCACGCACAGAACCTACGGTGTGCGTCGCCAGCCCAGCCCGGCCTGTTCCTGCTCCACGCACAGAACCTACGGTGTGCGTCGCCAGCCCAGCCCGGCCTGTTCCTGCTTCACGCACTAACCCTACGGTGTGCGTCGCCAGCCCAGCCCGGCCTGTTCCTGCGCCACGTACGAAGCCTACGGTGTGCGTCGCCAGCCCAGCCCGGCCTGTTGCTGCTCCCCGCACTAGCCCTGAGATGCGTGTCCTCAGCCCGGTACCTCCAGTTCCGGCACCACGCATCAGGCCTACGGTGCGTTCCCAGGGTCCAGCATGCCCTGTTGCTTCTCTCCGCACTAGCCCTGAGATGCGTGTCCTCAGCCCGGTACCTCCAGTTCCGGCACCACGCATCAGGCCTACGGTGCGTCCCCAGGGTCCAGCATGCCCTGTTGCTTCTCCCCGCACTAGCCCTGAGATGCGTGTCCTCAGCCCGGTACCTCCAGTTCCGGCACCACGCATCAGGCCTACGGTGCGTCCCCAGGGTCCAGCATGCCCTGTTGCTTCTCCCCGCACTAG
Source organism: Coregonus lavaretus (assembly GCF_964263955.1). Taxonomy (NCBI): domain Eukaryota; kingdom Metazoa; phylum Chordata; class Actinopteri; order Salmoniformes; family Salmonidae; genus Coregonus; species Coregonus lavaretus. Next base: position 4,595,494 of record NC_139990.1, on the reverse strand, counting down.
CCCTGAGATGCGTGTCCTCAGCCCGGTACCTCCTGTTCCGGCACCACGCACCAGGCCTACGATGCGCCTCAGACAGCCAGAGTCTGCCGTCTGCCCAACGCCGTCTGAACTGCCCGTCTGCCCAACGCCGTCTGAACTGCCCGTCTGCCCAACGGCGCCTGAACTGCCCGTCTGCCCAACGGCGCCTGAACTGCCCGTCTGCCCAACGCCGTCTGAACTGCCCGTCTGCCCAACGCCGTCTGAACTGCCCGTCTGCCCAACGCCGTCTGAACTGCCCGTCTGCCCAACGCCGTCTGAACTGTCCGTCTGCCCAACGCCGTCTGAACTGCCCGTCTGTACTGAGCCTGCAAAGCCGCCCGTCTGCCATGAGCCTTCAGAGCCGTCCGCCAGACCGGAGCCGCTAGAGCTCTCCGCCAGACAGGATCAGCCAGAGCCTTCCGCCAGACAGGATCAGTCAGAGCCTTCCGCCAGACAGGATCAGCCAGAGCCTTCCGCCAGACAGGATCAGCCAGAGCCTTCCGCCAGACAGGATCAGTCAGAGCCTTCCGCCAGACAGGATCAGCCAGAGCCTTCCGCCAGACAGGATCAGCCAGAGCCTTCCGCCAGACAGGATCAGCCAGAGCCTTCCGCCAGACAGGATCAGCCAGAGCCTTCCGCCAGACAGGAGCAGCCAGAGCCTTCCGTCAGACCGGATCAGCCAGAGCCTTCCGCCAGACAGGAGCAGCCAGAGCCTTCCGCCAGACGGGATCAGCCAGAGCCTTCAGCCAGCCATGAGCAGCCAGATCCGTCAGCCAGCCATGAGCAGCCAGATCCGTCGTCCAGCCAGGATCCGCCAGAGCCGTCCAGCCAGGATCCGCCAGAGCCGTCCAACCGGGATCCGCCAGAGCCGTCCAGCCGGGACCCGCCAGAGCCGTCCAGCCGGGATCCGCCAGAGCCGTCCAGCCGGGATCCGCCAGAGCTGTCCAGCCGGGATCCGCCAGAGCCGTCCAGCCGGGATCCGCCAGAGCCGTCCAGCCGGGATCCGCCAGAGCCGTCCAGCCAGGATCCGCCAGAGCTGACCAGCCAGGAGCCACCAGAGCCGTCCAGCCAGTATCCGCCATTCAGCCTGGTACTGCCCCTTAGTCCGGTACTGCCCCTTAGTCCGGTACTGCCCCGTAGTCCGGTGCTGCCCCTTAGTCCGGTGCCGCCCCTTAACCCAGTGGGGTGTAGTTGGGGGGTGGTAATGTGGAGGAGGCTAGGGAAGCGGGTGGTGACTAAGGTGGGATGGGGACCACGACCAGGGGCAGAACCGCCACCGTGGACAGACGCCCACCCAGACCCTCCCCGAGACTGTATGCTGGTGCGCCCGGAGTTCGCACCTTTAGGGGGGGGTACTGTCACACTCTGGCTCCAGGACTTGTGTATTTGAGCCAGGGTGTATGTTGTTTTGTTGGGTTTTGGGTGATTTTGTATGTTTGCATGTCTGTCACGTTTATTTCTAGGTTGGGAGTTCTGTGTGTCTATTTCTAGGTTCTTGATTGTTGTAGTGTGTGACTCCCAATCGGAGGTAACGAGTGTCAGCTGTCGGCTCGTTATCTCTGATTGGGAGCCATATTTAAACTGTCTGTGTTCGTATGTGGGTTGTGGGTTTTTGTTCCGTGTTTCAGTCGTTGTACTGTGGACTTCACTTTCGTTCTTTTGTTTTGTATTGACGTGCTTTTCTTATTAAAGTCATCATGTTCACTCGCAACGCTGCGCATTGGTCTCCTCCTTTAGACGATCGTGACATTGAGACTGGTGTTTTGCGGGTACTATTTAATGAAGCTGCCAGTTGAGGACCTGTGAGGCGCCTGTTTCTCAAACTAGACATTAATATATTTGTCCTCTTGCTCAGTTGTGCACCAGGACCTCCCACTCCTCTTTCTATTCTTGTTAGAGCCAATTTGCGCTGTTCTGTGAAGGGAGTTGTACACAGCATTGTACGAGATCTTCAGTTCATTTCTCAGAACAAGAATAGACTGACGAGTTTCAGAAGAAAGTTATTTGTTTCTGGCCATTTTGAGCCTGTAATCGAACCCAAAATTGCTGATGCTCCAGATACTCAACTAGTCTCAAGAAGGCCAGTTTTATTGCTTCTTTTATCAGCACAACAGTTTTCAGCAGTGCTAACATAATTGCAAAAGGGTTTTCTAATGATCAATTAGCCTTTTAAAATGATAAACCTGGATTAGCAAACACAACGTGCCATTGGAACACAGGACTGATGGTTGCTGATAATGGGCCTCTGTACGCCTATGTAGATATTCCGTTAAAAATCATCCATCTCCAGCTACAACAGCCATTTACAACATTAACAATGTCTACACTGTATTTCTGATCAATTTGATGTTATTTTAATGGACAAACAAATTGCTTTTCTTTCGAAAACTTTCTAAGTGACCCCAAACTTTGGAATGGTAGTGTATCCACACCCTCACTTTGTTTGGACTCATGTTATAGCCAATGCTTGACTTTTGTATGAATTATTTGTAATAAAACATTTGTATCTAGTTGTCATGTATTCATTATCTTTAACTGGTTAAATGTTTTGTCACGAACCGGCTCAAGTTCGTAACAAAAGGGAGACACGTGGAGACAAGGAATACTCAGAGTATATATTTATTAACTAAAGTAAACTAAATCAAATAACAATGGTGTGTGTAATCAGTAATCAGTAGTGTAAGTGAGTGTTTGCATCCAGGTCGTCATGGATCATAGAACGCGTCACTGCACACGCAGAGAACACCTCTGGGAAATTCTGCGCCTCTCATCAGGAATCCCTACAATTGAAGGCTTAGTGGAAACCACTAAAGATGGAAACACGATAGGCCACACACGCTCCCCAGCCAAGTTATTTACAAGGATCACGTCAATACCCTCAATAGGCAATGAAGGACGCACCCCCACAACAACCTCACCTTTCACCAGGCCACAATCCAACATCAGTTTATGCAATGGAACTGACAGAGTGTTCAAACCTATTCCCCTAATTAGAACACTATTCCCCGAATCAGTCTCTGCAGAGAAGGGTAACACAGATTCCAACACAAATGATTCAGAGGCACCTGTGTCTCTTAGGATCTTTACTGGCACTAGGTTCTTACTTCCTAACATAGACACAAAACCCTCCGTAACGAAAGGTAAATAGTCGGGATCAATATAGCCTTTCACATGGCTCTGGGCATGAGACAATGCGTCAGGAGTGAACTGATGTGGAACAGGCGCTGCTAACGCTGTAGGCCTCGATTTACCATAAGCACCTGTACTGAATTTACCCCTAGACCTAAGAATCGGACATTCATTTTTCCAATGACCTAATTCTTGACAGTAGTGACACTCTTGACCAAAGTCAGTTTTACCACGGGTATCAGGCTCAACCCTAGTTGAATGAAACTCTGCCCAGAAACCGAAGTATCTCGGCGAGCGAGGCCCAAATCCCTGCGAACGCCCCCACTCACTCCGAATACGGAGTTCTGCAAAAACATTTTTGTGAGTCAACACATATTCAGCTGCCAAAACCGCAGCTTCAGCGACAGTCTTTATTTTTCGTTCGTTAATGTACGTCGCTATACGATCAGGGATTGTGTCCTTAAATTGTTCTAACATAATCAGATCACACAGCCCTTGGAAAGTCATAACTGCAGAGGCGGAACACCAGCGATTAAATTGTGAAGATAATATTCGCGCAAACTCAACATGAGTCTGCTGATCATCCCTTTTTAAAGTTCTAAATCGTTGGCGGTAAGCCTCAGGGACCAATTCGTAACTCTGTAACACAGCCGTTTTAACCTTATCATAACTAACACTGTCGGCTACACTAAGAGCTGAATATGCTTCTTGCGCTTTACCAGTCAGCACACACTGCAACATCAAAGTGCGATCAGAATCAGGCCAACTCCTAGCGTTAGCAACACGCTCAAACAACGAAAATAATGTCTCCGGGTCCTTTTCATTAAACTGGGGCAACAACCGTAAATTCCCAACAATATCAAATGTGTCTGGATTACGACCAAAAGAGGAACGACCCCTAGGTAACTCTGGATCACCTTCCCAGAGCAAACTCTCCCCTGAGAGCTTTCCTTCCCTAACCAACTCTAGTCGCTCTTGTTGCAGCTTGATTTTAGCACGCTCCATATCCTGTTTAAATTCCAATTCTCTTTCATATTTTACACGATCATGCTCCATTTTAGCTTGTTCATGCTCCATTTTAGCTTGTTCATGCTCCATTTTAGCTTGTTCATGCTCCATTTTAGCTTGTTCATGCTCCATTTTAGCTTGTTCATGCTCCATTTTAGCTTGTTCATGCTCCATTTTAGCTTGTTGTCCATTTTGTCCATGCTCTAGCTGTAACAGAAGCAGTTCTTTCTGCTGTTCAAAAAGAAGACTACTATGACTAACCGATGGAGTGGTCATTGTAACATATCGGGGAGACAACGTGTCCTCAGCAGAGGCTGCCCCAGTGGTAACATCCAGAATACCACTCTCCATCAAATTGGCCTTCAATATTAACCTAATATAATTTTTTTAGACGTTTATCACTAATTTCAACCTTGTAGTGTTCAGCAACCTTCAACAGCTGTTCTTTAGTACATAATTCTAACAGTTCTTCTGATGGAAAGCGAATGAACTCGTCTACATTAGATGCCATAATCAGGAAAAAACAAAAACAAAAATGTAGATATATCATAACAATCACGCTCAACCCCTCTGCTGAGCACACCAGACACAAGAGAAATGACAATCACACTGAGCACCACAGAAGAGAGATGGGATATGGAGCTTCCCCAAAACCTACAATAACTCAACCCTAGTCTTTGTGCAGATTCGCGGTGGGTAATTACGCACTGTAGCCCGCTGGCAAGGAATTAAACCCCCCAGCACGCTGGTAGATTCCCCCAAGCCACGGATGTGCCCCCGAGACAACTGCTCAGTCCACAGACACCACACAAAAATAACAAACATTTAACCATGCCCAACGTATCCCAAAACAAAACACGTCACTAAGCCTATCAGGGGAAAAAGCTATAGCTCCGGGTAGCAAATGTCACTACCCTACCCAATCTCCCACTGAGGTACACAGCCAATTGTACTCACCTCCGACCGATGTCCCAACAGCGAGTAGAGCAAGAGTTTCCAGGCTGGGCAGGGCCTGGAAACTAACCAATGTACTCTCTCCAACGCAGTACACAACCCAAAGGCAACCAATACTGGGCCTATCAAACTCAAACAAACTAACAAAATGTACAAAGAAAGACCCTACAGAACTGGACATTAACTCCACGTTCTCCCAAACACAACCAGTTCAAGATCCCGGACGAGCCCCCACTTGTCACGAACCGGCTCAAGTTCGTAACAAAAGGGAGACACGTGGAGACAAGGAATACTCAAAGTATATATTTATTAACTAAAGTAAACTAAATCAAATAACAATGGTGTGTGTAATCAGTAATGTAAGTGAATGTTTGCATGCATAAATATAATATGGAAAGGTGTTGAGAGGTGCCAAAGCAAACAACCAAAAAGCCACAAAAAATACCACAACCAAAGTCAAAGTATCTGCCTGGAGAGAGTCTCCTCCATGAATGTGGAAGAGGTCCATTTATGCTGGGACACACCCGGCCCAGGTGTTTCCCATGTAGCTGACGACCCTCCCAACTCCGCCCACCGGCATCCTAATAAGGAAACAAGAGCAAAGAGAGAATACGGCAGACAGAGTGGGAGGGTCGTCACAGTTTGTAGTTTGCATGTTTCAGTAATGATCAACATGGTTGAATAGTCGTAAATCTCTGCTTGATTTAGCTTTTGGTATATTTGGCATTTTTTATTATATTCTGTATTTCCACAGTACCTGTTATAAAACGGAAATTGCACTCCGTAAATAAATGGTGAGAAATGCTCAGTCTGAAGCCATTTGGTTATGGGTTTCACAGCCCTATAATAATGATACACGTTATATCACCTTAAAAAGGGTTTAATTACAACCTATAGGGTATAGTCCCCTGTAGCTCAGTTGGTAGAGCATGGCACTTGCAATGCCAGGGTTGTGGGTTCGTTTCCCATGGGGGGCTAGTATGAAAAAAAAAAAAATATGCATGCACTCACTAACTGTAAGTTGCTCTGGATAAGAGCGTCTGCTAAATTACTAAAATGTAAGATGTTAAGAATAGTGGCATAGAAGAGTCTGAAATGAATTAAATACCCCAACCCTAAGTTATGTTCAATGTCTGCAGCAATTTCCAGTGTGAAATGCTCAGTCTGAAGCCATTTGGCTATGGGTTTCACAGCCCTATAATAATGATCCAGGTTATATTACCTTAAAAAGGTTTTATTTACAACCTCTGGGGTATAACATGTAGGGCAAAGGGGTATAGGAGAGTCTGACACATAATCTCTAACTTGAGTTCAGTCTTCACCAATGAGAACCAAGAGGGGCCTAGCTTTGTCCTTCATGACTGGGAAAGGCTTTGATTCTAGGCCGTAGAAAACCCTACATCATTAGATCAGAACAGGATGGATCAACAGTGATTCATATTACTGGTTTGCATCCTAAAAAAAGGATAGTTGTGTTTTGCTGCATAACACACTTACATTATTTGTCTACCCATATGATGTGGATCATTGTCAGGTTATTTGATATATAAGCTTCAGTAACAAAAGAACACCATGGTTGTGATAACACTTTAAACAGGTAGTTTGTAAATGTGTAGAATGTGTTTGTTTTGGGTCCTCACTGGTAAGTTAACTTATGTAAATTAGACAGTCACAGAAGATTTTCTTCTGAATAACTGGTCAGGGCATAGCACTTTCCATTCCGCTTCAGGCAACTTTTATGTAAGGCTTGATCACACCTGTAGTGACTACTTCTGTCACACCTATTGTTGCTTATCCATCATTCACTAGATATATCAATGTAATTGCACCCAAAACAATGTTGAAAAACAGACTGCTTCCCACTAGATCACATAACTAGAAGTGAGCTGGATGTGATCCCAACGCTACAACCAATGCAGCGGAAGAAAGTGAAAGCTGCAACAGGGACTCTAACCAGGGCTCATACGTGGCAAAGTGAGCTCTAATGGCCGTTGCCATGGGAAGAGGCAGTAGGATTACAATGCTGGCATATGCCTTGTTACAATAGCCTAAATATATAACATGATTGACACGAGCGTAATAATCATCATGAAACGGCCTTAGAAGTGCCATAAGTGTAAGCCAACATAATTCATTATCTTACATTTACCTGTTTAACTGCATTGATATGGCTTAATTGATCATAGTCCAGACTCGTTGTAGTTACACCAGGGGAATTTAAACCAAACAGATTTGTTTTGCAGGTGTTCTGTTTCCCCACATTTATTTATCAATTAATTTCCCATCGTGAAAATGTATCCCCATTACCCAATCAAATACCTTAATCAATACCACACAAAAGAACAGACAAATACGTGTTTTTTTTTATGCCTATCTGGCAACCCTCATAAAACCCGACATATCACCAAAGTATTAAGCAAAAACAAGCATAGAAAACAGCATTGGCATTAATAATAAATAAAACGTAAGGCTACTGTTATATTATAAGTATTTTGGTGACAACCTGGTTGATTAACAATATCGGATTGTTAACGTTTTTTAAAAAATATAAATAAATGTGGGACTCAAAAAAAGGCAGTGTAGAACACCATTGCCCAAAATGCATTTCTCCAATAACTTTTTTTTTGTTTGTTTGCCCCCCAAAAATGTATTTTCCTACGAATTAAGCCACACAAAAAATGTGTGTATTTTCACATGAATTAAGCCACACAAAAAAACACACAAAATCTGCTGAAATACTTTTTGTACATATTTGCACGAATTGAGTGGGAGTTATCTGATTGGCTTGACCCTTCCAACCGCCACAATTCCCTTAGAAGATTTTCAGTTTCTACAGAGGCTGTAGCTATAAAAGAGAAAAACTGCATTCCATGAACATAGTTAGCCTTTCCTAATGCCTCACCAACGCCTTAATGGGTACAGACCTACAACAAGCAAAGAGATAAATAGTTCTCTATATATCTCCATTTTGTATTCAGAATCCTTTTGTGGAATGACCAAACACTTGTAGGCCTACCATGTTATGTAGTTCTTTTTTCAAGCCATGTCTTACTGATGGAAAATAAATGTCACGTACGTTAAGAGACGGGTCGGACCAAGGTGCAGCGTGAAAGGCGTTCATGTTTATTTAACTAATAAACACACGACACAGTAACCAAAAATAACCGTGACGGTCCAAAGGGCTAACACACAAGCCTAAACAGGAACACAACAAGATCCCACAACACAGGCAGGAAAACTGGCTGCCTAAGTATGATCCCCAATCAGAGACAACGAGCGACAGCTGCCTCTGATTGGGAACCACACCCGGCCAAACATAGAAATACAAACCTAGAATATTCACACCCTGACCAAACTAGCTAGAGTTCTATAGGCCAGGGCGTGACAATAAATGACAGACTTTTATTGGCAGAATCTGTGCAATTCTCAGTTGGATATCCTTTGTGATGATCGCTCAATGATAGGAGTGTAGTTTAACTAAAATGTATTCAAAATGCACTAATGCCTCTTTACCATATGTGTGCCAGTTCTTCGGGTCTAAGTACCACTTCAAAAGCTCTCAAGCCCGCCAGCAGAATCTGTCAAATGCAATTGAGAAAGAGACAGTTGTGGGCAGCAATACAACTAGCTCTCACATCTCTGCACAGATCCCACCAGATCCCACCTCAAAAGAGAAAAGCCTGCCTGCCTTTCATCCAACGGATTCTTACTTAGAACTTTATTTGAGGCACAGTCTGCTTTAGCAGCTTGCCCACAACAAGCTTCACACCTCCCTCTGTCCTCCTACCCCCTTTTTGTCTCGTAAGCGACACAAACAGCTCACAGACTGTTGCCTCTCACAGACCGATGTGTTGCCGGGACAACGGGAGGAGAGCCTTGGGGAGTTTGATGCAAGCGAAGGGAGGGAGATTTTGGAGAGAGTATGTGTGTGTGAAATTGATGTTTTGGGGGTTTAAGGACATGGGGTGGTGTGTGTGTGTGTCATGGAGGAGGTTTGTTTTACAGAGGCTCCCAGCGGTCCCTGTGGCTGGAATGAAATGGAGTGGAGCAAAGAGGGTGCTGAGTGGGCTATTTGGGACGAAGCACTTCTCTTTCACACAGTATCACTTAGAGGACTCAGGTTCCGGCTCAGGTCTGCTTTGGCTGCATAAACAGCGGATGGCACCCTGCCTCTTGTAACCTTGGCACGGTCACTCACCACCACAGCACACAGTAGCAGCAGCCCCTGGCACAGAGTCAGCCTGGAGGGTGAGAGACACGTCCTTGTTGTGACCTCTCTACCTCTCCCAATGACAAGCAGGAAACTCAATGTTGTCTCAATATTTTATTATAATAAAACAAATAATCTATTTTAACACATTTCAGGTAACTGTCTCACTGTTTGTGACTCTGTCTCACTCTCTCTCTCTCTCACTCTCTCTCTCTCTCTCACTCACTCACTCACTCACTCACTCACTCACTCACTCACTCACTCACTCACTCACTCACTCTCTCTCTCTCTCTCTCTCTCTCTCTCTCTCTCTCTCTCTCTCCCTCTCTCCCTCTCTCTCTCTCTCTCTCTCTCACTCTCTCTCTCTCTCTCTCTCTCTCTCTCTCTCTCTCTCTCTCACTCTCTCTCTCTCTCTCTCTCTCTCTCTCTCTCTCTCTTTCTCTCTCTCTCTATCACTCACGTACCGCAGAAAAAAGATGAGTGCCGTCTCTCTGTCTCTCAGAGGGAGGTCTGTGGAACATTTGAAATATTAACCAGTGTTGTGGTTGCAGTACAGTACAGCATCATCTGTAATTGATGAAAATATACTCTGACATGTCCATTTGGGAGAGCGAGGGTCTGAGGGTACTCAGGTAATGAGTCACTCACTGGGCCAACCAAGGTCAAAAGACTGGTCAAAAACCCCATTAGTGTGTTCACTCATTGACAAACCTTGCCAGTCCTGGCCACGTATCCACAAAGCATCTCAGAGTAGGAGTGCTGATCTAGGATCAGTTTAGCCTTTCAGATCATAATGAATAAGATTACATGGTCAGATCCTAGATCAGGACTCCTACTTTGAGATGCTTTGTGGATTGTCAATGAGTGAACACACTAATGGGGTTTTTGACCAGTCTTTTGTCCTTGGTTGGCCCAGTGAGTGACTCATTACCTGAGTACCCTCAGACCCTCGCTCTCCCAAATGGACATGTCAGAGTATATTTTCATCAATTACAGATGATGCAGTACTGTACTGCAACCACAACACTGGTTAATATGTCACATGTTCCACAGACCTCACCCTTACAACTCCTTTCTAATGTCTGAACCTCATAAGGAGAGGAGTTTGAATACGTCAGACATGGGTTAAAATACTTTCTGAAATCATTTAAAATACCTAATCATGGCTTGATTGAGCTTCCATGGCTTCATGGAATCAATATAATTGGCGCTCCAGGCAGGCTAAAGCAAACGCTTAAAGTATTTGAAAGATTTCAAATCGTATTTGAACCCAGGTCTGGAATGTGGGCCAGAATCCATCTCAATTAAGGATCCGGGTCCTTCCCATAGACCTCTATTCACTGTGATTTATTGCATGGCCAAACCAAATGAACAGCAAGTGCAGTGTTCAGGACACTGTAGTAATTACATCACCATGCCAGTTAAGTGAGGTCCACTTGAAAATTTAGTTATTGGGGATAGATGTTTTATTGTCACATATACCTGATAGGTGCAGTGAAATGTGTTGTTTTACAGGGTCGTAGTAAGGCACCCCTAGAGCAAAAATGTGGATTGAGTGCCTTGCTCAAGGGCACATAGACAGATTTTTCACCTTGTCAGCTCGGGTATTGGAACCAGTGACCTTTTGCAACGCTCTAACTGCTGGGCTACCTGCCGCCCTTGATGTTGTTGAAATGCAACAGTGACACTCCATGGTTTTGGGTTGTACTTGCAGTTTTCTGCCAATTCAGTTGGCTCTCCTTTCCATAAATGGCATATCCTTGAACAATGCTCTACGTACCAGTGGTGGATGGTGGGCAGAGATATAGGAGGAAGGGCTTATTGTAATGGCTGGCATAGAATTAATGGAAAGGTATCAAACACATCAAACACATGGAAACTATGTGTTTGATATGGTTCCATTAATTCCAACCATTACAATGAGCCCGTCCTCATACATCTCCGCCCACCGGCCACCACTGAGACATATACATTGCAGATAGAAGAAGTGAACATGTTTACGGATGGGATTTGAGGAGATGTCCTTGGCTTGCTCTGGTGAAGTTTCCTCTGTGGAATCTACGGCACACCCGACATGTCTGCTGAGATGCATGAAGGTGGTATAAGAGTAAGAAGAAGCAAGCACACTCTGCGTCAATAAAAATGTCCGATGAGTTTACTACTTTGTGACCTGACCTCCCAGATCTGACAATTGTCGCGCCAGAGAAAGTGTAATATAATGTATAATATAACATAGCCACTAGATGGCATTGTACACTTTGCTAAGTGATTTACCACCAAACAATACATAACGACTAGTCTATTATAGAGTGTTTCATATTCAATACTTAAAAATCCACTTGAAGGTCCCAAGATGAGAGAAGTGTTGATCTTGAACTGTGTTTGACCTGAAACGACCCTCCAGATTACAATGCAATGCTAGAGTCAGACAGCGTAGTGTAGGCTAATAGGCTTAATCAGGCCAATCAGAAGAAAAGTCATTCTGGCCTGTTTAAACATAGTTTGCATCTTTAATTATTAATTTATTGTTGGAATATATTATTTACAGATTAGGACCTGAATCAACTTTATCTGTCCTTCATCACAGTCCTTCATAGAATGAGCACAAATTGTTGGTCTTTGTATGTGGGCCTGCCACTGTCGTGTCATAGGATCTCACAGTGATACCATAGTTGTCAACACACTGTAATACCATTTTTAAAAGACTGTTTAATTCTAATTAATGAATTGAATGAACATTTGTATTTATCTAGGAAAACATGGGTAAGCAAACTTGTACAATTCAATTCAACTAATTAAGTATTTGAATTCAGGAATGGTTGAAACATAAGACTGTACAAGAATCCCTTTTCTTCAGTCGCTTGAGATCTCAGATCGTATCAGGGAAACAGGATCCCTCTAGTTCCGGCTGGTACAGTCTTATGTGTCAATTGTTTTCAACGGGAAAAAGAGAAGGAGAAAGAGAGGGAAGGAGAAAGAGAGAAAGAGAGAAAGAGAAAGCGAGAAGGAAAAAGGGGAAAGAAATGTTCCCTGGCAGGCTACCAATAGCCACAGGTGTCTGCCAAACAATGGTGGTTGGCAGCCTGGCACACTGCTGCCCAGCCGGGCCTGGTCCGGTATGAACAGGACCCCTAGAGGAAAAGACACCAACCCAACCCAAGTCAAATATGCTGAGAGGGAAGGGTGAATTGTGTGCAACTGTGCATAGCATATGCAGACAGGCCCAGATGTTAAACAATAATAATTTTCTTTGGCAATATGTAGCTGTCATTTGTTTCAAATAGTGAGAGTATGGGCCACACCTGTTTTCTATTACGGGAAATTACAATTATGTTATTACACTGTGACACACGATTCTCCGTTTTGTGAATTATTTAACTTGAGAGTTATTTTCAAACATCATAACTGGTTTCATTGAATATCTTCTGCATTTGCGTCACATATTGACAACATTCCAATATCACATTTCTTATCTTATCAGTGCTAGTCCCTGCATTGAATTAATAACTTTAGCCCATAACTTATTCAACACCCTGTCATTTCAGATTGAAACCTAAAACCTGTTTTAAGTCATGTGTTGGTATTGATCCAACATAAGCAACGTTGTCTTGACACTGTGAAATGAGACGGCACTTAAATGTTTCACACAAAACCCTTTTCCCAATAGCCGGCTGACATATCGTGAATTTTATCTATTGGAATTGAATTCCTTCCATATTTTCAGTGTTTAGAGTTTCAGTGATCTAGCTTCAGTCTTCCTCAATAGCTGTAGTCCTGAACTGGCATGTGGCCACAAATGTTCTCAAGTCAAATTCATATTATAGTTCCTCTCCTTTTACTCCAATGTATTTATTTGGCAAATAAATGTAAACTTAAACTGACTGAGAGCTCTCTGGATAAAAGGAACCTGTACAAATTTGTAAACGTTTTCACTTTTTCTCATGCCATACCTTAGTTAACATTGCGATGCCTATGGAGTCAGTGTACAAAGAGTAGTCTATAGTATACTGTTGATATCCACCACACCTGCGCTGCCCTTTGTAACGAACTCGGTGGGGTTGAAGTCCAGTTAATCCAGTTAATTTACAACGGTCTGTAGGATGTGAAAGAAATCTTTGCAAATATCATGTTCCTTGGGGCATTCCTTTGACCAACGGTTATAAACTCAAAGGCCAAACAGTTACGGTCCAAAGGTTCAATGCAGTTAACTACTCCATTCCCAGCTAAATTTAAGGTTTTTTTTTCACTTTCTTTTATGTTTCTGCACATATGGACCTTTTGTTTATTCCCATAAGTAGGCTAAAAGTGCACAGAATAGCCAACGTTAACATATGTAGCTTAAGAAACAAGGTTCATGAAATCAATAATTTGCTAGTGACAGATGACATTCATATTCTGACTATCTCTGAAACTCACTTAGATAATACCTTTGATGATACAGTAGTAGCAATACAAGGTTATAACATTTACAGAAAATACAGAAATGCCAATGAGGTGTTGCTGATTATATTCAGAACCACATTCCTGTAAAGCTTAGAGAGGATCTCATGTTAAATGCTGTTGAAGTAATATGACACCCATGCATACCCCACAAGACACAAGAGGTCTCTTCACAGTCCCAAAGTCCAGAACAGACTATGGGAGGCGCACAGTACTACATAGAGCCATGACCACAGTAACTCTATTCCACATCAAGTAACTGATGCAAGCAGTAAAATCAGATTTAAAAAAACAGATACAAATACACCTTATGGAACAGTGGGGACTGTGAAGCAACACAAACATACATGCATACACACACACGATAACATACGCTCTATACACACACGCACACATGGATTTTGTATTGTAGCTATGTGGTAGTAGTGGAGTAGGGGCCTGAGGGCACACAGTGTGCTGTGAAATCTGTGAATGTATTGTAATGTTTTTAAAATTGTATAAGTGCCTTAGTTTTGCTGGACCCCAGGAAGAGTAGCTGCTTCCTTGGCAGCAGCTAATGGGGATCCATAATGATTACAAATACAAATATTACCCCCCCAGTGGTGTAAAGTAGTTAAGTAAAAATACTTTAAAGTATTGTTTAAGTAGTTTTTTGGGGTATCTGTACTTTACTTTACTATTTATATTTTTGACAACTTTTACTTTTACTTCACTACATTCCTTAAGAAAATATTGTACTTTTTACTCCATACATTTTCCCTGACACCCAAAAGTACTCGTTACATTTTAAATGCTTAGCAGCACAGTAAAATTGTCAAAAAAAACGCACTTATCAAGAGAACACTTACCCTGGTCATCCCTACTGCCTCTGATCTGGCGGACTCATTAAACACACATGCCTCGTTTGTAAATTATGTCTAAATGTTGGAGTCTACCACTGGCTATCCGTCAATAAAAAAAAGAAGAAAATCGTGCCGTCTGGTTTGCTTAATATAAGGAATTTGAAATGATTTATACTTTTACTTTTGATACTTAAGTACATTTTAGCGATTACATTTATTTTTGATACTTAAGTATATTTAAAACCAAATACTTTTAGACTTTTCCTCAAGTAGTATTTTACTGGGTGGCTTTCACTTTTACTTGAGTCACTTTTACTCAAGTATGACAATTGGGTACTTTTTCCACAACTGACAATATCATATATTTTCAAACATACGCCCAGACAAAGATATATTAAGAGTTCAGACTGGGACTCATGAAAATCTCATTGAACAATGCATGCTCTCTAACCTGTAACCACACCTCATTCCATGCACTCTAAAAATATAACAGAAAACCTGTTCGATCACCATGCACTGCAAAATCATTCTGGCTATGGATACGGAGAACATCAATCCATTAACATCAACACGCCAGAGGATATACCCATTGGACTTGGGGCTCTGCAGGGAGTTTACCTTATATCTTGATTGTTTTATTCTGCTTTGCCACTAAAATCCTAATAAACACTGACAACTAAAATATTGTGTTATTGTTGTTATTGTTATGAGTATTACTACTACTACTAATAATAATAGGGGAGGGGGGAGTAGTTCAGAAATTAAACCCAAAAGGTTCTTCAAAAGGTTACTTGAGGATCGATTGAAAGGGGTTCTTTGAAGAACCCTTTTAAAGAGTTATTCGAAGAATTTATAGGGGTTCCCCCACAGTTTCAATTTGAAGAACCCCTAAAGGATCCTCCAGGAAACGTAACTTTTTAGAGTGTGGATAGAATCTATCATATCGAGGTTAAAGAGGTAGGGATTAACTGGTAAAGCGTCACATAAAGTCGAACACACACACACACATTGTTATTATTTTATTATTTGTGACATTGGAAAAAGTGTTACAAGTGAAACATCCTTGTTAATTTTGGAACATTGTATAAAATGGTATACTGTCTTTAATATTCTTTTTCCGCAATGCTTTGGTCACGTGGTTTATTCAGATCAAATCGCCACATTGGCAAACTTCCTGATGACCAACCATCTACACTTGTTCAATCAGCAAACCTGAATTTCGTGAATAACAAGAGGTTTCAAGGTCAGAAATATTTTTAGTACGAGTACGCATACATGTAGTCCAATTTATTACACTGCTTCAAGAATTCCTTTGAAATCGAGTGAAAACAAGAGCTGGCAAGCTATATTCCAGAAGGGAAAAGTGACAGCCCCAGCTAGCCAGCGCTCGAGACATCATCAACGTGAAGAGGATGTGGTTGTGTTGAAAGCTGCAGTCTGAGCTCGAGCTAGACAGATGCAAGCCAGAGGTTGAGTCGGAGACAAAACGCCGAGCAGCTTCCAGGAACACGGAATGTAGTGGACTAGCTAATAAAGTAAGAATGAAGTTAATGTCTACACGTGGCTAATCAGGTGTAATCTGGCTAGCAAGCTAATACATAGATCAGCTCTGGTCGCCCTGGACCAGAGTTAGCTAACTACCAAGCAGGTTAGCTAGCTACAGTAGCTAGCTAAGATTGCTTGTTATTTTGCTACAGGAACTTTGTGTTCTTGCTAAACGTGGCTTGTTAATGTTAGCAAGTTTATGTTGGATGTAAATATCTTGTTCCCGAAGGTTTCAAACCACGGTCAGCCAGCTCCAGGTCAGTAACAAACTAACCTTAGCTAACTAGCTAACTAGTTAGTAATCTAATCAAAGAGACTCAATATCTGAGATTTAATAACAAGCTAACTTTGTTGTCTGTATCGACAGCTGAGTTAGGCGAACCTAATAATAGCTAACCCATGTCAGTCCATGCAAATAACTTATACTACTGTTATTTTGTAACAAACAGTTGGTAACAACAACATGCATTGGTTTTAGCTAGAGTTTTTATTCCCAGATTTAACATGGATACATGTTCATTCTAAAGGTGCAATGCTTTTAAACCCTTCACAGTCCCATCTAGGAGTTATTTTAGCTCACACTCACAGTACACCTCATCTTCTCTAAACTGAAGGTGATCTCTAGACTGCAGTTTCACCATTCTCGGCATATTTGCATTACAGTGATAATGTCTATAATTGAAGCCTGTCAAGTTCAACGAACTAGCTATGATTTATTTGCACTCTGTTGGAAGAAAATGTAGGCCTAATGCTGAAGATGTAGAAATGTAGATGGATCTTTAGCCATTTACTGACACACCCACTTCTGCTCACTCCACTGCACCCAGACCACAACCACAACCTAAACATCAGGGAAAACAAGCACTTTCCCTAAATTCCCCCAAAGTCTTTGAAACTAAATCTGTCAACATACAAGGAGACATCAGCTATTTTCATTTGACAGTGTGGGCTAACATCGGACAAGATGCATCAAGTCCATTAAAGAGAAAGTAAACCTGAACTACAAGCTTTCACTGTAGGCTATAGAAAATGTTTGTCAGTGTAAAGGAGGTATGTGGAAGACATGTTATAGCCTAACTTTATTTATCAACCTCCTGATCCAGTTTCATATGGTCGGCCGGTTGGTCTTACTATAGTGTTTACGCTCAGTGAAATAACTGAAGAGTTGTTTTTGTCGTCGAGAGCTTTTTCAGTGCTGAATGTTTACAGGGAGTATAGGCCTGTTGACTCTAGTAGTTCAAGCTGGCCAGCTGTAGGTACAGATCTAGGATCAGCATCCCCTCCCCCAATTCCAACCTTAACTATTACTGATGGAAATGCCAAACTGACCCAAGATCAGCGTCTGGAAGGGAAACTTCAACGTACACCATTCAGTGAGACGGACACCATCATAGTAGAATACAGAATTGTACTAGCACCTATTTTGTAAGAGGTTTTTATTATTAATTATTAATTATAATTATATGCCATTTAGCAGACGCTTTTATCCAAAGCGACTTAGTCATGCGTGCATACATTTTTGTGTATGGGTGGTCCCGGGGATCGAACCCACTACCTTGGCGTTACAAGCGCCGTGCTCTACCAGCTGAGCTACAGAGGACCGAATGTTAACAGCGAGTAAACGCTCACATATTGGCCCTCATATTTCATGTTGGCCAGCTGTTCATTTATTTTATTTTATTGTATTTATTTAACCTTTATTTAACTATCTGCGGTGTACCATTCAGCGACACAGATAAAATGTACTCACACAAATGTTCTGAGTTACAGTGAGTGTTGTCAGTGCAACTTTTGTTTGACTGGTCTCTGAGATGGATGTCACAGCGAAAGTGGCAGCCCTGTTCCATGTTTGTACTTTAATAACACTCTTGTAGATTGACTGTAGATCTTTGTCAGTGTCAGGTGTTTTTCTTCCTCTTCTGTTGCAGATGAAGACATTGGCAACGCTCCCATGTCTATACTAACATAACCGCTTTTAGAATAACTGCCAAATACATTCCAGTGACAATGTGTTTCCCCTAGGATTTTTTTCAGCAGTGGTAGCAAGGGTAGGGGGGGGGAGAGTGCATTGCTACTAGTGTTAGAACAATGACGTGCTAGCAGTTCCAATAGACTTCCAGTCATTGAGCCAACGACTATCCATTTAAAAGCATGTCTCAGCAGAAATATACATTTATATATATATATATATATATATATATATATATATATGTGTGTATATATACAGTACCAGTCAAAAGTTTGGACACACCCACTCATTCAAGGGTTTTTCTTTTTTTGTGGTATTTTCTACATTGTAGAATAGTGAAGACATCAAAACAATGAAATAACACATATGGAATCATGTAGTAGCCTTAGACCACTGCACTACTCGGGAGTCCCAAACCATCTCAATTGGGTTGAGGTCGGGGGATTGTGGAGGCCAGGTCATCTGATGCAGCACCATCACTCTCCTTCTTGGTCAAATAGCCCTTACACAGCCTGGAGGTGTGTTTTGGGTCATAGCGCTTGATGTTTTTTGCTACTGCACTTGAAGAAACTTTCAAAGTTCTTGACATTTTCCGGATTGACTGACCTTCATGTCTTAAAGTAATGATGGACTGTCATTTCTCTTTGCTTATTTGAGCTGTTCTTGCCATAATATGGACTTGGTCTTTTACGAAAAAGGGCTATCTTCTGTATACCACCCCTACCTTGTCACAACACAACTGATTGGCTCAATCGCATTAAGAAGTAAAGAAATTCCACAAATTAACTTTTAAAAAGGCACACCTGTTAATTGAAATGCATTCCAGGTGACTACCTCATGAAGCTGGTTGAGAGAATGCCAAGAGTGTGCAAAGCTGTCATGAAGGCAAAGGGTGGCTACTTTGAAGAATCTCAAATATAAAATATATTTTGATTTGTTTAACACTTTTTTTGGTTACTAAATGATTCCATATGTGTTATTTAATAGTTTTGATGTCTTCACTATTATTCTACAATGCAGAAAATAGTACAAAATAAAAAATAAACCTGGAATGAGTAGGTATTCAGACCCTTTACTCAGTACTTTGCTGAAGCACCTTTGGCAGCGATTACAGCCTCAAGTCTTCTTGGATATGTCACTACAAGCTTGGTACACCTGAATTTGGGGAGTTTCTCCCAATATTATCTGCAGATCCTCTCAAGCTCTGTCAGGTTGGATGGGGAGCGTCGCTGCACAGCTATTTTCTGGTCTCTCCAGAGATGTTAAATAGGGTTCAAGTCCGGGCTCTGGCTGGGCCACTCAAGGATATTCAGAGACTTGTCCCGAAGCCACTACTGCGTTGTCTTGGCTGTGTGCTTAGGGTGGTTGTCCTTTGGAAGGTGAACCTTCGCCCAAGTCTGAGGTCCTGAGTGCTCTGGAGCAGGTTTTCATCAAGGATCTCTCTGTACTTTGCTCCGTTCATCTTTCCCTCGATCTTGACTAGTCTCCCAGTCCCTGCCGCTGAAAACATCCCCACAGCATGATGCTGCCACCACCATGCTACAACGTAGGGATGGTGCCAGGATTCCTGCAGTCGTGACGCTTGTCATTCAGGACAAACTGTTCAATCAGACCAGAGAGTCTTGTTTCTCATGGTCTGAGAGTCCTTTAGGTGCCTTTTGGCAAACTCCAAGCGGGCTGTCGTGCCTTTTACTGAGGAGTGGCCTGGCCACTCTACCATAAAGGCCTGATTGGTGGAGTGCTGCAGAGATGGTTGTCCTTCTGGAAGGTTCTCCCATCTCCACAGAGGAACTCTGTAGCTTTGTCAGAGTGACCATCGGGTTCTTTGTCACCTCCCTGACCAAGACCCTTCTCCCCCGATTGCTCAGTTTGGCCGGGCGGCTAGCTCTAGGAAGAGTCTTGGTGGTTCCAAACTTCTTCCATTTAAGAATGATGGAGGCCACTGTGTTCTTGGGGACCTTTAATTCTGCAGAAATTGTTTGGTACCCTTCCCCAGATCTTTGCCTCGACACAATCCTCTCTCGGAGCTGTAGGGACAATTCCTTCGACTCATGGCTTGGTTTTTGCTCTGACATGACAGGTGTGTGCCTTTCCAAATCATGTCCAATCAATTGAATTTACCACAGGTGGACTCCAATTTAGTTGTAGAAACATCTCAAGGATGATCAATTGAAACAGGATGCACCTGATCTCAATTTAGTCTCATAGTGTCTGAATACTTCTGTAAGTAATTTTTTTTATATATATATATATACATTTGCCAAAAATTCTGCAAATCTGTTTTCGCTTTGTCATTATGGGGTATTGTGTGTAGATTAAGATTTTTATATTTATTTAATCAATTATAGAATAAGGCTGTAACGTAACAAAATGTGGAGAAAGTCAAGGGGTGTGAATACTTTCCGAATGCACTGTATATAGTTATGGGTGTTGATATATGTGTATAGATATGTATGTGTGTAGATGTATGTGTATGTACAGTGAGGGGAAAAAAAGTATTTGACCCCCTGCTGATTTTGTACGTTTGCCCACTGACAAAGAAATGATCAGTCTATAATTTTAATGATAGGTTTATTTGAACAGTGAGAGACAGAATAACAACAAAAAAATCCAGAAAAACGCATGTCAAAAATGTTATAAATTGATTTGCATTTTAATGAGGGAAATAAGTATTTGACCCCTCTGCAAAACATGACTTAGTACTTGGTGGCAAAACCCTTGTTGGCAATCACAGAGGTCAGACGTTTCTTGTAGTTGGCCACCAGGTTTGCACACATCTCAGGAGGGATTTTGTCCCACTCCTCTTTGCAGATCTTCTTCAAGTCATTAAGGTTTTGAGGCTGACGTTTGGCAACTCGAACCTTCAGCTCCCTCCACAGATTTTCTATGGGATTAAGATCTGGAGACTGGCTAGGCCACTCCAGGACCTTAATGTGCTTCTTCTTGAGCCACTCCTTTGTTGCCTTGGCTGTGTGTTTTGGGTCATTGGCATGCTGGAATACCCATCCACGACCCATTTTCAATGCCCTGGCTGAGGGAAGGAGGTTCTCACCCAAGATTTGACGGTACATGGCCCCATCCATCGTCCCTTTGATGCGGTAAAGTTGTCCTGTCCCCTTAGCAGAAAAACACCTGCAAGGCATAATGTTTCCACCTCCATGTTTGACGGTGCAGATGGTGTTCTTGGGGTCATAGGCAGCATTCCTCCTCCTCCAAACACGGCGAGTTGAGTTGATGCCAAAGAGCTCCAATTTGGTCTCATCAGACCACAACACTTTCACCCAGTTCTCCTCTGAATCATTCAGATGTTCATTGGCAAACTTCAGACGGGCATGTATATGTGCTTTCTTGAGCAGGGGGACCTTGCGGACGCTGCAGGATTTAAGTCCTTCACGGCGTAGTGTGTTACCAATTGTTTTCTTGGTGACTATGGTCCCAGCTGCCTTGAGATCATTGACAAGATCCTCCCGTGTAGTTCTGGGTTGATTCCTCACCGTTCTCATGATCATTGCAACTCCACGAGGTGAGATCTTGCATGGAGCCCCAGGACGAGGGAGATTGATAGTTATTTTGTGTTTCTTCCATTTGTGAATAATCGCACCAACTGTTGTCACCTTCTCACCAAGCTGCTTGGCGATGGTCTTGTAGCCCATTCCAGCCTTTTGTAGGTCTACAATCTTGTCCCTGACATCCTTGGAGAGCTCTTTGGTCTTGGCCATGGTGGAGAGTTTGAATCTGATTGATTGATTGCTTCTGTGGACAGGTGTCTTTTATACAGTAACAAGCTGAGATTAGGAGCACTCCCTTTAAGAGTGTGCTCCTAATCTCAGCTCGTTACCTGTATAAAAGACACCTGGGAGCCAGAAATCGTTCTGATTGAGAGGGGGTCAAATACTTATTTCCCACATTAAAATGCAAATCAATTTATAATATTTGACATGCTTTTTTCTGGATTTTGTTGTAGTTATTCTGTCTCTCACTGTTCAATTAAACCTACTATTAAAATTATAGACTGATCATTTCTTTGTCAGTGGGCAAACGTACAAAATCAGCAGGGGATCAAATACTTTTTTTCCTCACTGTATATATATGTGTGTAGATTTGTGTATGTAGATATATGGGTGTAGATATGTGTATAGAGATAGACAGTCTTTGCAGCGGGGGCCACATAGCGCAGACCAAATTACGTATTCAATTAAAGGAATACCCTCCCTAAAATCATACATGGGGATGCTTGATAATACTGTGATGTTGTTTTGATGCCTGTGGTGCTGGGGGCCTTGAATGTGCATCATAAAATCAGCAGATTATCAGGTGTTTTGGATTCCAATGTTCAACCCAGTGTCCAAAAACGGTGTCTCTATTGAAGGTTGTGGGTCTTCCATCAGGACAACAAACCCAAACGCACATCAAAAGCACCCTGGAATGTTTGAAGAAGAAACGCTGGACTGTTCTGGAGTGGTCAGGGAGGAGTCCAGATCTGAATCACATCCATAACCTATCCATAACATTTGTGTGTATTGTTAGATATTACTGCACTGTTGGAGCTAGGAACACAAGCATTTCGCTACACCCGCAATAACATCTGCTAAATATGTGACCGACCGCCTCGATTCAGTCTTATGTAGCAACATTTGAAATTGTGTTTTTTACATTGGATAAAAGTAGAGACTCAGATCTAGAAAATTGTGTTTCATACACTGCAGTTGAATAACAATGGGAAAGTAATTCTGCTTTGAAAGTTGATAACCTTGTAACCCCACTTTTCAGAAAATGGTCCTTGAATGTTTTGGTACACCTACTGGAGAGCTTTTCTTTGTCTACACCCATTCAGCATAGTTCACACCCTCTTAAGCCTTAGCCTCACCCATCTCTTTAAGGATTCACGTGAGGCCATTTGCTAAACAGAGTAATTAGTTTAGTAAACAACCAAAGATTTTTATGACTGTAAGTCGCTTTGGATAAAAGCGTCTGCTAAATGGCATATTATATTATATTATTATAAGACTAAAAGTGGTGAAAGTAGTAGCCTACAATAAGGAAAAACTCCAGGTAAAAATGCACTATCTAGTCCTTGGTCTATATCCTAATCTGACTTTGCTGCAGGTCATGTTGTTCTTCACATTACCGTCTCTGGTAAACACACACTATATATATAGCAATATCAAAAACAGAAAGTGTCCAGATAAAAATATTTTATAATTATTAGATGACGCTTACCTGACACACTTGATTGACACACTAAATTGATGGGTCATGTGTAGGAAATGCTATAACCAACCCCCAGCCACATCTAGCTAAGTGGGTGGGTCACTATTGTCTAGACATGTACACATGTTCATGAAATACAATAAATGGCCATAATCACCCCCAGACACACCTGGCTAACTTGATGGGTCATGTAATCCTCTGGCGAAGTGTTTTGTTTAGACATGTAGCTAGCTAGCTCGCTAAACAATGAACCAGCATAATCCCAACTCATACTACTACCAACCAATACAAACATTGTCATAGCTGTAGTATGAATCTGCAGGTAGCTAAAGCTAACCAACCAGGTTCCATGTTAGCTAGCTAACATTAGGCTATAACTAAGAATGCAAATGGTTTTCTGATTAGAATAATATTACTACACAGATCATACACGTAACGTTAGTTAGCGAACAGTACGCTTTTAACTTGCAATGAAAATGACATTCTGCAAAATTAGAAACGTATAATATCTGAAAATGTAGCTAGACTCTTACCCTTATACATGGATGAACGCTTCACGGCAGACTGGAACCATTTAACTCTGTTTTGTTTGTAGCTACATCTTGTTTGGCCAGCGTTGTGTCAAGTCACTCCGGTTTACACTGACCGTGGCGTGCAGAAAATAACAAATCACTTTTTCCAACTGATCTGTCGATGGCGCCTGCTAAATTCAGGGCATTAAGGCACTGCATCTCAGTGCTAGATTTGTCACTGCAGACCCTGGTTCGATACCGGCCGTGATCGGGAGTCCCATAGGGCAGCCCACAATTGGCCCAGCGTCGTCTGGGTTAGGGGAGGCCGGGGTAGGCCGTCATTGTAAATAAGAATTTGTTCTTAACTGATTTGCCTAGTTAAATCGTTTTTTTTAAATGTTGTTGAGAAAAGTACCAAAACTTTTGTAGTTTTCGATGGCTAACGTTATATATTTCAAAAACGGCATGGTAGAAAGGACTATCAACATACTGAGCAGCTCACGTTATAAACAGAAGCATGCTACATGGCAGACAAATCCAAACTCATCTTCCGGCATGTTCAGCCCATCCATTATCTCAGCCAATCATGGCTAACGGGAAGGTTCCTGTCTTTCCATGGCTAAACCAACTAGGCTCGTAATGTAACAATTTTATTTGTATTTATGGATGGAATACAAGTTTGTTATTAAGGCACACGAAAGATCACATGTTCCAGAAGGCATTTCTGCAAAAAAATGCATTTTGGTAAAAAATTAATGTTTACGTTCAAATGCCAATCCTGTGAAGTAGTGCCGTACGAAATACGCCTAGTTTCTTGAAACGAGTCACGTGTAGGGGCTGTAGTGGAACAGGTTGAGAGCTTCAAGTTCCTTGGTGTCCACATCACCAACGAACTATCATGGTCCAAACACACCAAGACAGTCGTGAAGAGGGCACGACAAAGCCTATTCCCCCTCAGGTGACTAAAACGATTTGGCATGGGTCCTCAGATCCTCAAAAAATTCTACAGCTGCACCATCGAGAGCATCCTGACTGGTTGCATCACCGCCTGGTATGGCAACTGCTTGGCCTCTGACCGCAAGGCACTACAGAGGGTAGTGCGTACGGCCCAGTACATCACTGGGGCAAAGCTTCCTGCCATCCAGGACCTCTATACCAGGCGGTGTCAGAGGAAGGCCCTCAAAATTGTCAAAGACTCCAGCCACCCTAGTCATAGACTGTTCTCTCTGCTACCGCACGGCAAGCGGTACCGGAGTGCCAAGTCTAGGTCCAAAAGACTTCTCAATAGCTTCTACCCCCAAGCCATAAGACTCCTGAACAGCTAATCATGGCTACCCGGACTATTTGCACTGCCCCCCCACCCCATCCTTTTTACGCTGCTGCTACTCTGTTAAGTATTTATGCATAGTCACTTTAACTCTACCCACATGTACATATTACCTCAACTACCTCAACTAGCCGGTGCCCCCGCACATTGACTCTGCAACGGTACCCCCCTGTATATATAGCCTCCCTACTGTCACTTTATTTTACTTCTGCTCTTTTTTTCTCAACACTTTTTTTGTTGTTGTTTTATTCTTACTTTTTTTTGTTTAAAATAAATGCACTGTTGGTTAAGGGCTGTAAGTAAGCATTTCACTGTAATGTCTGCACCTGTTGTATTCGGCGCATGTGACCAATAAAATTTGATTTGATTTGTATGTGACCAATACGATTTGATCTGGCAAGATTTGTAAACAGCAGTTGGTGGAGGGCACCCCTCAAACATTGAAGAATTAGAACAGTTTGCTGCTGATTAGTTTAACAAATTGCCAGTAGAAAGGTGCAGCAAGCTCATTGATGGCTACAAGAAGCAGTTGTCTGCAGTTATCTTGGCCAAAGGCTATGCAACCAAGTAGACCTACTAGTTTCGGGGTGCCAATCATTTTGTCCATGCCATTTGTCTTTATTTTCTAAATAAAAAATGGGAACTTAACTTTTTCAAAAATAAAATTGGTTCTGCAATGTTGAAAATCCAATAAGGTGTGGAGACCGAAGGTGTTTTTCAGTTTCAACTTATTTTAGAAGAAATATGGATTTATTTAAGAAAAGTGCAAGGGTGACAATATATTTGTCCGCAACTGTATGCAGAGAGAGAGATGCTGCCGTGACGCGTATACGCTGTGAAAAAGTATTTGCCCCCTTTCTGATTTTCTCTACTTTTGCATATTTTTGATACTGAATGTTATCAGATCTTCAACCAAAACCTAATATTAGATAAAGGGAACCTGAGTTTACAAATAACACAAACAATTTATACTTATTTCATTTATTTGTTGAACAATGTTATGCAATACCCAATTCCCCTGTGTGAAAAAGTAATTGCCCACTTACACTCAATAACTGGTTGTGCCACCTTTAGCTACAATGACTGCAACCAGTTAAAGTAGTTCTGCAAAGAGTGGGACAAAATTCCTTCACAGTGACGTGAGAGACTGATCAACAACTACAAGAAGCGTTTGGTTGGAGTCGTTGTAGCTAAAGGCGGCACAACCAGTTATTGAGTGTAAGGGGGCAATTACTTTTTCACACAGGGGCATTTGGTGTTGCATAACTTTGTTTATGAAACAAATTAAATAAGTATGTAATTGTTGTTATTTGTTCACTCAGTTTCCCTTTATCTAATATTAGGTTTTGGTTGAAGATCGGATTTAACATTCAGTATCAAAAGTATTTGCCCTCTTTCTGATTTTCTCTACTTTTGCATATTTTTGATACTGAATGTTGTCAGATCTTCAACCAAAACCTAATATTAGATAAAGGGAACCTGAGTGTACAAATAACACAAACAATTTATACTTATTTCATTTATTTGTTGAACAAAGTTATATTCTTAGTTTTTCACAGCACTGTGTATAGGCCTGCAGTGCATATACAGGTGTTTTGCAGAGGTGTAGCCCATGCAGTGCAAATGCAGTATAGTGCATTTAGTATTACAGGTCATTGAAGGCAAGGTGCAGTGTTCGGCTGAAATGCAAGTTCTCTCTACTCCACCACACAAAGTAACACATGATCATGGCTGGATGTAAATCCTTCTTCAGATGGCTATAGCTAAACTCTAGTCTCTATAGCCTGCTATAACAACAGTAAAGCAGCCATCTGCTCTGTCGTCAGTCAGACCTTTTTTATAAGATTAAACACTGCTAGGGCTGTCCAGACTCCCTTTTTAAAACCCCCCTCTGACAGAAAATGCTAGATCAGGTGGCATCTAGATTAGTGGTACTGTAGCAACGGGGCAGTGTAGCCAGCCAGCGATGGACCCAAAGCCTCCTGTAGCTGGTGACTTAGGCCTACTTGTTTTGGATTCTGCAGAGCTCACACAGTCTTACCCCAAAGAAGAGGCAGAAATTCACCGTAAGCCTGCTGGTCCAAATCCCTCCCTCTCCAGCCCCACCAAGGGCTATCAGATTTAGTGGGGAGCAAGGTGTGATGGATGGCTAATATAAAGGAGGTTTTGTTTAGTGGCGTTCTCCATTTTGTAACCCCAGGCCTCTGAGTCCCTTGGCCAGTGAACAGAGCATTGAGTGTGAAAGAGGCATGGCCTGGTAACGCTTTGAAGGACTGAGATGGAGATTCAAGCTTAGTGACTCAACAATTCTGCAGCACACATCATACAAAGTCTCCTCAGACATGAATCTGACAAACAAAGTTTTATGTTGCATTGTGCGTATATACATCCTATATAGGGCGCATAAATAAATAATTTTAGGGTAACATCCTCGCCGGCATCCTCAGAATTTCCCTGTCATGATCATTGCCTGATTTTTTTTCCAGAGTTAAATTGATGATAGTAAAGCGGTGTAGTCTTGATGATGGAAAAATCTCAATGGTACAGTAGGAAGCTGGAGTGTGTGGGGACAGAACACATCATCGGGTGTATCTTCGCAGTGGAAAGGCACAGAGTGGATCAAAGTTACTTTCCAAAGCCTCAGTCTGTCAGTCACTGCTGCTGTAGTGAGTATCGCTCCCTGCTGAAATATTAATGCTGCGGTTACACTCAATGTCAGCAGTGATGATGGAGACTGTTTTAGCAGTGTCTGCCCTCTTTGGTTTGCCTCTGGTCTGCTTGTCTTTTGAGCTGAACTGTCTGTATCTAAGCCTGTGTGTTAACACTAGAAGAAGTCTGACTCTAAGCCTGTGTGTTAACACTAGAAGAAGTCTGTATCTAAGCCTTTGTGTTAACACTAGAAGAAGTCTGACTCTAAGCCTGTGTGTTAACACTAGAAGAAGTCTGACTCTAAGCCTGTGTGTTAACACTAGAAGAAGTCTGACTCTAAGCCTGTGTGTTAACACTAGAATAAGTCTGTATCTAAGCCTGTGTGTTAACACTAGAAGAAGTCTGACTCTAAGCCTGTGTGTTAACACTAGAATAAGTCTGTATCTAAGCCTGTGTGTTAACACTAGAAGAAGTCTGACTCTAAGCCTGTGTGTTAACACTAGAAGAAGTCTGACTCTAAGCCTGTGTGTTAACACTAGAATAAGTCTGACTCTAAGCCTGTGTGTTAACACTAGAAGAAGTCTGACTCTAAGCCTGTGTGTTAACACTAGAATAAGTCTGTATCTAAGCCTGTGTGTTAACACTAGAAGAAGTCTGTATCTAAGCCTGTGTGTTAACACTAGAAGAAGTCTGTATCTAAGCCTGTGTGTTAACACTAGAAGAAGTCTGACTCTAAGCCTGTGTGTTAACACTAGAAGAAGTCTGACTCTAAGCCTGTGTGTTAACACTAGAAGAAGTCTGTATCTAAGCCTGTGTGTTAACACTAGAAGAAGTCTGACTCTAAGCCTGTGTGTTAACACTAGAAGAAGTCTGTATCTAAGCCTGTGTGTTAACACTAGAAGAAGTCTGTATCTAAGCCTGTGTGTTAACACTAGAAGAAGTCTGACTCTAAGCCTGTGTGTTAACACTAGAAGAAGTCTGACTCTAAGCCTGTGTGTTAACACTAGAAGAAGTCTGACTCTAAGCCTGTGTGTTAACACTAGGAGAACAGTAGAACAACCTCTGGCTTAGACTGTTGCCTGAACGTATCATCTCAGAGAATCTTGGCTATTTAGTACACTCTTAGAAAAAAAGGGTTCTAGAAGGGTTCCCCTGCTGTCCTTATGGGATAATTATTTGAAGAACACTTTTAGATTCCATATAGAATCCTCTGTGAAAATGTATTCAATTGTTCTCCCATGGGGACAGCAAATAACCCTTTTAGGTTCTAAATACAATATTTTAGGGTGTGCAATGTGCAATGCCTCCTGTATAAAATGTTGGATTTGATTAAGTTCAATTATTTCACCACCACAGAGTAGCCTATATAATTAAATCCGCAGTACAGTGATCCATCTTTGCTATTTGTATTTCATTTCAGCTCGCGTCTAGCCCAGCCCTGAGTTTGTCATTATTGATATTGGATGATGATGATTGTCATCAGTTTAGTCAATTTGAGCGGCATCATTAGCAGTGTTTTTTCATTTAGCCGTAAACAGACGTCTCTGTCGAGCATTAGCGCTGCCGCTGAGTGGAATAAAATTAGCATAAAATAATTAGCCTTTAAGCGTTTTGTGCTTAATCAAATCTCCTTGTCATGTGGAACGCTCTGAGTGAGAATTTTAATCTCTCAATATATTTCTTATCAACAGCTCTGCATGAAACGTGTTATAAACACTACTATTCAGCTGTTCTAATGGGAATATTTAATATTGCAACATTTTTACATTTAATTTAGAGTGATCAACACAATGTTTAGCGTGTTTGGAGTTTCTGTAACACACATCATTTCCAGTGTTCTATTTGTGACGCTCAAGGTGCAGGTTGAAGGTCACAAGACTTGTTATGGTTTATTCTCATATCTGTTGATAGTGATTGACGCCAGACTAGAGATACAAGGACTGAGGACACACTGATTATTCCCTGTTGTATTGATGACGTTCACAGCGGTTTGTTTTGGACTTCCTACGAGCCTCTCGGCTGGTGTTTTTAGAGTACATTTGGTGCTTTTATTACGATATAAAGGGCCTGTCTCCAAGAGGCAGTTAGACATTTTCTCTGCTTCTGTGCTGGAGGTGTCTCCCTGTTGCAACTTGTAATAAACCAGATTGATTTTTGATTGACTTCACCTGTGGTTGCTCGCACTTTCCTGTTCCATCTGTTGTAGGGGGTGTAGCCCT
Organism: Coregonus lavaretus; assembly: GCF_964263955.1. Classification (NCBI taxonomy): domain Eukaryota; kingdom Metazoa; phylum Chordata; class Actinopteri; order Salmoniformes; family Salmonidae; genus Coregonus; species Coregonus lavaretus. The sequence goes on along the minus strand of NC_139990.1, from coordinate 4,565,461 downwards.
AACTGTTCACTGTAATGGTTCAAGTCTATCAAGTCTGTCATGGATTGACTTATAACTCAACTCAAGGTGTCTTAATACTTTCATCATAGGCCAAACTTCAAACTGGACCTAAACATTTTCTCAGCCCTCCCTGTTGTTTGTTTGTGTTTTCCACAGAGCTGTGTGGCCTGGGCACTCTTGAGTGGCAGCTGGTGAGATTCCACTCTAGTGGTTGCTGGGGGCGATGAGGGTGCGTTGCTCCAGGAAGCTGGGCCTCCTAGCAAAGACCTTCTTCCTGCTGTGGGTGCTGTGGCTGGGTTACCTGCTCCTGGCCCGTTCCTTCTCCTCCACAGGGACCGATGGAGGGGAGGACGGAGGGGGCCGCAGCCTGCTGGTCAGGCACTTATCCCCCGTGGAGGAACAGGGGAGCGAGCAGCTGGCCAGGCCTGTGTACGTGAAGGCGCCGGCGGACGCCAACGCTCCCGGGGAGTGGGGAAAGGCCACCAGGCTAAACCTCAGCCCGGAGGAGAAGAAGCAGGAGGAGGACAGCGTGGAGAGATACGCTATTAATATCTTTGTCAGTGATAAGATCTCCCTGCACCGACACATCCAGGACAACAGGATGAAGGAGTGAGTAGGCAAATGATCTTCATATTCACACAGTGGGAACATCTCAATAGCATACTCCTCGTGTCCTCTCTCCTCATCTCCTTCTCAAAACCCATTGGATGAGAAAGCCAGATGTCCCTCCCCTCTGACCTTCTCCTCCAATGGGTTTTTGAGAACGAGGCAAGGAGAGAGGATGCGAGGAGTATGCTATTGAGATTTTCCCAGTGCACACACAGAGACCCCCCCTGGCAATACAATCCATCTGGACTAGTAGTTTAGACCAGTAACCACATCTTATTGTACAGGTCCAGTGAGGCTGATTGCAGAAACATACAACTTTTACTAATGGCTACTTAAATAGACAAATCTGTGTTATGAAGCTGAATTAGACTTGGCTAACTTGGTGTCATGCAGACAGAGATATTAACTGTACCGCTAGCTGTAAGGGATGAATGGGGAACTTCCCTAACTGCCCTGACTCACTTTAAAAGGTACGGTATTCATTACGCTAGAGGACTGAACTTTGATTGATTGCCTCAATAAAAATTCTCCATCTGTGTTTCATCTTCCCAGCTGTTCACAGCGGAAGTGATGCTCGATGATGGTGGCAGCTCAACCCCCATGTGATAATGTATTATAATATTACCCCTCACATAAAATCAGGTTATTTTCGCAAACATTCTGAAAATTTTTTTAGGAACAAATAATTAAGAGTGCAGATTTTTTTATGGGATAATATACTAACGTTTTTGAGCAAGATCATTTGAAAAATACAATATTATTGAGTAAATGTATTTATTGGTTTCTTTTCATTTTTATGAAAATGTTATGATTTTAAGGTTATTTGTTGATGTAAAAATCTAAATGGACTGATTTTAAGGTTGTGTCATTAGATTTGTGAGAGAAAAAAAAGGGTCCCAGCTGAAAAAGAATTTTAGCCCAAATGTTGAATGCTCAAATAAACGTTTAAAGCCAAATCCTAACTTCAAATACAATCACCCAACTCCCAACTTTTGTGCAAGGCAAGCATGACGTCAATTAGTAACACACACAGTGTAAGTTGAGATCGGGCCAATCACATAACAGAGACTTTAATCTTCTTGTGAGGCATGTAAATTGCTTGGAATGTAGCAGATTTGTTACCTACCTACTGTGCTGTTGACCTTTATTGTGAAGCCTACCGTTGCTTGCATAAAGATCGGCAACAAAACAGGTTACTACTTGTCCATTATCAAGCTACTACACACACAAACACACACACCATTATCGCTCTGGTTGAATACAAGCTCGTGTTTTTGTTACTTTTCATCTGTTTTCCATAAAAGACGCTGTTCTGCTTGAGTTTGAATTACTTACTCCTCTGGTCTCTCCGTGAGAACTGCTCAGGCATGTTGTCCTCTGGTCTCTCCGTGAGAACTGCTCAGGCATGTTGTCCTCTGGTCTCTCCGTGAGAACGGCTCAGGCATGTTGTCCTCTGGTCTCTCCGTGAGAACGGCTCAGGCATGTTGTCCTCTGGTCTCTCCTTGAGAACGGCTCAGGCATGTTGTCCTCTGGTCTCTCCGTGAGAACGGCTCAGGCATGTTGTCCTCTGGTCTCTCCGTGAGAACTGCTCAGGCATGTTGTCCTCTGGTCTCCGTGAGAACGGCTCAGGCATGTTGTCCTCTGGTCTCTCCATGAGAACGGCTCAGGCATGTTGTCCTCTGGTCTCTCCATGAGAACGGCTCAGGCATGTTGTCCTCTGGTCTCTCCATGAGAACGGCTCAGGCATGTTGTCCTCTGGTCTCTCCATGAGAACGGCTCAGGCATGTTGTCCTCTGGTCTCTCCATGAGAACGGCTCAGGCATGTTGTCCTCTGGTCTCCATGAGAACGGCTCAGGCATGTTGTCCTCTGGTCTCCGTGAGAACGGCTCAGGCATGTTGTCCCCTGGTCTCCGTGAGAACTGCTCAGGCATGTTGTCCTCTGGTCTCCATGAGAACGGCTCAGGCATGTTGTCCTCTGGTCTCCATGAGAACGGCTCAGGCATGTTGTCCTCTGGTCTCCGTGAGAACTGCTCAGGCATGTTGTCCTCTGGTCTCTCCGTGAGAACTGCTCAGGCATGTTGTCCTCTGGTCTCTCCGTGAGAACGGCTCAGGCATGTTGTCCTCTGGTCTCTCCGTGAGAACGGCTCAGGCATGTGGGACGTCGGTGTGATTTCTTTCCCCTCATATTTCTGTTTCTTGTCGTTTCCACTACTCCCCACAGGAATGAGACCAAATGCTCCTCTCCTGCACTGACCAAAGCAACTCTCAAGTAAACTGTCACATGTACACTGCTCCAAAGAGAGTGACTGATTGTGTGGTCTGTCTTGCAGTCAGCCTATATCGGGATTAGTATCCCCATCATTATGTATAATACTTTTTATTTTTCTAAAAATAGTTTATTTCACTAATAAGAATAATATCCATCTATAGGAGGGGTTATGTTATGTTTCTCTTTATTGCTTAAATTGTTACCTATCCCTTAATCTTGACATTTATTTAGGGACTTTGAAAGATTAGCCTTTTAATAGGCTAAAAGCAATCCCAATAAACAACAACAATGTCTCTCTCTTTCATTTGAGTACAGATGCAGAGCTAAGAAGTTTGACTACCGCCATCTGCCGACCACGTCGGTGATCATAGCGTTCTACAACGAGGCCTGGTCCACCCTGCTCAGGACCATCCACAGTGTTCTGGAGAGCACGCCCGCTGTCCTGCTGAAGGAGATCATCCTCATAGACGACTTTAGTGACCGAGGTGAGATGGAGCATGTAGACCTTTTTTGTCGTTGTCTATTTTTGGGGATAATAAATAAAGTAATTATTACACAGTTTACTGTTCTGTTAGCCTAGTCAGCACCTCTACAAACATTTGGGGATTTGCGTCAGTTCGTGCTTTTTAGTTGTCAATTTTGTGAAACATCATGGAACATATTTTAATTTGGGAACATCTGGTTAATAAACTTAGTTTTTATATGAACAATCTTTTATGCCAAGAAAACACAAACGTTAGAGAGTAAAATAAAGCTTAAAATATACTATGAATACCTAGCTAATATTTGTCAGGCATTGCGTTTCTCCCCAAAGTTGATGGTAATACAGAACAGGATGATCAGTTATATAATAGGTCTCTATGTATCTGTCAGTGAATAGGACAAATGGCTTTCTCAGACACAGAGAAATATATTGAGCAAAATGATTCAAAATGGCCACCAGTCCACCCATTATGACATAATTGACCTGAATGGGGAATGTCTGTTCTTTTCATTCAAATTCTATGCTCCGACATGAAAGCTGCTGTCTCTTTGTGTCAAATGACCACATATTACAGAATTGACTCTCCACCGCCCTCTTAGACCAGTCAGGATGTAAAATGCCACGTCATTCTCAACCACAACTGTAATATACAAGAGACTGATGAAAAATGAGAGAGGAAAGCGTTCTCTTCAACACTACTGATGGTCTCTTCCACTGTGATTTTAATAATTGAGCTTGTTGGTCTGTCAGTGTGCAAAGATAAGACCTTTTTATTTTCTATTGTTGTCTGTATTATTATCACTACACTGTTGGGAAAGAGCTCTCAAGTAAGAATTTCATTGTACTGTTTTACACCTGTTGTATCCTGTGCACGCTGCGAATAAACTTTGAAAACAGTTGCCAAGTAAGGATGTATGCCCTTCCCATACTATCCATTATGAGGTTTTAGAAGTACTGTGTGTGTGTGTGTGTGTGTGTGAGAGAATCCTTGACCATCTATCTCTCTGTGTGAAACCCAGTCTATCTGCAGTCTCAGCTGGAGCAGTACATCAGTAACTGGGAGCGTGTCCGCCTCATCCGCACCAACAAGAGGGAGGGGCTGGTCAGGGCGAGGCTCATCGGCGCCACCTATGCCACGGGGGACGTACTGACTTTCCTGGACTGTCATTGCGAGTGTGTCCCCGGCTGGATCGAGCCGCTCTTGGAGAGGTGTGTTTGTCACTTAGCCACCATATTGACAATTTGATTTCAATTACAGATTCAATACTCTATGAATGGGATGGGACTGGTCATTAGGGTTGCATAGCAACAAGACATTCTGGAGGCAATAAAAACAGACTAGTGTTGATTGGCCTATTGGCATTCCTGGTCAAGTATAGTGGCACATGGTTATGACTTTCATCACATGTAAATGAGGGATTGTCTCATCATGAAAACCTTCCAGGGACTTTCAGTGAGTGTCGTTTCTTACACCATATATCCAGGATTGGAGAGAATGAGACCACCATCGTGTGTCCGGTGATCGACACCATAGACTGGAACACGTTTGAGTTCTACATGCAGACAGATGAGCCCATGATCGGAGGCTTCGACTGGAGGCTGACCTTCCAGTGGCACTCCCTCCCTGAGGTCGACCGCAAGAAACGCAAGTCCCGCACCGAACCCATCAGGTCAGTAATACTATGGTCATCAGTTTCTTTCCATATGGGATTTCTGGGCCCATCTCAAACAACACCCTTTTCTCTATTTGGTGCACTACTTTTGACCAGAGCCCTATGGCCCTGTAGTAGTGCACTATATAAGGAATAGGGTGCCTTTTGGGACATAACCTCTGGCTCTCCTCTTAGGAGGAAATGAAATAGAGAGATATTTTGAAGAGAGGTTGTTTTGTAAAAGTGATAGTTTTATAGGATCCCAAATACTCTCCTTTCTGGCCTAGTTTAAAATGTTTTGAAATGCATCTCAGCTTCTCCTTCATTCCTTGAATAAGGTCTAATCACTTATTAAGTTTGGTCTAATCACATACAAATAAGTGATTACCTCAAGAAAGTGAGAAAATAGATTTCATTTAAAAGTATTCTAATATGGCCTCTGACTGTTAACTGCACACTGTACTGACCTCCATGTTCCACTATGCTTTCTCTCTCTCTCAGGTCTCCTACAATGGCTGGTGGACTGTTTGCTGTGAGCAAGGCCTACTTTGAGTACCTGGGCACATACGACATGGGCATGGAGGTGTGGGGAGGAGAGAACCTGGAGCTGTCCTTCAGGGTGAGTGCTAAATTGGCTGTGTCCCAAATGGCACCTATTCCCTTTATAGTGCACTACTTTTGACCAGACCCCTATGGGCCCTAAGGGAATAGGGAATATGAAGCCAATTGGGAAGCAACCACTCTTTCAATATGGTGTCAACATCTCAGTGCCAGTAGCATTTGCAGTTGGCACAATTAAACTATTTCTCAGGTACTTGGTAAAAAAAACAGACTAATCTAATGCAGAAAGAACACCCACATATATTCTGATCTTTGTCTCAAAATGGTTTTTAAAATGTCAATGATCCATGCTCCAAAAAGGTAGCAGCAGAGTAAAAAAGGGGGACGGGGTGGGGGGGCAATGCAAATAGTCCGGGTAGCCATGATTAGCTGTTCAGGAGTCTTGTGGCTTGGGGATAGAAGCTGTTGAGAAGCCTTTTGGACCTAGACTTGGCGCTCTGGTACCTCTTGCCGTGCAGTAGCAAAGAGAACAGTCTATGACTAGTGTGGCTGGACACTGCCTGGTATAGAGGTCCTGGATGGCAGGAAGCTTAGCCCCAGTGATGTACTGGGCCGTACGCACTACCCTCTGTAGTGCCTTGCGGTCGGAGGCCGAGCAGTTGCCATACCAGGCGGTGATGCAACCGGTCAGGATGCTCTCGATGGTGCAGCTGTAGAACTTTTTGAGGATCTGAGGACCCATGCCAAATGTTTTCAGTCTCCTGAGGGGGAATAGGCTTTGTCTGAGGGGGAACGACTGTCTTGGTGTGCTTGGACCATGATAATTTGTTGGTGATGTGGACACCAAGGAATTTGAAGCTCTCAACCTGTTCCACTACAGCCCCATCAATGAGAATGGGGGCGTGCTCAGTCCTTTTTTTTTCTTCCTGTAGTCCACAATCATCTCCTTTGTCTTGATCACGTTGAGGGAGAGGTTGTTATCCTGGCACCACACAGCCAGGTCTCTGACCTCTTCCCTATAGGCTGTCTCATCGTTATCGGTGATCAGGCCACTGTTGTGTCGTCGGCAAACTTAATGATGGTGTTGGAGTCGTGCCTGGCCATGCAGTCATGGGTGAACAGGGAGTACAGGAGGGGACTGAGCACACACCCCTGAGGGCACCCCGTGTTGAGGATCAGCGTGGCAGATGTGTTGTTACCTACCCTTACCACCTGGGGGCGGCCCGTCAGGAAGTCCAGGATCCAGTTGCAGAGGGAGGTGTTTAGTCCCAGGATCCTTAGCTTAGTGATGAGCTTTGAGGGCACTATGGTGTTGAACGCTGAGCTGTAGTCAATGAATAGCATTCTCACGTAGGTGTTCCTCTTGTCCAGGTGGGAAAGGGCAGTGTTGAGTGCAATAGAGATTGCATCATCTGTGGATCTGTTTGGGCGGTATGCAAATTGGAGTGGGTCTAGGGTTTCTGGGATAATGGTGTTGATGTGAGCCATGACCAGCCTTTCAAAGCACTTCATGGCTACAGACGTGAGTGCTACGGGTCGGTAGTCATTTAGGCAGGTTATCTTAGTGTCCTTGGGCACAGGGACTATGGTGGTCTGCTTGAAACATGTTGGTATTACAGACTCAAGTCAGGGACATGTTGAAACTGTCAGTGAAGACACTTGCCAATTGGTCAGCACATGCTCGGAGTACACGTCCTGGTAATCCGTCTGGCCCTGCGGCCTTGTGAATGTTGACCTGCTTAAAAGTCTTACTCACATCGGCTACGGAGAGCGTGATCACATAGTCATCCAGAACAGCTGGTGCTCTCATCATGCTTCAGTGTTGCTTGCCTCGAAGCGAGCATAGAAGTGATTTAGCTCCTCTGGTAGGCTTGTGTCACTGGGTTGCTCGCGGCTGTGCTTCCCTTTGTTATCTGTAATAGTTTTCAAGCCCTGCCACATCCGACGAGCGTCAGAGCCGGTGTAGTACGATTCAATCTTTGTCCTGTATTGACTCTTTGCCTGTTTGATGGTTCGTCAGAGGGCATAGCGGGATTTCTTATAAGCGTCCGGGTTAGAGTCCCGCTCCTTGAAAGTGGCAGTCAAAAGTTTGGACACACCTACTCATTCCAGGGTTTTTCTTTATTTTTTACTATTTTCTACATTGTAGAATAATAGTGAAGACGTCAAAACTATGGAATAACAATCATGTAGTAACCAAAAAAGTGTTAAACAAATCAAAATATATTTTATAGTTGAGATTCTTCAAATAGGGGGGCGGAGCTAGCATGTTGGAGTGAACGGCTGTGTGTGAGAGGCTCCCGCAACTTTTTTGCGAAATAATCTAACCTAACTTACTTTATTGCACTTGTTACAACAACCTTTTCTTTCTAATACAATATTGTAACTTTCTATGTGAAAATGCCTAGTAATAAGCGACCAAAGGACAATAAATCCACATCAGAGGCCTACTCCCCACCAAACAACGAGACAAACATGGCGGAAGGCACAGGTAACAACGTGACACTTACAGAACTTACCCGGGCTTTGGGAGAACTACGTGTTGCTATAGCGGAGGATCTTAAGGCTACTATTGCTGAACTGGACACTAAAATCGAGAGCACCATTCGAACGGTCGCTTCGCAGGGCCAGAGTATTGTGGACCTTGAGAAGGCTTCTGAATTCGGCGCTGGTAGGATCGACGAGTTAGAGAAGCTATGCACGTCATTGCAGGATAATGTGCAGAGGCTTTCTATGAAAGTGGTCGACCTGGAGGGCAGATCCAGGCGTCATAACCTTCGCGTTGTGGGTCTGGCAGAAGGGGTGGAGGCGGGCTCTCGCCCCACCGACTTCTTCGCCAAGCTACTGAAGGATGCAATGGGACCGGATGTTTTGGCGTCGGATCCCCTACTGGACCGTGCACATCGCGCCCTTGTCCCAGTGCCTGGACCGGGCCAGCGTCCTCGCCCAGTAATCATCTGTTGTCACAGTTTCAAGACCAAGGATCTTATCCTGCGCGAGGCTCGAATGAGGGGCAACCTGTTACATAAAGGGCACCCCTTTCGTGTCTATGAGGACTATGCGCCCGATGTGGCAAAGCACCGCGCTGGCTACAGAGATGTCATGACCAAACTCTACAAACTCCATCTTCGCCCAGCCTTGCTCTTCCCTGCAAGACTAAGAATTACCCCGCCTTCCGGGGAGAAGATCTGGCTCTCCTCGGTTCTGGACGCAGAGAAGTTTGTCCGGGAATATACACCAATCCCCCGTACAGGTTAGAGTGCCTTGTCATTGTGTGTTAAGGTCTGCTCACGGACTCGAATCCATACCATACCATACCATAACTGGTGAAACCGTATTAAACGGTCTCAGCAAGGGCTACCGAACATGTAATGCGATGGGCTGACCAATGGAGGGCGGTCAGAGCTCTCACTTAACGTTAATTTCACTTTCATTCCGACTGGGTTTAGAGCGATGCCTGTTTGGGAGGCCTTCCAGGCCGGATCATTGACACTTTCGGATGGATATACTTATATTCCCCCATTTTTGTTTTGTTTTGTTTCGTTATTTATTTTTCAATTCTTACATTATTCCTGTGCGTACATATAATAATAATTATTTGTACTTTATTATTATTTTCTCTTAGCATTTTAGTATTATGTATGTGTATATTTTAAATTGTATAGATTATTATTCTGGGGTATGCATGTTTGTGTACGTAGATGTGTGTGTATGGATGTATGTGTGTATGCGTGTGTATGTATCTGTATATATTTAAGAATATTTATTTTATATGTATATATTTTTTTGTGTGTATGTATGTGTGCGTGTATACGTGTGTATATGTGTGTGTGTGCGTATATATATATATATATATATATATATATATATATATATATATATATATATATATATATATATATATATATATATATATATACGTATATATATATATATATATATATATATATATATATATATATATATACGTATATATATATATATATATATACGTATGTATATATATATATATATATATACGTATGTATATATATATATATATATACGTATGTATATATATATATATATACGTATGTATATATATATATATATATACGTATGTATATATATATATATATATATATATATATATATATATATATATATATACGTATGTATATATATATATATATATACGTATGTATATATATATATATATATATATATACGTATGTATATATATATATATATACGTATGTATATACGTATGTATGTATGTAGGTATGCGTATGTATGTGTGTGTGTGTGTGTGTGTGTGGATGTGTATATGTGTGCACATATGTATATATAAATCACAATTTTTTTTAATTATTTGAAAATAATTTATGATTATTATTATTTTTACATTTTTAATTTTTTTACATTTTTATTTACATTGTTATTTTTTTGATTGGGGGGTACGTTCAATTTATCAAAATCCTTGTTCCCTTCTCCTAACCCACAATATGTAACTGTCCTGCTGTCTATGTCGGTTACTGATGGTTTATGTTTAGACCGGTATTGCTTAGCAATAGAATCTTGTGATGACACATCTTGCTTATCTCAGGGATTGACCCAAGATGAACCTTAAGTGCGCAATATGTTTAAGTTGCAACTTATTCTGTTTAGGTTTATTAGATGCTAATTGAACACTAAGTGCGGGAGCCTCCTCAGTTCATATGTTAGTAGAAGTTCTAGGATAGTGAGAGGTGAGCGCATAGTTGGGATTTTATTTGTGTTTTACCTCTTGTTCGAGGTCGCGCCGTGCTTTTTTGGCATCGGCCAGACAATGTGTTTGTTATTTTTATTTTCATATTTTTTTCTGTCCTATGTGTGTATGCCTGTTAAATGTGGGTGGATGGGGGGGGTAAAGGTTGGGGAAAGTAGGGGAACAGGGTGGAGAGTAAAGGTGCTTGCGGGGGGGAGGGGTGGGTTGGATACTGCTCGGGTGTAGGTGCTACATATGCTGATCGTGATGGTTTGGTGCGCTTTCTTACCTTTTTAGTGAGTTACATGTTATGCAGGCCACCATAGGAACTACAAATGAGAGGAGGGCGGGACTTACATTCACTTCCTGGAATGTCAAGGGTTTAAACGAACCAATTAAGAGAGGCAGGGTCCTAGCCCACTTGAAAGCACTTTCGTCTGATATTATATTTTTGCAAGAAACCCATCTGAAAAACAAATCTCATAACAGACTTAAATGTAAGTGGGTGGGACAAGTGTATCACTCTAACTTCTCTGCCAAAACGAGAGGCACAGCGATTCTGGTACGGAAAGGAATTCCCTTTCTACATAAAACCACTATTGTGGATAAAGAGGGTCGTTATGTGATCGTAATAGGAGAGATCCATTCTACTTCTGTAACTCTACTAAATATCTATGGGCCAAACATTGATAACCCCTCTTTTTTCAAAAGAGTCCTTGCCCTGATTCCAGATATCTCCCATACTAATCTGGTCATTGGAGGGGACCTTAACTGTGTACTAGACCAATATTTGGATAGATCCTCTACCCGGCGAACCCCTACCTCCTATTCAAGCGAATTCTTGAATACCTACATAAAAAATTCTAACTTATTTGATATATGGAGGATCTCTAATCCTACGGGTAGGGAATACTCCTTTTACTCTCATGTTCACAATGTATATACTCGAATTGACTACTTTTTGGTTGATGCTAAACTACTCCCCTATACCTGTAATGTGAGATATCATGATATTATAATCTCTGACCACAGTCCACTCACCTTCTCCCTGAGATTGGATGACATTGTACCAAACGAGAGGGTCTGGAGGTTGAATCCTCAGCTCCTCACAGAACCAACATTCTGTGAACATCTTAAAGACCAAATTACATTTTTCTTTGATACCAACGACAACACAGAGACTTCCCCAGCATTATTGTGGGAAACGCTGAAGGCTTATTTGAGAGGCTCTATCATCTCCTTTCAGACTGCCAGGAGTAGGCAAAACAGAAAAAAATTGGTAGAACTGGAGGGACAAATTCACTTACTGGATAGGGAGAATGCTAGACATCCATCTATGGAGAAACATAAACAAATTACGTCTTTAAAATTTAAATACAATCAGATCCTCTCGGCTAAAATTGCTAAATCTTTTCTCTATGCCAAGCAAAAATATTTTGAGTTTGGTGACAAACCACACAAATTACTCGCCAGACAACTTCGAAAAAACGTGAGTGACCGAATGATTCACAAAGTTAAATCTGCATCTGGGGAATTACTCTCCTCCCCCAAAGACATCAATGACAGATTCCGTCAGTTTTATGAGACTCTATATACATCTAAAGCGGATCCCCACCCCTTAATTATGCAAAACTTTTTGGAGGACTGTAATCTTCCTGCCCTGAACCAGGAAGACTCTAACTTCCTGAATAAGGAAATATCTCTTGAAGAAATTAGAGAAACAATTAAATCTCTAAAGAGTGGCAAGACCCCAGGCCCAGATGGATACCCTGGTGAATTCTATAAAACATTCAGCAACATGCTATCTCCCTACCTGCACAAAATGTTGGTTCGGGCCAATGAGGATGGAGCTCTCCCATCTACTTTGGATGAGGCGTTTATTACAGCTATACATAAGAAGGGTAAAGATCCGGAAGAGGTAGGGTCATACAGACCAATATCCCTCCTTAATACAGACCAAAAGATTTTAGCAAAAACTCTGGCTAACAGGCTTAGCACTTTAATTGGCAAATTGGTCCATTCGGACCAGACCGGCTTTATCCCTAATAGAAACTCATTCTTCAATCTCAGGCGCCTCTTCAACATTATGTATTCTCAGAGGTTACCTAACGTGGACCTTGCCGTTATATCTCTTGACGCCGAAAAGGCCTTTGACCAAGTTGAGTGGCCCTATCTATTCAAGGTCCTACAGAAATTTAATATTGGAGATGGGTTCATAAATTGGATCCAGCTTTTATATAGGAACCCCTGTGCGAGAATACTCACTAACCAATCAATGTCGCCCCGATTTAACCTTCACAGAGGGACAAGGCAGGGTTGTGCGCTGTCGCCTATGCTCTTCGCCCTAATTATTGAACCTCTCGCTCAAGCGATCAGATCTCATTCAGCAATACACGGCTATAATACTAAAGATACTCTAAATAAGATTTCCTTATACGCAGATGATATTCTCCTCTATGTAACAGAACCCCAAGCTAGTATTCCAGCTATTCTTGAGGTGATTAATTTGTTTGGTACCTTCTCGGGATACAGAATAAATTGGAACAAGAGTGAATTAATGCCCATACGGTTGCAAAACACCTCCTGGCTAGAACATCTTCCAGTTAAGTTATCTTCAGAAAAATTTATCTACCTTGGAATTGTAGTTACCAAACAATACTCCTTACTATTTAAAGAGAATTTCCCTTCTCTGATGCAAAATCTCAAGGCAAACATACAGTTTTGGAGAACTCTCCCAATTTCTCTGCTCGGAAGAATTAATGCCATTAAAATGGTCTTCCTCCCACAACTGCTCTACCTATACCAGAACATCCCAGTATTCATACCTAAATCATTTCATAAACAACTGGACTCTATTATCAATCCTTTCATCTGGGATTATAAAACACACAGGATAGGTAAAAAACACCTATGTAAATCCAAGATGGAAGGAGGATTGTCTCTCCCAAATTTTATATTTTACTATTGGGCCGCTAACCTCCGCGCTGTTACGTTTTTGCTGGATGACGCAACCCCGCCATCCAGCTGGCTTCGCATGTAGCGGGAGGAGTGTCACCCCTTCTCTATTGGTGCCGTGATTTTGTCACCTGTCAATCTGGAGATGTCACTTTACCATAACAATCCTATTATACATAGCACAGTCCGAATCTGGAAGCAAATTAAAGTCCACTTTGAGCTTAGACCAATATCATTCATGCTCCCTGTTGCCAGGAATCCCTCCTTTGCCCCCTCTAACCTTGATAACACCTTTGAGCGATGGGGAGAATTGGGGATAAGTACCATAGGGGATTTATATATAGGAGGGACCTTTGCTTCCTTTGAAGCGCTGAGGGAAACTTATAACCTTCCCAGAAGTAACTTTTTCAGATACCTACAAATTAGAGACTATGTTAGAAAACACCTCCCAACATTTGAGAATGCCAAACCTTCCATGTTTGACGGATGCATAAAAATATGCCCCACCTCAGACAAACTGATATCTCGTCTATATGACGCTTTTCAATCTGTTAGCGCACCCTCTACTGATGCCATTAAGGCAAAATGGGAGGAAGAACTAGGGACTAATATCTCGGTGGCAGACTGGGAGGATAGCTTGCAGTATATCCACACCTGCTCCATTAACTCCAGACATCGTCTCATACAATTTAAGGTATTACACAGATTACACTATTCCAAAACTAAACTGCATAGGATATTTCCTGATACATCCCCTATGTGTGATAAATGTCAGGCTGAGCAGGGTACACTACTCCACTGCTTTGCCCTATGCTCTAGTCTGTATGGCTATTGGTGTGGAATATTTGGGGTCCTCTCTGAAGTTCTGGAGACTTCAATAGACCCAGACCCGCTTCTGATAATCCTGGGAGTGTCCGATTCCCTAAACGGATTAACCAACTCCCAAAAACAACTAATCTCTTACAGTCTCATTTCGGCAAAAAAATTAATCTTGTTGTTTTGGAAAAGGAGGGAAGCGCCCTCTACCAAATTATGGCTCAGCGAAGTGGCAAAAACTGTACACTTAGAAAGAATTAGATATATTCTGAACAATAAATTATCAACATTTGATCAAATCTGGCAGCCTTTCCTCTCTTACCTGGACCAGTCGGTGCTGTGAATTTGTACCTTTTAACGCACTCTCAATTGTCATATTGTAATCTACCTTTGGGCAGCGTGTGCTGGCCCCGACACTCGAGCAGTCGGGAGGGGAATAGGGTGGAATAGGGGGGGATAGGGAGGGGGGGGGATTACATCTACCCTTTTTCTTGGGGGGGGGATAAAGGGGGGTATAAGTGGGGGGGTTACATCTACCCTTTTTCTTTCTACCTGTCCCTGTTCTGTATGTCGTGTTTTGTAATATTTGTTTTGTGTCCAGAACTCTGGGTCTTGTTGTTCATGTCTGTTCTCTTATGTTTAGATAAGAACTGTACACATGTCTTTCATACCTATACACCATTCTTGTGTGTGTTCAATAAAAAATATTTGAACAAGAGATTCTTCAAATAGCCACCCTTTGCCTTGATGACAGCTTTGCACACTCTTCAACCAGCTTCATGAGGTAGTCACCGGGAATGCATTTCAATTAACAGGTGTGCCTTGTTAAAAGTTTTTAATTTGTTGAATTGCTTTCCTTCTTAATGCTTTTGAGCCAATCAGTTGTGTTATAACAAGGTAGGGGTGGTATACAGAAGATAGCCCTATTTGGTAAAATACCAATTCCATATTATGGCAAGAACAGCTCAAATAAGCAAAGAGAAACGACAGTCCATCTTTACTTTAAGACATAAAGGTCAGTCAATACGGAACATTTCAAGAACATTGAAAGTTTCTTCAAGTGCAGTCGCAAAAACCATCAAGCACTATGATGAAACTGGCTCTCATGACGACTGCCACAGGAAAAGAAGACCCAGAGTTACCTCTGCTGCAGAGGATAAGTTCATTAGAGTTCAAGTAACAGACACATCTCAACATTAACTGTTCAGAGGAGACTGCATGAATCAGGCCTTCATGGTCGAATTGCTGCAAAGAAACCACTACTAAAGGACACCAATAAGAAGAAGAGACTTGCTTGGGCCAAGAAACACGAGCAATGGACATTAGACTGGTGGAAATCTGTCCTTTGGTCTGATGAGTCCAAATTTGAGATTTTCGGTTCCAACCACCGTGTCTTAGTGAGACGCAGAGAAGCTGAACGGATGATCTCCGCATGTGTGGTTCCCACCATGAAGCATGGAGGAGGAGGTGTGATGGTGTGGGGGTGCTTTGCTGGTGACACTGTCTGTGATTTATTTAGAATTCAAGGCACACTTAACCAGCATGGCTACCACAGCATTCTGCAGCGATACGTCCTCCCATCTGGTTTGTGCTTAGTGGGACTATAATTTGTTTTTCAACAGGACAGTGACCCAACACACCTCCAGGCTGTGTAAGTGCTATTTGACCAAGAAGGAGAGTGATGGAGTGCTGCATCAGATGACCTGGACTCCACAATCACCCGACCTCAACCCAATTGAGATGGTTTGGGATGAGTTGGACCGCAGAGTGAAGGAAAAGCAGCCAACAAGTGCTCATCATATGTGGGAACTCCTTCAAGACTGTTGGAAAAGCATTCCAGGTGACTACCTCATGAAGCTGGTTGAGAGAATGCCAAGAGTTTGCAAAGCTGTCATCAAGGCAAAGGGTGGCTACTTTGAAGAATCTCAAATATAAAATATTTTTTATTTGTTTAACACTTTTTGGGTTACTACTTGATTCCATATGTGCTATTTCATAGTTTATGTCTTCACTATTATTCTACAATGTAGAAAATAGTAAAATAAAGAAAACCCCTGGAATGAGTAGGTGTGTCCAAACTTTTGACTGATAGTGTATGTTCTATGCCTCAAAAAGGTTTTAATAAGTTTAATTGGAAGAAAATTGATATAGGCAGACTGCCTTTATGGGTATAGGCAGACTGCCGTTATGGATATAGGCAGACTGCCGTTATGGATATAGGCAGACTGCCGTTATGGATATAGGCAGACTGCCGTTATGGATATAGGCAGACTGCCGTTATGGATATAGGCAGACTGCTATCCCCAGTTGATTCATGAGTGTCGCCTAGAAGAGTCTACACTTGCGTCCCAAATGGCACCCTAGTTTTCAGCAGGCGCTGATGGTGGAGTGATATATCACGGTGTCTCGTCTGCTGACTGTGAGATGGACGGATGGCGTCGGACACTGCATCCCCATTTAGATAATGAAGGTTACCTTGTTGTTGGTGTCCCTTTCAGCTCATGTCAATCATTATTGGCACAGATTTCATGTTTTTGATCCGAGTGTGTGTGCGTGCGGGTGTTTTGACTTTGCGTCTGTGTGTAAAACTAAAGATGGATGGGGTATCACCCTATATGATGATTTATGTATGTGGAAATACAATGCCTCTCTCTGGGACTCTCCATCCATAATTTATGTATTGTGAATTGTTTTACAACTATGTTTTGGGAACACAAAGGAGTAAGTAAGAATGAAATGATTTAGTATGTTTTGATGAGAATGAATAGGGTTCGAGCTAAGTATCCATTACAATGAGAGAATTTGTTGTGTAATTGAGGCGTAACTCAGGGATGTCGCTAAAGGTAATTAGCGAATAGCTAGGTAGCACCCTGTCCCTCTCCCAAGCTGTTTTCTTGGCTGTAGTGGAAAACAAGCAATTATAAGATGCAATTGATACCCTAAATCAAATGTCCTGCAGGAAATATATTCAAATTTGATAAGTGAAAATGTCCCCAAACAAACTGTATTTAGGATTCTCTGTAATTTGCATAGTAGCTGGGAGAGGAGAGAGAAGAGTGGCAGTGTTGATTATTCACAAACAATGTCCATCTTGGTTTCTGCCTGCATTATCACACCACTTACATCCTAGTTTGGATCCTATTTCATAGGGTGGAGGACATTTAGGCACTAGTTTAATTATTAGGAAGTACGGCTGGGAATTGCCAGGGACCGATGCGATATGCATTACAATTCGATACTGTGATTTTTGTTGCGATTTGATGTTCCAAACGTATTGCTCACTATATGTCTGCTGCAGAGAGACAGGAGAGAGCATGAGAAAATGAGTTTTGATCAGTCATGGAATAAAAGTGCTGAAAACATGTCTGGATTTTTGCCAGAAATATCATATGATGCATAACGCGTCATATCGGCTGTATTTCTGCCTGCTCCCCAGGTGTGGCAGTGTGGAGGTTCTCTGGAGATCCACCCCTGCTCCCACGTGGGCCACGTCTTCCCAAAGAAAGCCCCCTACGCCAGGCCCAAGTTCCTCCAGAACACGGTCCGTGCTGCCGAGGTGTGGATGGACACCTACAAACAGCACTTCTACAACAGAAACCCCCCTGCCAGAAAGGTACAGTACTGTAGTACGCTTTACAATAAAATGGTGTATCTTATTGTATCTTACTCCCCATTGTCATATGATCAGTGTGATGTACAGTATCTTCAGTGAGTTGTAGGGGCTACCACAAAGTTACTTTACAGCCAACTCTCCCAAACACCAGTATAATAATAATATAATAATAATAATAATAATAATAATAATAATAATATGCCATTTAGCAGACGCTTTTATCCAAAGCGACTTACAGTCAATATGAGGTAGCTAGTAGTGGAGGATGCAGTGATTGTAGATCAGGCTGTAGAAATACCAATAATAATAATAACAAAGTAACGTATTGTAAGTGATAACGCGATAAAGTCACTTATTGTAAAGTGATACAGTAACTTATTGTAATGTAATAAAGCCAAAAAGGAACTTATTGTAATGTAATAAAGCCATAAAGGAACTTATTGTAATGTAATAAAGCCATAAAGGAACTTATTGTAATGTAATAAAGCCATAAAGGAACTTATTGTAATGTAATAAAGCCATAAAGGAACTTATTGTAATGTAATAAAGCCATAAAGGAACTTATTGTAATGTAATAAAGCCATAAAGGAACTTATTGTAATGTAATAAAGCCATAAAGGAACTTATTGTAATGTAATAAAGCCATAAAGGAACTTATTGTAATGTAATAAAGCCATAAAGGAACTTATTGTAATGTAATAAAGCCATAAAGGAACTTATTGTAATGTAATAAAGCCATAAAGGAACTTATTGTAATGGGCATAATCCCAACAGGTGTTAAGAAGTAGGGCATGCTTTAGTTAAAGGGCCAATCCGGAGTTCAAAAAATAACAAAGCGCCACCCCCACACTTGTTTTGGTAAACCGCTGATGGATGGGGCTTGAGAACTATAACCACTCTTAAATTCATAGACAGCGCTTTGGACTGACCATCCATGATATCAAAATTATAGTTTTAACCATGTTTTGAAGCTATATAGTGTTTGTTTACATTGACTTTATTTACAAACATGGGAGTGAAACAAGCTTATATTTTGGGGTATGACAGTTGAACTAAGCTCATGAAGCATTTGTAAGTTATATTCTTCAAGAATCGATGGCTATATATATATATATATATACTGTATCAGGGATCATCAACTAGATTCAACCGCGGGATGATTTTTTCTTGAGCGGTCGGGGGGCCGGAACATAATAAAAAATACTTTTGTAGCTGGCAAATTGACCACAAGAAGCCCAAACAGATATAATGTTTGACTAAAACATAATAATTTCAAACCTTTCTTGCATTTGTATACGATCATGTGTCTCTCTATTAGGCGTGGGAATACTTGGGAACAGATTTCTTAAATTAAAATCACTTGGAGATGATTTCCTGATGTTTTTACAGTTTTTTACGTCTTTTATGTCTTAAAAGTTTTTGCTCAGAACTTGGGGGGGGCCAAATAAAACCACTGCCAGTTAGGGAACCCTGCTATATCATTCATTTCACAGTCAAAAAAGTGGATGTAGCAACTCCTGATTGGCCCTTTAGAGCTGTAATAGTTCTACCAGGATGGAACACCCTAGACTTGATTAATATTGTATCGTAATGGAGTAACTTGGATGGAGATGTTGCTTCACCTGTCTAGGTTTCAGCAGTGGTTGATGAGGTGTGTGTGTATCCCGCTCGGCTTTCTTTGTGTTGCCTGATACCAAAGTCTCATGTTCATCTTTGTTTCACTTCTGAAGTAAATTACATTATTAATACCAGGGATCTTTAATCAAACAATAAAGTACCCTCCCAAAGGGAGCTGGAGACTGGGTGCCAGAGGGGATTGGCAGGTTTGAATTCACTTGGGCGTCATGTACATGTAGGCATACAGATGTACCTGGTTGGAAATGTGGTCACAGTCTATTCTGGTAAACCACTTAAAGTCGTGTATTTTTTTTTTTGTCGAAACAAACCAGGTGTGTTTTCACTAGGAACCAAGCAGAAGCTAACGGGACGAAACAGAAAACAAAAAACCTACCTGAATTTTGTTCAGTAAGAAACGGTTGTTTTCATTTTTCCGTTGCAAAATGTTTTACTACGGTGTGACCTAATGAATACACCCCAGTTGTTCATCAGTTGTTCATCATAATCCAACTTTAGTGTCACACAATCCAACGTGTGTTTTGAATTCCCATCCCTTTGGTTTGTTCAAGGTGGGGAGCTACACTGCTGTCAGTACTAAACAGGTATCACGCTCACACCTGTCATCCAGGAAATCATTTTCAATTACTTTTCTTAAGGACACAACAGCAATGCACCAACCAGGATTCAAACAGTTTCAAGTTAACGGACCAGGATGTAGTTGCATGTTTACTTAATGTTGTCACCCAGTACAATCGTGGTATTAGTGTATCACATCAAACCACTCCTAGGATTGGCATATTTGACCAGAGCTGCATTGCAGTGAAATTGAGCCTATTTACATTTACATTTTTGTCATTTAGCAGACGCTCTTATACAGAGCGACTTACGGGAGCAATTAGGGTTAAGTGCCTTGCTCAAGGGCACATCGACAGATTTTTCACAGTCTGCTCTTCGGTTACTAGCCCAACGCTCTTAACCGCTAGGCTACCTGCCGCCCCGGTTATTATTCTGGTTTATCTTTAGAGTTGTGTGTGGGCCTAATTTTTGAAGCACTGGAAATTGGCGCACGCTAAAGTGTGCAATGTTGTTTACTCAAGGTGTCAATGTTTTAAGTGTATCTATCCCTACTCAAATACACGTGTTAAATGAAGTTATGTTTTTCCACAGGAGACATATGGGGACATCTCAGAGAGGGTGGTCCTCAGAGAGAGACTGAAGTGTAACAGCTTTGACTGGTACCTGAAGAACATCTACCCTGACCTGCATGTACCAGAGGACAGGGTGGGATGGCACGGGGCGGTGAGTCTCTCTCGCTCTCTCGCGCTGATTCCAAATCTTAAGCACCAGGGCACTCCAAAAAATTAAAACAGCATAAAATGTCAGGACCAAAATGAACACCTATGTCCTACCTCTTTGGCCTCCTTGTAGATATGAAATGAGCATGGTAAAAAGCACAATTGTTTGACTCCTTTAATCTGATCTCATGATGCTAATCCGGATCATTCTCCTCATCACAGGTGCGTAGCTCTGGGATCCATTCAGAGTGCCTGGACTACAACACTCCGGAACACAGTCCCACGGGGGCGCACATCTCCCTCTTCGGTTGCCATGGGCAGGGCGGCAACCAGGTGATTAAAATTTCACGTCTTGTCTGTTTGTCTCTCTCTCTCTCTCAACCCCCCTGATCCCGTCTCCCTGAGGGACGGACGGAGTGGTTACTCTGAATGTCAACGATATCCGGTGACCACTGGAGAATATCCACCTCACCTCAGCTATCTAGAATTCAGCGTCAAGCGAGATGCTGAGACATCTACAACTTTGGTTTAGTACAAAGTATCCTAAAGCATATTTTAGGCCTAAATCTACAGTTTTTTTAAAAATAACTTTTATGGCTAAGTTAGTTTCTAGATAGTTAATAACCAAAAAGACTTGCTGACCGTGTGGATGTATATTTTATGTCCAGTCAGACAACGGGTTCTGCCTATCTAGTCTATCTCCACTGGCGATATCTCTGATTACTCATTGATGCATCGCATCAGGTGTCCACTGCTACTGAAAGGTGTGTGTGTGTGTGTGAGTGAGAGAGAACTTTAGACTGAGATCCAACCATTTCTCTCTCAAAAGGAAGCGATTCTTATGGTGAAATCTCTTTTAACCGTTGAATGCTAATGATCTGAGCTGCTGATTTGATAAACAGAAGCGCCAAGAGTAAACATTCATCCATGCCCCAGGAGGACAGTGATTACTATAATTCAGATAAGCAGAGTTTAACCATGCATCACTCTCTTTCCTCTAGTACTTTGAGTACACAACCCATAAGGAGATCCGCTATAACTCTGTGACGGAGCTGTGTGCCGAGGTCCCCGAGGGACAGACTTACATTGGGATGAAGCACTGCCCCCACGACAGAACCCCTACACCCCCCACCATCATCTGGGAGTTCAGAGAGGTGAGTGATGCAGATGTAAGCAAAAACATGCATGTACAGTGGGGAAAAAAGTATTTAGTCAGCCACCAATTGTGCAAGTTCTCCCACTTAAAAAGATGAGAGAGGCCTGTAATTTTCATCATAGGTACACGTCAACTATGACAGACAAAATGAAAAAATAAAATCCAGAAAATCACATTGTAGGATTTTTAATGAATTTATTTGCAAATGATGGTGGAAAATAAGTATTTGGTCAATAACAAAAGTTTCTCAATACTTTGTTATATACCCTTTGTTGGCAATGACACAGGTCAAACGTTTTCTGTAAGTCTTCACAAGGTTTTCACACACTGTTGCTGGTATTTTGGCCCATTCCTCCATGCAGATCTCCTCTAGAGCAGTGATGTTTTGGGGCTGTCGCTGGGCAACACGGACTTTCAACTCCCTCCAAAGATTTTCTATGGGGTTGAGATCTGGAGACTGGCTAGGCCACTCCAGGACCTTGAAATGCTTCTTACGAAGCCACTCCTTCGTTGCCCGGGCGGTGTGTTTGGGATCATTGTCATGCTGAAAGACCCAGCCACGTTTCATCTTCAATGCCCTTGCTGATGGAAGGAGGTTTTCACTCAAAATCTCACGATACATGGCCCCATTCATTCTTTCCTTTACACGGATCAGTCGTCCTGGTCCCTTTGCAGAAAAACAGCCCCAAAGCATGATGTTTCCACCCCCATGCTTCACAGTAGGTATGGTGTTCTTTG
The DNA here is from genome assembly GCF_964263955.1 of Coregonus lavaretus. Taxonomy (NCBI): domain Eukaryota; kingdom Metazoa; phylum Chordata; class Actinopteri; order Salmoniformes; family Salmonidae; genus Coregonus; species Coregonus lavaretus. The sequence continues at coordinate 4,542,970 of NC_139990.1, read as the reverse complement.
GATGCAACTCGGCATTCTTTGTCCTCCAAACACGACGAGTTGAGTTTTTACCAAAAAGTTCTATTTTGGTTTCATCTGACCATATGACATTCTCCCAATCCTCTTCTGGATCATCCAAATGCACTCTAGCAAACTTCAGACGGGCCTGGACATGTACTGGCTTAACCAGGGGGACACGTCTGGCACTGCAGGATTTGAGTCCCTGGCGGCGTAGTGTGTTACTGATGGTAGGCTTTGTTACTTTGGTCCCAGCTCTCTGCAGGTCATTCACTAGGTCCCCCCGTGTAGTTCTGGGATTTTTGCTCACCGTTCTTGTGATCATTTTGACCCCACGGGGTGAGATCTTGCGTGGAGCCCCAGATCGAGGGAGATTATCAGTGGTCTTGTATGTCTTCCATTTCCTAATAATTGCTCCCACAGTTGATTTCTTCAAACCAAGCTGCTTACCTATTGCAGATACAGTCTTCCCAGCCTGGTGCAGGTCTACAATTTTGTTTCTGGTGTCCTTTGACAGCTCTTTGGTCTTGGCCATAGTGGAGTTTGGAGTGTGACTGTTTGAGGTTGTGGACAGGTGTCTTTTATACTGATAACAAGTTCAAACAGGTGCCATTAATACAGGTAACGAGTGGAGGACAGAGGAGCCTCTTAAAGAAGAAGTTACAGGTCTGTGAGAGCCAGAAATCTTGCTTGTTTGTAGGTGACCAAATACTTATTTTCCACCATAATTTGCAAATAAATTCATTAAAAATCCTACAATGTGTTTTTCTGGATTAGTTGTCTGTCATAGTTGACGTGTACCTATGATGAAAATTACAGGCCTCTCTCATCTTTTTAAGTGGGAGAACTTGCACAATTGGTGGCTGACTAAATACTTTTTTCCCCACTGTAAGCAGAGGAATACTCGTACACACACGTGCACGCACTCACAGAAAAACACAAAGAATTGTCATAGTATGCACAACTGGGCTGATCGAATTTGTAAACGCACGACAAGTGGTCTTCATACTACATTTAGTTGTCAGTTAGAAATTGACTATATTCAACTGTTGCTATAGTGCCTTACCTGGATGTCTCTTTATTGTCACTTCAGGACGGGACGATCTACCACCCTCACTCAGACATGTGTGTCACTTCCTATCGCACAGCCGAGGGGCGCACGGACATCCAGATGAGGACGTGCACTCCTGGGGACAAGCACCAGCGCTGGAAGTTTGAGGATGGGAGAAACTAGCCTCACCCTAACCCTAATTGACCTTTGAACTAAGTGCAATTACAGTTCCACAGTGGATGATTGAGAGACAGGATTTTTTAAGAGGGACCCAGCAAAGCCGCTCAACAGACTACCTACTTGTTCCCTGTGGGAAGACTTCACAAGACTTCCTCATTTAAAGTGCCTTTGCAAACCAAATGGGGTCCACACCTGAGGTGACAGTATTTATGCCTGTCTGTCAGAATGCCCTAGTTTTGTTGAAAAACAATAAGAAAGCTTGAACGAACGGTCCAGGATTGTCCAGTGGTATCAGTTCTAAAATACTGGTTTCAAAGAGGATCAATAGCAGGCATCATGGGAGTTTTGTTATTGAATTCAATGGGATCAGCATAGATTCGAACAAATACTGTTGCACTACAGAATGTTTTTGTATAGAATATTTTGGTGTTGTTTTTTTTACAGGTAGACCACAACAAATAACTGAATGTTGTCAAAAAAAAGAAAAAAGTTTACTAAATTAAAACGATTCGTTTAGGGGTCTAAATTATTACTCTTTTCTATGTGTGGTTAATCTGGGGTTTGTTACTCAAATGTAACCCTTTGAGATAGCTGAAAAAGTCCCAGAGCTTTGTATCATATGAGACTTATTATACAAGCCCCATCTTGTTGTGTAAGTGATCTGGAGTTACGAGGACCCTGTCACGCTAGTAGGCTATATGTGTTCTACTCACCAGTGTCTGTCTCTCTGTTTGGAGACTGTTCAAAGTAGGATGAAATTGGGCTATTCGAACAAGACTTGAAACACTTAAGCTTGTGCTAAGTGCAATTTTCCATTGCCTGAGGGTGGTGGGATGTCTGACATTGTTGTCTGGGAGTCTTCACTGTGCTGTGGATTCAAAAACATTCTTTAACAGGCCGATTTACTGGGTCTACAATGTGCCTCCAAAAACGGAAGTTTTTTTATTTTTTTGTCAGGGTTGTTTTACACTTATTTTAATATTTAAAAAAAAAAATAATCTACTGTGCCTAACATAAAAGCATAAACATGTTAATTTCACTTTCATAGTGCCGATATTCTCATATGGGTCTTGGTCTGCATCAATGTTGTCTGCTCTCTTCCATAGATAGCTGCAATGGTGAGGCTAACAAAAGCATGTCACGGCATTGCTTACTGTAGCATTCATACTATATCATTCATCAATTGTTGATCTCTCAAGGGCTTGATTCTCTTAAACCTGCCACACAACAGATTCCCTTGTCGTTATGTTTTGACAGACTTACATCAACACCTGCACTCTGCTCTTACTCTCTCCTAAACCTAAACTTTTCCTAAAGTATCTGGTTCCCTTGATTGGGATTCGAGGACCAATAGGCCTTAATAACAATGATTCCATGTTTGTTGCAATTGAAGTGCTTATTATTGAAATCAGCTCTACCGCAGCACACCGTTTTTCCTAATAGTATTTTTGTGGTCCTTTGCACTAGGGCATTTTTTTATGTCAAATATTTGTAATGATTGGTTGATCATTCAAAATGACTCCAGCTTCATATGATACTTCTTGGTATAAAGGGACCTGAATGGGAGGTGGCGTATTTGAACTACTGTACTGATTAATAAGCACGAGGTGGTGGTGACTATTGTTTGTACCAGTGAAGAATTAAAGGGTTAAAATCAAGTTGGTGTTTTGGAGGATTGCTGTAGATCAATGCCTTTTAACTCACTGAACAATGACCATTAAAACAAGAATCCAAAGGAGTTGGTTTTGTTTCTCTTAGCGCTGACACAAGACTCCAGTGAAGTTTGACAAGCAAGTAAGAAATGCTTTACTTCACTGTTTTCTTCACTATAAGTATTTCCAAATGTACTGTTTTAGCACCATCTAGTAGCAATGGAAGGAACCACTCAATGTCAAATGGGGGAATTGATGCCCTTTGAGGTTCAGTAAATATTGGTGCCCTTTTAATCCTTGAGTCTATTGACGCACCCGTGCTAGAGATGTGTTTTTTGCATGGGCTGTATCTCAATTCGCCTATGTCGGCCTTCCGCATCTGCGGTGAAAGGTAGCTGAGCTACAGCAGTGTTTGTCAGACTACGAGATGTCCCGAAAATCGATCTTCTCACGAAAACGTCTGTAGCGTCCGAACGGTTTGGCTATTATGACCACTATGGAAAGGGGAGAATCTTACGAACATGATGCTGTTCTCTATTTTGCTCTATGACCCCCAGAAGTGTCACTGGACTCCTCTGAAGGTAACCCATACAAACGAATGGAGGTAGTTTTGTGCCAACAAAAATAAGTCTTTAAATATGTGTCCAAAAAAACCGAAAATAGTTCCTGAGCTTTCTTATATGTCGTAGATATAGGACAGACACTTCAAAACCTCATTCCTTATGATGATTTTTTGGACAGTTTTTTTTTTGCCATTTATGAATGTGTTATTCAATGCGTTTCTATGGGCTATAGTAGTAAATACCAAATTCAATCATTTAACCCCCCAAAAAAGTATATGTAATTTTTTTTATACCTAAAGGGGTCCTAAAATTCCAAATCAAATAGCTAAATGATCCATGGTATGACCATCTTAAAACAATTCCATATATCAGCTTAGTACCCCCCAACTGCTTTTTAAACCTTACCATGAGCAATAAAACAATCAGGATTGCCAACATTCTTTAGTACATGACATGACCAGAGCCTCAGGTGTTTACTACTTATCCAATCAAATTACTCCATGGCTTTGTGTGAAATGGTAGCATAATCTTCAGGCTCAGTGAAGTGTAAGCCTAAATACATTTTGCTTGGCAGAAATTATGTAAACTACACTTGTGAAATGCTGTAGCATGTGCATTACTCTGGACAGCACCTTGGGATATTGCGTCATAAGCACCATGGAAATAAAGCCAATTATCTTGAGGTTGATGTAGTACCATATTAGTTGGCTTCTTGACACTAACGCCCCTACATAGACTACTGTCTGAGAAGAGTGTATGGACTATCTAATTTGCATTTAAAGTATTTCGGTTTTACATATTGTTTTATTTTTAATAGGTGAAGAGAAATAATACATTTACCTGTTGGCTTACAAAATGAGTGTTGACTTATTTTTTTTTTTAATGAAAACTTCCTCATGCAGGCCAATGTATTTTTTTCTCCAGTGAAAGTAAGACAGACAAGCTCAGTGTACCATGGTCTATTACAACACCTCCGGTTGCCTTGTCTCTTTGTTGTTTTGACAATAAGAGTATTCAATCAAACAGTATGGCACTCAAATTACCTTCCGACTCTGAACAGTTACCTCAATTATTGATCATTTTAATTTGCTTAAAGAAGTTTGCTTCAAACTTGACTTTTTTTTATATATCTATATAGGGCTAAGGGACATTCAATAGTGCTAAGAGAAATAATGTTAGAATATTTGTCCACAATGAAGATGACTTTGTTGCACCCGTAAATGTTAAACAAATGTTAAATCATATATTCAATAACACAAGTGCTGTTCATACAAGAATACAGAATATCAGTAGTCTCTTTGGCATCAGTGTAAACTACAGTCACGTGATATTGTACTTTTTTTACTACTTGTTGCCAACCCGGAAGTAGTCAATTTAATGCTTATGGCATTTGCATAATTATGTATAGGAAATCGAAACGAAGCAGCTGTAAAATTGTTAAACTTTAACGAAAAAAAATAAGTTGCCTGGAACGCAAAATACATTGTTCGCACGAGCGTCGTTTGTTGGTACGACAACCCGTGACTCTGGAGAAAGATTAATGACTGATAAACTTCTGAAAAACTTATCAAATGTATCGACGTGAATGATTTTGTGCGGCTCGCGTTTACGCAATCGGAAACAGTTGAAGTGTGTGCGTAGGTTGCAGGTAAAGAGCTACAATGTGACATAGTTAATGTAGGCTACATTGTTGTTTATTGCGAGTGTCGCGAAGAGAGAAGTAGTTTGCGCAAAATGGATTAGGATTTAGTGCTACTGGCACAGAATGAAGCGCTGGACAAGGCTCTTTGATTTGATTTGATTTTTTTCTCCGGGTGTTAGTGATAATCCATCAAGACAGCTAATCTAATCCGGTAAAGACATGTTTCAATAAACTTTGACCAAGTAAACCAATCGCTGGATAACAGAAAAAGACAGTTGAGAAATGTGACTCTTGTTTGGTCAACCCAGTTTAGCATTTTGAAATAAAAAGTTGAATCAAGTAAAATAGGGTGACTTTTACATTGCGCAAAGTTATCATCAGAAGCCAGTTCATGGTGATTTTGGTGGATCTGGTTTGGTTGTGCAGTGCACCATGGTACTGTTGTAGCCCACGGGGTATGAACACATCTCGCGAGGTAGGAAGGGAGACACGATGGCACTTTGCCGGCAAAGGAATCGGTGGAAGTTGATAGTTTGCTTTTTAGGGGCTTCTATAGTGGGATATTTTATTTTTAACAGGCATAATACCGGTGACATACCTGGAACAGGTCGAAGAGAGGTTCCCATTGAGCAAGATGTTGCGAATGAAATGTTTGAAAAGCCTGTTTATGACAAACCGCCGTTGGATTTAAATGCCTTGGGAGAAATGGGCAGAGCTGTCAAATTGAACCTCGTCGGCGAGGAGAAGAAACAAGAGGAGGAAAGTATTAATAAACACCAGATTAATACCTATGTGAGTGATCTGATATCTCTCCACCGCAGTCTACCTGAACAATGGAATCCTCTGTAAGTTGACAGTGAGTTTGAGTGTGGTGTTTATGATATTTTCCCTACATTCTCTTGTGACGTAAGAGTGTTTGATAAAGCTTTTCTAAAATATGACTGACTGAATATGAAGTAGCCTAGCCCTATTGTATACTCGCGATCAACCCATTGTGGCAAACCCCTTTGAGTATTTCTAAATGCCAAAATAACAGGCAAGGCAGTGCTTGATTTTGTAAGGTTGGATAAAGTCAGGTCACTGACAAAGCTCGTACAGCTGTTTCTTTTGTTTACTACAGCGCAAGGAATTATGTATTAAATGACTAGATGCCTGTTGAGCCATGTGCAAAGAGTTAATAAAGTCCTGCGGCCATATCTCAGTCAGATGTCCAAGCATAATGGTAACCAACAACATTGACCAAAAACACAGAACTGATTTTCTTTCTTCCTACTCTTAGACACTTTTTGAAAAATGGCCCAGATCTATTAGCCAGTGTGACAGATCTGTTTGTGCTATAATTCCACTCCTCGTCATGCCAATGACAGTGAGTGACAAGGAGAAGCATGATGGAAAGGGGATATCTAGGTCTTGGATCAGGCTAGCTACAGATTTATATCAAGTGAACTCTTTATCCCTACTTCTCCAGTTGTAAGGACCTGAAGTATGACTATAGGTCATTGCCATCCACCACAGTGGTGATCGCCTTCTACAATGAGGCCTGGTCAACGCTGCTACGCACTGTCCACAGTGTCCTGGAGACCTCACCCGACATACTGCTACGAGAGGTGGTGCTGGTGGACGACTATAGTGACAGAGGTACAATCATATATAATGTACTACCAGTCAAAAGTTTGAAATACTATGAAATAACACACATGGAATCATGTCGTAGCCAAAAAAGTGTTAAACAATAGCCACCCTTTGCCTTGATGACAGCTTTGCGCACTCTTGGCATTCCCTCAACCAGCTTCATGAGGTAGTCAGGTGACTACCTGTAATGCATTTCAATTAACAGGTGTGCCTTCTTAAAAGTAGATGTGTGGAATTTCTTTCCTTAATGCTTTTGAGCCAATCAGTTGTGTTGTGACAAGGTAGAGGGGGTATACAGAAGATAGCCCTATTTGGTAAAAGACCAAGTCCATATTATGGTAAGAACAGCTCAAATAAGCAAAGAGAAATGACAGTCCATCAATACTTTAAGACATGAAGGACAGTCAATACGGAACATTTCAAGAACTTTGAAAGTTTCTTCAAGTGCAGTCGCAAAAACCATCAAGCGCTATGATTAAACTGGCTCTCATGAGGACCACCACAGGAATGGAAGACCCAGAGTTACCTCTGCTGCAGAGGATACGTTAATTATAGTTACCAGCCTCAATTGCAGCCCAAATAAATGCTTCATAGAGTTCAAGTCACAGACACATCTCAACATCAACTGTTCAGAGGGGACTGTGTGAATCAGGCCATGGTTGAATTGCTGCAACAACAAAAAAAACACTACTAAAGGACACCAATAAGAAGAAGAGACCTGCTTGGGCCAAGAAACACGAGCAATGGACATTAGACTGGTGGAAATTTGTCCTTTGGTCTGATGAGTCCAAATTTCAGATTTTTGGCTCCAACCGCCGTGTATTTGTGAGACACGGTGTGGGTGAACGGATGATCTCCGCATGTGTGGTTCCCACCGTGAAGCATGGCGGAGGAGGTGTTATGGTGTGGGGGGTGCTTGTCTGTGATTTATTTAGAATTCAAGGCACACTGGATGGCAGAGTGAAGGAAAAGCAGCCAACAAGTGCTCAGCATATGTGGGAACTCCTTCAAGACTGTTTGAAAAGCATTCCAGGTGAAGCTGGTTGAGAGAATGCCAAGAGTGTGCAAAGCTGTCATCAAGGCAAAGGGTGGCTATTTGTAGAATTTCAAATATAAAATATATTTTTATTTGTTTGACACTTTCTTTGGTTACTATATATATACATACATACATACAGTTGAAGTCAGAAGTTTACATACACCTTAGCCAAATACATTTAAACTCAGTTTTTCACAATTCCTGACATTTAATCCTAGTAAAAATTCACTGTCTTAGGTCAGTTAGGATCACCACTTTATTTTAAGAATGTGAAATGTCAGAATAATAGTAGAGAGAATTACTTATTTCAGCTTTTATTTATTTCATCACATTCCCAGTGGGTCAGAAGTTTACATACACTCAATTAGTATTAAGTAGCATTGCCTTTAACTTGTTTAACTTGGGTCAAACGTTTCGGGTAGCCTTCCACAAACTTCCCACAATAAGTTGGGTGAATTTTGGCCCATTCCTCCTGACAGAGCTGGTGTAACTGAGTCAACAACAGCCCTTTTTGTTCCCTCTCAGCTCATTTGAAGGAGCCGTTAGAAAACTACATCTCCAGCTTGAAGAAGGTGCATCTGATCCGGGCCAGGAAGAGGGAGGGCCTGGTGCGGGCCAGGCTCCTGGGGGCCTCCATCGCCACGGGCGACGTGCTGACCTTCCTGGACTGCCACTGTGAATGCCACAAGGGCTGGCTGGAGCCCCTGCTCGACAGGTGAGAAATCCTGTAGCGGGCCAGGTGAGGACTGTTCTTCAGTCTAGTTGTGGGACCTTAGTTTCCACATGTAAAGTGGTACCTCCCTCCATTCCTTATACTCTGCAGTTGAATGTATCATGCTGCTGTAGCTAGATTTGGATATGTGTAGCTATGTGAACTATTTCCCCCACCCATCCCCTTTCACACTAATCCCAAGCCTCCAAAGGCCTGTTCCAAATGGGGCCTGTTGTGAGACCTTTCTCTCCCTCCTCACCTCTCATCACCCCTCTGCCCCAGGATTAAGGAGGAGCCGTCAGCTGTGGTGTGTCCCGTCATTGATGTCATCGACTGGAACACCTTCCAGTATCTAGGCAACCCCGGGGAACCCCAGATCGGAGGGTTTGATTGGCGGCTGGTCTTCACCTGGCACTCGGTGCCAGAGTACGAGCAGAAACGCAGGCGCTCTGCCATCGATGTCATCAGGTCTGTGGTACCCTACATTAGAAACAGGCGCTCTGCCATCGATGTCATCAGGTCTGTGGTACCCTTTATTAGAAACAGGCGCTCTGCCATCGATGTCATCAGGTCTGTGGTACCCTATATTAGAAACAGGCGCTCTGCCATCGATGTCATCAGGTCTGTGGTACCCTATATTAGAAACAGGCGCTCTGCCATCGATGTCATCAGGTCTGTGGTACCCTATATTAGAAACAGGCGCTCTGCCATCGATGTCATCAGGTCTGTGGTATCCTACATTAGAAAGAGGCGCTCTGCCATTGATGTCATCAGGTCGGTGGTATCCTATATTAGAAACAGGCGCTCTGCCATTGATGTCATCAGGTCTGTGGTACCCTATATTAGAAACAGGCGCTCTGCCATCGATGTCATCAGGTCTGTGGTATCCTAACAACCTCAGTGTATCGGAGAGGAAAATAGTCTAATCCTCAGTTAACTTTCAAGATGTACTTTTAACAATTTGATATGCATATTATGTAGAGATGAACAATTGTTATACATACCATAGGCTGTATGATTTCTGATAATTATGGAAAAAGTTTTCAAGATCTGCTGTGTCTGTTTTGGTCCCAGGTCTCCTACTATGGCTGGTGGGCTTTTTGCTGTCAGTAAGAACTATTTCCATTACCTGGGCACGTATGACACAGGCATGGAGGTGTGGGGAGGAGAGAACCTAGAGTTCTCATTTAGGGTGAGTGTAGGTGAGAAAGAGAATGTGAGTGTGTGTGTGTGTGAGTGAGAGTGATACATGTGGGCTTGCTGAACTCTGGGCTGTTTATCCATGCTTTTTTCCTGATGTTGCTGTGATAAGTTAAAAACCCACTGGAATCCAGTAACCGATGGTCATCATACTGTTGTGAAATATGTGGTGATTCACACAAGGCTGCAATGTTTACACTTTCATGATATAAATCCCCAAATATGGGAAAAACTAGGTCACCCCTGTGCTGTTTTAGATAAACAAAATCGGCCTTTCTATTCCCTAATCAAAATCACATGAAAGAACTCGAAACCAAAAGTTACCACCGTCAATAAAGGTTCCGCAGTCAATAAAGTTGCAAAGTTTGAAGAATCTAAACCAGCACAGATCTCATGTTTCCTTCAGTTACTTCCTGTGGGAAAGAAAACAAAACCGCCATACAACAACAGAACTACCTCCCCTTTTTATAAAGACACACAAAGCTGCTGCATTGTGCTTCGTGATTGAATCATGGTGTGTAGCTAATCATGTCCTCGTGTTGCTGTTGTTGTTATTTAGATCTGGCAGTGCGGGGGAAGCCTGGAGGTCCACCCCTGCTCCCACGTGGGCCACGTCTTCCCCAAGAAGGCCCCCTATTCGCGGAGTAAGGCCCTGGCCAACAGCGTGCGTGCTGCCGAGGTCTGGATGGACGAGTACAAGGAGTTGTACTACCACCGTAACCCCCACGCACGCCTGGTAGGCCAGCACTGAACAGGGACTAGCGAACCCCCACGCACGCCTGGTAGGCCAGCACTGAACAGGGACTAGCGAACCCCCACACACGCCTGGTAGGCCAGCACTGAACAGGGACTAGCGAACCCCCACACACGCCTGGTAGGCCAGCACTGAACAGGGACTAGCGAACCCCCACACACGCCTGGTAGGCCAGCACTGAACAGGGACTAGCGAACCCCCACACACGCCTGGTAGGCCAGCACTGAACAGGGACTAGCGAACCCCCACACACGCCTGGTAGGCCAGCACTGAACAGGGACTAGCGAACCCCCACACACGCCTGGTAGGCCAGCACTGAACAGGGACTAGCGAACCCCCACACACGCCTGGTAGGCCAGCACTGAACAGGGACTAGCGAACCCCCACACACGCCTGGTAGGCCAGCACTGAACAGGGACTAGCGAACCCCCACACACGCCTGGTAGGCCAGCACTGAACAGGGACTAGCGAACCCCCACACACGCCTGGTAGGCCAGCACTGAACAGGGACTAGCGAACCCCCACACACGCCTGGTAGGCCAGCAACGGCATGCTCCGTTCCGCGCCAACCCAGGTGCCAGGCTGCCAGCAGGCCTGGGTTCAAATACTAGTTGAAATCATTTCAAATACTTCAGCTGGGCTTAATTGAGCATGCCTGACACAATGGAACCAATGGAATGGTTGGAAAATGTGCAAACTCTGCCCATCTGGGACTCCGGGCAGGCTAAAGCAAATGCAAAAAGTATTTGAAAGATTTCAAATAATATTTTAACCCAAGTCTGCCAGGGTACCAGGCTGCCAGTGTATGTAGTTAAAGGGAGAGGCTCTCTAAACGAATCAGATGGCACTCATCTCTCCACAAACACCCATTCGCTCTCACTCACTATCTCTCCATCTGTCGGTTTCTGACCCAACTATCTCTTTCTTTCTCTTCCACGACCCCCCCCCCCCCCCCCCAGATTTCCAGATTTCCTGCTTATTCCCTCCTGATCTGTAATATTAAGGAAGTCTCGAGGTTCTGCTTGCCTGAGTTAGAATACCTCAGGATAAGCTGTAGACCAGGGGTACTCAACTACTTTTTAAGAAGGTCCAGTGACACAAATTTCCTAGGTGGCAAAGGTCCGGATGGATATCGTCCGTTATCGGCGTAGTAACAAACATACTCTTCTACGACTTAGGAAATAAAATGTACATTAAATGAGACAAACAATTTGAATGAATTACAACTTCTTTCGAATGTAAACATGTGCAACATTGCATCAACATAGCTGAAGAACAAAAGTGGTTGCATAATTGTCTATGCAAAAAGTGCACCGTGAACCATTGAATAAAAAACAAAATGTTTATATACAGTACCAGTCAAAAGTTTGGACACACCTACAGTGGGGAAAAACTATTTAGTCAGCCACCAATTGTGCAAGTTCTCCCACTTAAAAAGATGAGAGAGGCCTGTAATTTTCATCATAGGTACACGTCAACTATGACAGACAAAATGAGGGAAAAAAAATCCAGAAAATCACATTGTAGGATTTTTAATGAATTTATTTGCAAATTATGGTGGAAAATAAGTATTTGGTCAATAACAAAAGTTTCTCAATACTTTGTTATATACCCTTTGTTGGCAATGACACAGGTCAAACATTTTCTGTAAGTCTTCACAAGGTTTTCACACACTGTTGCTGGTATTTTGGCCCATTCCTCCATGCATATCTCCTCTAGAGCAGTGATGTTTTGGGGCTGTCGCTGGGCAACACGGACTTTCAACAAGATCTGGAGACTGGCTAGGCCACTCCAGGACCTTGAAATGCTTCTTACGAAGCCACTCCTTCGTTGCCCGGGCGGTGTGTTTGGCATCATTGTCATGCTGAAAGACCCAGCCACGTTTCATCTTCAATGCCCTTGCTGATGGAAGGAGGTTTTCACTCAAAATCTCACGATACATGGCCCCATTCATTCTTTCCTTTACACGGATCAGTCGTCCTGGTCCCTTTGCAGAAAAACAGCCCCAAAGCATGATGTTTCCACCCCCATGCTTCACAGTAGGTATGGTGTTCTTTGGATGCAACTCAGCATTCTTTGTCCTCCAAACACGACGAGTTGAGTTTTTACCAAAAAGTTCTATTTTGGTTTCATCTGACCATATGACATTCTCCCAATCCTCTTCTGGATCATCCAAATGCACTCTAGCAAACTTCAGACGGGCCTGGACATGTACTGGCTTAAGCAGGGGGACACGTCTGGCACTGCAGGATTTGAGTCCCTGGCGGCGTAGTGTGTTACTGATGGTAGGCTTTGTTACTTTGGTCCCAGCTCTCTGCAGGTCATTCACTAGGTCCCCCCGTGTGGTTCTGGGATTTTTGCTCACCGTTCTTGTGATCATTTTGACCCCACGGGGTGAGATCGAGGGAGATTATCATTGGTCTTGTATGTCTTCCATTTCCTAATAATTGCTCCCACAGTTGATTTCTTCAAACCAAGCTGCTTACCTATTGCAGATTCAGTCTTCCCAGCCTGGTACAGGTCTACAATTTTGTTTCTGGTGTCCTTTGACAGCTCTTTGGTCTTGGCCATAGTGGAGTTTGGAGTGTGACTGTTTGAGGTTGTGGACAGGTGTCTTTTATACTGATAACAAGTTCAAACAGGTGCCATTAATACAGGTAACGAGTGGAGGACAGAGGAGCCTCTTAAAGAAGAAGTTACAGGTCTGTGAGAGCCAGAAATCTTGCTTGTTTGTAGGTGACCAAATACTTATTTTCCACCATAATTTGCAAATAAATTCATAAAAAATCCTACAATGTGATTTTCAGGATTTTTTTCCCTCAATTTGTCTGTCATAGTTGACGTGTACCTATGATGAAAATTACAGGCCTCTCTCATCTTTTTAAGTGGGAGAACATGCACAATTGGTGGCTGACTAAATACTTTTTTCCCCCACTGTACTCAAAGGTTTTTCTTTGTTTTTACTATTTTCTACATTGTAGAATCATGTAGTAACCAAAAAAGTGTTAAACAAATCAAAATATATTTATTTTATATTTGAGATTCTTCAAATAGCCACCCTTTGCCTTGATGACAGCTTTGCACTCTCTTGGCATTCTCTCAACCAGCTTCACCTGAAATGCTTTTCCAATAGTCTTGAAGGAGTCCCCACATATGCTCAGCACTTGTTGGCTGCTTTTCCTTCACTCTGCCGTCCGACTCATCCCAAACCATCTCAATTGGGTTGAGGTCGGGGGATTGTGGAGGCCAGGTCATCTGATGCAGCACTCCATCACTCTCCTTCTTGGTAAAATAGCCCTTACACAGCCTGGAGGTGTGTTGGGTCATTGTCCTGTTGAAAAACAAATGATAGTCCCACTCAGTGGCGGCTCCTGAAAAAATTCTCAGGGGGGGCAATTTTTCTGATGATTTAGGTGACCTACACACATTTAAAAAAAGATATGTCCAGCAACAACATGAAGACAGGGGCAGCATATAAGTCAATACCAGAAGCATTTATTGACTGATCTCAAAAGTGTTGGCTTACCAGGGTTGGTGGAGCCCTCAGTTTCATCTTTGCCTCGCAAAGCTAACTCAAACACTCCGCAAAACTTCACACACTGGATTAGCCGGCTGAGGATGTGGCGGTTCTTGCTAATGTCGTAGTAAATATATTTGTTATAGTGAATATGGAATATGATATGTTGAGTAAAATGTTGTGCTAAGATCTATTTAGGTCAGGAGCTGGTTATAAGTTCTGTTCCTATCCAATAACAATGGACAAAAGGGTCCTATCTTGTCAGCCTTGTCAGCAGGTGGCCAAGGACAACACCCACGCCATAGGCCTCTCAGTTCTTCCAACTCACGAGTTCTTGCTCTGAGGGCACACACACACACACACACACAAACACACACACACACACATCATCACTGTTAAACACACACACACACACACACACATCATCACTGTTAAACACACACACACACACACACAAAAATCCCCTCTCTTAGGCTGAACATTTGAAGACAGAGAACCCGACTCAGAGCCAATGCAACAGTGACAGTAGCCTGGAGGGGACCTCGCCCAACTCATCAGGACCAATCAGAAGATCAGAACTACTAGATTCAACCTACTTCATTTATTGCATAAAATGTCTGCACACAATGTTTCGGGGCTCTCTTCAGATAATAATAATAATAATAATAATAATAATATGCCATTTAGCAGACGCTTTTATCCAAAGCGACTTACAGTCATGCGTGCATACATTTTTGTGTATGGGTGGTCCCGGGGATCGAACCCACTACCTTGGCGTTACAAGCGCCATGCTCTACCAGCTGAGCTACAGAAAGTGGATACTCATGGATGCGCATCGCAATTGTAAAATGTCAACACAATTGGAGACACCACGTCATTTTTGGAGACATGTTATTGACAGTAAACTATTGTAGATGCGACTGCTAACTAAATAAAACATTTTAGCTGGCTAGCTAATCATCTTAGCTAAATGTGGGGCAAACAATTCAGTTATTTACCGTTAATTTGAGGGATTGGGGTGAAAGAAATCGAGTTACATAGTGATACTTACACAAAAAAATGTATGCACGCATGACTGTAAGTCGCTTTGGATAAAAGCGTCTGCTAAATGGCATATTAATTAATTAATTTAATTAATACTTTACGATATACTGTATTGACAATATCGCAATATTTTAGCGCTAGTTGGCTGTACCTGCACCAAAACACCATTATTGTTCCTTCATAGCTTGTTCTCAATCTTTTCACATTGGGAGCCAATTTGTTTTCAGCACTTTTATTTCCATGACTGATCAAAACTTGTTCTCATGGCTTTCTGATCCCTCTGCAACAGACATATGGTGCGCAATAAAATCACAGTATCGAATCGCAATACGTATAGAATCATGAGACTCGCAATGCTGATGCATATATCTTATCGTGAGGTTCCTGGCAATTCCAAGCCCAAGTTCATTTGCCACAACAAATCTCTTCGCTAGCAAACGCGATGTCTTCTCCAAAACGGCAATGTGTCTCCAGCAATGTTTACTTTTTTGACGTTCTATGGCATCTCCACTTTCCAAGCATATATGACCACATGTAATATTTTGGTAAGTGATGCAAATAGTGAGCTATGTAGGGCCAGGATGTAAAATATATGTAGCTGCAGCAATTTCTCTTATCTGATATGGTAAGTAATGGGGCTTAATGTATAGCTCCCTAAGAGTTTGACGAACGGGTCCGTGCACGCGATTCCAGATATCTTTACCTCTGAATAAACTGCCTTTATTATACCATATCCACCCTGTCCAAAGTCTCTACTTGGTCTCAGTTCTCCAGTAAACTTGTGATTATCAACACTAACCTCATCGTTGTGGCGGCGGACAGCTAGCCTGTATCCCTCATCAAGTTGAGTGGCAATGTTATTTTTCCGTTCGTACCAATTTTTGGAAAATCCTCGGGTGTAGGACTTTCCGCCTTTAGTAGAAACCTGTTGAATTATTAAATTTGGTCTGGGAGGTCCTAATTGTTTCGTTGCCAATTTATGTGGTCCTCTGTAGCTCAGCTGGTAGAGCACGGCGCTTGTAACGCCAAGGTAGTGGGTTCGATACCCGGGACCACCCATACACAAACATGTATGCACGCATGACTGTAAGTCGCTTTGGATAAAAGCGTCTGCTAAATGGCATATTATTATAATTATAATTATAATTATTATCTTCATTTGTTCGCCGACAAAAAGGAACTTCTTTCAAAGACACAATCCGCTCTTTTCTCAGTTACGTTCATGGTTACGTTACGTTACGTATGACGAAAGCGCGTAAGTGCAAGCCCTCAGACACCCATAGAGATTGTATTGAAGGCTCTGAAATTTGAAAAAAATAGATTTTACATGGGAGTCTATGACAGACTTCTGGGCGATTTTCAACCTGACTGAAATCGCCCCAAAAGGGGGGGGAGCCATTTGAAGCACGACTTTAGCCTGATTCGACATTTAGTGGCAGTGTGGCACTGTGGCAGATCAGATGTATAGATTACAACACTGATAACTACTGTTGCCGTGATATAATTGATTAGAAAAAAAATCCCTTCCTTTTCCCGTTTGGCAGTGCGTCGCCCATATCGCCCTATTGAACAGGCCGCCCCTGGTCCCACTAAGCCCAAACCAGATGGGTCTCCTCTTCTTATTGGTGTCCTTTAGTAGTGGTTTCTTTGCAGCAATTTGACCATGAAGGCCTGATTCACACAGTCCCCTCTTAACAGTTGATGTTCAGATGTGTCTGACTTGAACTCTGTGAAGCATTTATTTGGGCTGCAATTTCTGAGGTTGGTAACACAAAATAACTTATCCTCTGCAGCAGAGGTAACTCTGGGTCTTCCAGTCCTGTGGCGGTCCTGATGAGAGCCAGTTTCATCATAGCGCTTGATGGTTTTTGCCACTGCACTTGAAGAAACTTTCAAAGTTCTTTAAATGTTCTGTATTGACTGACCTTCATGTCTTAAAGTAATGATGGACTGTCATTTCTCTTTGCTTATTTGAGCTGTTCTTGACATAATATGCATGTCAAGTTGTGTATGGTTCACACTGCAGCTCTTTGCCCAAACTTGAAAAAGGCCTCTTTAAGGACTGAAGGACGCAAGGGACAACTCAATTTTCTTCTGACTTCTTTTATTTAATTCCAGTTCGTTAGTTAGCTAGTCAGTTAGTTAGGTTGATAACCTTTAAAGGCAAAACACAAAAAGAAATATACATTACTTCAAGTAAGGTCATTTCAAATTAAATATATAATCTCAATGTAGTCATATTATCTAAATTATACTATATATACTAAATTAGACAATTGGTCTCAATTCTAAACACAAATAAACACCTAACTGGCATCTATGGGCCTTTCATTGGCAAGGTTAGCAGCCATGAACATAAATGTTTGAAACTCACTCCATGTGAAGAGTCCTTCTCCTCTCATATTGTGCAAGGCCCATTTCCCAGTGCGAACAGCTGCTTCTGCAGCACCATTCCTGTGAGGGGAGTCTGCTGGGTGGATCTTCCAGCTCCACTCTGTTCCATGCTTTTGAAGCTTCATTTTCAAGCTCAGATGTAATTTGTTGATCCAGGAAGTGGTAGAGCTCTTTGAGGGCAGGTCTAGCACCCACAAAGTTCTTTCCAGGATCTGACCCCAGTTACTTTGGATGCCCTCTCAGTGCTGTGAATCTTTGGTAGGCCAGTAAGAAGCCTTCAGTTGACTGGTCACTGACAACATCTGTGTGTATAGCTCTGGATGCCATACAACAGAAGACAATTCCCCACACCTTGAGCTTGACTTTCTTTCTCACCTCGTCCTTGACTTCATATGGTCCAAATAAGTCCACTGCTGTGTACTCAAATGGTCTGGCTGGTGTTATACGCTCGGGTGGAAGGTCACTCATGATCTGTTGGCACTTTCTGGCCCTAGCCTTTCTGCTAGACATTCTCTGCTTTGCTGTGCATCACTCTGACTTTCCTTCTGAACTCCCACTTCAGGAAGTACATCATTCTTGTTTCTCTTGGCCTGCGCTCTGGTCAGTGCTGCAGATAAATATTTCCTTTGAAATTTGTTTATGCCTTCCTTGGCATAAGCTGCAATTTCTTTGGCTGACTTCTGTGGCCACTCTTCCACAGGTTGCTGCAGGAACGCTGGTCCATTCTGCCACATGGAATCTTCCGGGGCTGCCGCTCTTGTTATGATGTCAGCACTGTTCAGGCCTCCCGGGATCCACCACCAGTCTTCGACGGATGTGGATTTCTGGATCTCTCCAACTCTGTTCGCGAAGAAAGATTGATACCCATAACTGTCTCTCTGGATAGCTCCCACCACAGTTTGACTGTCCAGCAGATGGAGCCATCGTTCAATTTCTATACGACTGTCAACTTTCTTTCGAAGTCGTGCTGCGCAGACAGCACCGCAGATTTCAGCTTTCACTGCTTCCCCCTTTTGGTCCAAAGGTGTGAGTTTTGCTTTGGACTCAACCAACCTGACTTGGATGCCTTGCTCGGTTTCCCATCTGAAGTACACTACGGCTCCATAGCTCTTCTCACTTCCGTCAGAGAATGTTATTCCCCAAGGTTTACCAGTCCAGTTGACTGGTGTGAGGCTTCTGTGGAAGGTGATTTGGCCAAGACGTGTGTACTCCTCAAACAGTCAATTGTTCAGACAGAGGTTTGTCCCACGTGTTTCGGGTCAGAGTTTTGCCTCCACCTTCTTGAAACGCCTTTCTGACAAGAATGGCGCCCTTTTGTTTGGCAGGTGTGACGAGGCCTATTGGGTCATACAGGCTAGCTACTTGGCTTAGCAGTTCTCTTCTCGTCAGTGGGTTTGGAGTTTTCCCTCTCACCTCTTCTTCAAGGAGATTTTGTCCGACTCTCATCTTCTTTTTCCTCTTTGAGAAATTGATTGAAGTCATAAGGTACAGTTTATCCTCTTCAACAAGGTATCCAACTCCAAGGGCTTTAGTGTCTCCTTTCCTCATCTGGTTTGGGAGAATAAGTACTGTGCTTGACTCCGCTCCTTGTTCTCCTGGTACGATCTCCTGCCTCCCACTTTGGCCTGACCGGACCCAGGGTTTGAGGAAGAATCCGCCTGTCCTCAGGATCTCTTCAACTCTTTTGGTGTCCTTGTCCAGCTTTTGTAAGTCATTATGGGAAGTCAGGATGTCATCGACATAGGCATCCTCTTCAAGGATCCTACGTTCCTCCTCCAGGTGAGCGAACATGGGCAGTTTTGCAATGCACCCTGCTGGTCGATCGCCAATAGCCTCTTGGTCTTTTACCAAATATGGCTATCTTCTGTATACCCCCCCTACCTTGTCACAACACAATTGATTTGCTCAAACGCATTAAGAAGGAAAGAAATTCCACAAATTCACTTTTAAGGCACACCTGTTAGTGCAAATTAACTTTTTAGACTCCTTGCATACAGTGCTGCTACTGTTTTATTGTCTGTCACTTTATTCTAGTTCTATGTACATGTATACCTCAATCACCTCGTACCTCTGCACATGGACTCAGTACTGGTACCCTGTGTATAAAGCCAAGTTATCGTTGGTCATTGTGTATTTATTACAACTTGATTTACTTTTCTATTAATTGTCAATTTTCTTTCTCTTTGCATTGTTGGGAAGGACCCGTAAGCATTTCACTGTTACTCTACACCTGTGGTTTATGAAGCGTGTCACAAATAACATTTGATTAATGAAAAACCTTGGGACTTTGGGGAAAGTTACCGGAATTTTGCAACCCTAGGCTGTGGACTGTGGATTGGAGTGTCTTTGTGCTAACAGTGACCAGGATGCAGTGGTGGACCGCCAGTGGGAAGTGTTTATGTGTGTGGGAGGAGTGCTTACGTTTGAGTTGAGATTGTGTGCAACAGAAGAGGAGTGTGATGCGAAATTCTGTTTTTGTAGTGTCAGTGTATGTGGTGGGTTTAGGGGAAACTTTGGAATAACCATAGATGGTGCTGTTGTCTGTCAGTTCACAGAATAATACCCAGACACTCAAACAGACAGGAAGTCAGTTGAACATGTATTTCTGAGCTCATGACTGCATGGGCTCAAAATAAATATCATTTTATCATTTTAAAGGCTCTTGTTTTGTTGTGGTTGTCAGGAGGCCTTTGGGGACGTGACAGACAGGAGGAGGCTCAGGACCCAGCTGGGATGTAAGGACTTCAAGTGGTACCTGGAGAACATCTATCCTGATATCCATGTCCCTGAGGACAGGCCTGGGATGTTTGGAATGGTGAGGAGAATGCTGCCATTTTGACTCCCAAGGTTGTATTAATTAGGCAACAAACTGAAGAAAATGGACTGAAACTACCTGAACTTGTCCAATAAGAAACACTTGTTATCGTTTTCAACCCAGGCGACCTCACATTTGCACCTCATTAATTAATCTGTGTTTATTAAAGGGATAGTGCACTCAAATGTCAGTTATCATAGGCAATTTGACTGAACTTTCCCTTGACTCCCCACACTCATAGCTGTACTTTAACAGCAGCATCTACATGTTGTTTCCCTCTAGCTGAAGAACAGAGGCATGTCCAACTACTGCTTTGACTACAACCCTCCTGACGACCATAACCTGATGGGCCACCGGATCATCCTCTACCCCTGTCATGGCATGGGACAAAACCAGGTAGCTATGGCGCCATCTTTACTCTCCATGTCCTTCATTTAAAACCAGGTAGCTATGGCTCCATCTTTACTCTCCATGTCCTTCATTTAAAACCAGGTAGCTATGGCGCCATCTTTACTCTCCATGTCCTTCATTTAAAACCAGGTAGCTATGGCGCCATCTTTACTCTCCATGTCCTTCATTTAAAACCAGGTAGCTATGGCGCCATCTTTACTCTCCATGTCCTTCATTTAAAACCAGGTAGCTATGGCGCCATCTTTACTCTCCATGTCCTTCATTTAAAACCAGGTAGCTATGGCGCCATCTTTACTCTCCATGTCCTTCATTTAAAACCAGGTAGCTATGGCTCCATCTTTACTCTCCATGTCCTTCATTTAAAACCAGGTAGCTATGGCGCCATCTTTACTCTCCATGTCCTTCATTTAGTAGTGGTTCAGACACTGGTGTGCTAGCATAAATTGTTTTCAGGACTGCAGTGATTGTTGTCTAGTGTTGTTAGCTTTGATGTTACCTTGATGTGAAAAGAACTGTGCTCAGAATGCCACACACACACACACCATTACGTGTCTGTGTTCAGCTGTGCATAGAGGAAGCCATTTATGCTCTCTCTTTATTACCCCACAAGCCCCACCCCCCTTTTCACCCCCCCCCCCCCATCGGCTTTTCAACACATTTACATTGACATTTCAGTAATTTAGCAGACGCTCTTATCCAGAGCCACTTACAGTTAGTGAGTGCATACAACCATACGACAGCATGAATCAGAGTTATAAATCACAGGGCCTGAGCTCTAACAAGCTCATAGTCTAAAGGTCATGGTCTAAAGGTCATGGTCTAAAGGTCATGGTCTAAAGGTCATGGTCTAAAGGTCATGGTCTAAAGGTCATGGTCTAAAGGTCATGGTCTAAAGGTCATGGTCTAAAGGTCATAGTCTAAAGGTCATGGTCTAAAGGCCTTTATATCCAAGCAGCAGTGCAGTGTTATTACTGTTTAAAAAACAGCCTGGAGGTGGTCTGCTATACGGCTGTAACGCCTCAGCAGCTGTCAGGGTAAAGAATGCTTTCATGGCCAATAGCCTAACACCTTGACCAAACCGGCCCCGTTGATTTTGTCTATCCCCACCAGATGTATTCATGACACGAAGGATAATATATCAAACCAACTGTGAACCAACTATATTAATTTGGGGACAGGTCGAAACACATGAAGCATTCATGGACATTTAGCTTGCTGTTGGATTATTTTACCTGCAATGCATATGGTCCTTTTTTGGTGGATCTTTGTAGAATTTAACCCATTTTGAGTCATACAAAATCGTGTGTTCTCTACTCCGACAATTAGTCCACAGATAACTGTAAGTCGCTCTGGATAAGAGCGTCTGTAAAATGTAAATGTAAATCAAGGGGAAACCTAGTTAGTTTTCTTTGATTAATCTCTGCTCGTTCATCTTTTAATCACCCACATGGGTTAGTATGCTCGTGAAAACCAATGAGTAAATGGGAGAGACAGAACTTGCATGTAACGGTAAATTGTTTTTTAACTGTGCCTGGCAGACAGCATGTGGTAATGGAAACGGTATTTGACTCAGGGCTTCAGATTATATAATTGACATTGATAAGTACAAAATTGCTTTGTGTATTTGGACCGAAATGATAGTAAGGAAAGCAGGTACCATGGTGTGTGAGGTCAGCTGCATGGGACAAAACAACACACACACACACACACACACACACACACACACACACACACACACACACACACACACACACACACACACACACACACACACACACACACACACTGCCCACACTCTGCTGGTCTCACCCTGCATCTCTCCTGTTGCAGTTCTTTGAGTACTCCAGTGAGAGTAGCGAGATCCGCTATAACACCAGGGAGCCAGCAGGGTGCGCTGTGGGGGACGCCGTCTCCACCTACCTGACCGTGCACCTGTGCAGGAAACCCCGGCAGCCTGTACCAGAGGACCAGAAGTTTGTCCTCAGAGAGGTGAGCTGGATGGGGACTGTGTTTTCATCCCACATCATGACAGCAAACAGTGAGTGACTGAGTGACTGAGTGACTGAGTGAGTGAGTGAGTGAGTGAAAAGGGGGGCGGAGGGAGGGAGAGGGAGAGTGAGGGCTGGCTGGCTGGCGGAGATATAGGAGGACAGGCTTTTGTAATGGAATCAATGTAAGGGTATCAAACACATGGAAATCATATGTTTGATACCGTTCCATTCAGCCATTACAATGAACCAGTCCTCTTAGATCTCTGTCCACCAGCGTCCTCTGAAGAGGGTGGAGTGGAAAACCCAGATGAACACATGGACATACAGTGCCTTCAGAAAGTATTCACACCCCTGGACTTTTTCCACATTTTGCTGTGTTACATCCTGAATTTAAAATGGATTAAATGTAGATTTTTGTGTCCCTGATCTACACAAAATATCCCATAATGTCAAAGTGGAATTATATTTTTAGAAATGTTTACAAACTAATTAAAAATGAAAAGCGGAAATGTCTTTAGTCAATAAGTATTCAACCCTTTTGTTATGGCAAGCCTAAATAAGTTCAGGAGTAAAACGTTGCTTAAATTGCATGGACTCACTCTGTCTGCAATCATTTTGTTTTACATGATTTTTAAATGACTACCCCATCTCGGTACCGCACACATACAATTATCTGTAAGGTCCCTCAGTCGAGTAGTGATTTTGAAAGACAGATTCAGCCACAAAGACCAGGGAGGTTTTCCAATGGTTCGCAAAGAAGGGCAACTATTGGTAGAAAAAATAAATAAACATACACACACATTTAAATATTCCTTTGAGCACGGTGCAGTTATTAATTACACTTTGGATGGTGTATCAATACACCCAGCCACTACAAAGATACAGGCACCCTTCCTAACTCAGTTGCCAGAGAGGAAGGAAACCACTCAGGGATTTCACCATGAGCCCAATGGTGACTTTAAAACAGTTACAGAGTTTAATGGTTGTGATAGGAGAGGATGGATCAACAACACTGTAGTTACTCCACAATACTAACATAAATTACAGAGTGAAAAGAAGGAAGCCTGTACAGAATACAAATATTCCAAAACATGCATCCTGTTTGCAGTAAGGCACCAAAGTAATCCTGCAAATATTTTGGCAAAGAAATTAACTTTTTGTCCTGAATACAACGTGTTATGTTTGGGGCAAACCCAACACATCACCGAGTACCACTCTTCATATTTTAAAGCATGGTGGTGGCTGCATCACGTTATGGGTATGCTTGTCATCGGCGAGGACTAGGGAGTTTTTCAGGATAAAAAGAAACGGAATAGAGCTAAGCACAGGCAAAATCCTAGAGGAAAAATTGGTTGTCTGCTTTCCAACAGACACTGGGAGCTAAATTCACCTTTCAGCAGGACAATTACCTAAAACACAAGGCTAAATATACACTGGAGTGGCCTAGTTACAGTTTTGTCTTAAATCATCTTGAAAATCTATGGCAGGACTTGAAAATGGCTGTCTAGCAATGATCAACAACCAACACATTTTTAAATGAATAATGGGCAATTATTGTACAATCCAGGTGTGCAAAGGTGATTCTAACATGTATTGACTCAGGGGGTTGAATACTTATCTAATCAAGATATATTAGTGTTTTATTTTCCAGAAATGTTTAACAAATGTTAGAATTTGTCTTCCACTTTTACAGAGTATTTTGAGTAGATTGTTGACAAAAATTGACAATATAATCTGTTTTAATCCCACTTTGTAACATAACAAAATGTGGAAAAGGTCAAGGGGTATGAGTACTTTCTGAAGGCACTGTATACAGTAGAGTACAGTACGGGTGTAGCTAAATGTTGGTTTTCACTAAGCACTCTTGTGTTCTGTCTGTTCTGTTGACTTTCTTGTCGGAGCGGCCTCGAGGCCTTCAGAGCATGTTCAAAGGAAAGCTTTGACAAACACTGACATTAAGCCCTCCCCTCCCCTCCCCTCCCCTCCCCTCCCCTCCCCTCCCCTCAGCTCTCATCTCTCTATTTCTCTCTCTCAGCTCTACAGTGACTTGCGAAAGTATTCACCCCCCTTGGCATTTTTCCTATTTTGTTGCCTTACAACCTGGAATAAAAATTTATTTTTGGGTGGTTTGTATAATTTGATTTACACAACATGCCTACCACTTTGAAGATGCAAAATATGTTTTATTGTGAAACAAACAAGAAATAAGACAACAAAAACAGAACTTGAGCGTGCATAACTATTCACCCCCCCAAAGGCAATACTTTGTAGAGCCACCTTTTGCAGCAATTACAGTTGCAAGTCTCTTGGGGTATGTCTCTATAAGCTTGGCACATCTAGCCACTGGGATTTTTGCCCATTCTTCAAGGAAAAACTGCTCCAGCTCCTTCAAGTTGGATAGGTTCCGCTGGTGTACAGCAATCTTTAAGTCATACCACAGATTCTCAATTGGATTGAGGTCTGGGCTTTGACTAAGGCATTCCAAGACATTTAAATGTTTCCCCTTAAACCACTTGAGTGTTGCTTTAACAGTATGCTTAAGGTCATTGTCCTGCTGGAAGGTGAACCTCCATCCCAGTCTCAAATCTCTGGAAGACTGAAACAGGTTTCCCTCAAGAGTTTCCCTGTATTTAGTGCCATCCATCATTCCTTCAATTCTGACCAGTTTCCCAGTCCCTGCCGATGGAAAAACATCCTCACAGCATGATGCTGCCACCACCATGCTTCACTGTGGGGATGGTGTTCTCGGGGTGATGAGAGGTGTTGGGTTTGCGCCAGACATAGCGTTTTTCTTGATGGCCAAAAAGCTCAATTTTAGTCTCATCTGACCGAGTACCTTCTTCCATATGTGTGGGGAGTCTCCCACATGCCTTTTGGCGAACACCAAACATGTTTGCTTATTTTTTTTGTTAAGCAATGACTTTTTTCTGGCCACTCTTCCATAAAGCCCAGCTCTGTGGAGTGTACGACTTAAAGTGGTCCTATGGACAGATACTCCAATCTCCGCTGTGGAGCTTTGCAGCTCCTTCAGGGTTATCTTTGGTCTTGTTGCCTCTCTGATTAATGCCCTCCTTGCCTGGTCCGTGAGTTTTGGTGGGCATTTTTTAATAATGGATTTAATGGTGCTCCGTGGGATGTTCAAAGTTTCTGATATTTTTTTATAACCCAACCCTGATGTGTACTTCTCCACAACTTTGTCCCTGACCTGTTTGGAGAGCTCCTTGGTCTTCATGGTGCTGCTTGCTTGGTGGTGCCCCTTGCTTAGTGGTGTTGCAGACTCTGGGGCCTTTCAGAACAGGTGTATATATACTGAGATCATGTGACAGATCATGTGACACTTAGATTGCACACAGGTGGACTTTATTTAACTAATTATGTGACTTCTGAAGGTAATGGGTTGCACCATATCTTATTTAGGGGTTTCATAGCAAAGGGGGTGAATACATATGCAGTTATTTTTTTCATTTCACTTCACCAATTTGGACTATTTTGTGTATGTCCATAACATGAAATCCAAATAAAAATCAATTTAAATTACAGGTTGTAATGCAACAAAATAGGAAAGACACCAAGGGGGATGAATAATTTTGCAAGGCACTGTACCTCTATCAATTTAATTCAATTCAAAGGGCTTTATTGGCATGGGAAACATATGTTTACATTGCCAAAGCAAGTGAAATAGATAATGAACAGTGAACATTCCACTTACAAAAGTTTTCAAAGGAATAGAGACATTTCTGTATAATCTGAGGGAAATATGTGTCTCTAATATGGTCATACATTTGGCAGGCAGTTAGGAAGTGCAGCTCAGTTTCCACCTCATTTTGTGGGCAGTGTGCACATAGCCTGTCTTCTCTTGAGAGCCAGGTCTGCCTACAGCGGCCTCTCTCAATAGCAAGGCTATGCTCACTGAGTCTGTAGATAGTCAAAGCTTTCCTTAATTGTGGGTCAGTCACAGTGGTTAGGTATTCTGCCAATGTGTACTCTCTGTTTAGGGCCAAATAGCAAGCCAGTTTGCGCTGTTTTTTGGTTAATTCTTTCCAATGTGTCAAGTAATTATCTTTTTGTTTTCTCATGATTTCGTTGGGTCTAATTATGTTCCTGTTGCTGTCCTGGGACTCTGTGGGGTCTGTTTGTGTTTGTGAACAGAGCCCCAGGACCAGCTTGCTTAGGGGACTCTTCTCTAGGTTAATCTCTCTGTAGGTGATGGCTTTGTTATCCATCTCTCTCCCTCTCAGCTCTCTCATTTTCATGCTCTTTCAGCGCTACCTCTCTCAGCACTCTTTCTCTCTTGCGCTCTCTCTCTCTCAAGTGCCTTAGCCTCCACAGACTCCAACTCCCTTCAGATACAGACTCATCCCAGTATCACTTTAGTAGATCTTAATACCCCTAGTCTCTCTATGGAATATTATCAAATATTATTATCAAATAATGTCTTCTGGATAACTTTGAAGTATCTCAGGTGATGTGTTTTTGTGGAGGTTCGTACACAATGGATCATAAAGCATTGAGGTAGCCTATTGACTGGGTGTACAGTCCATGCTTGTTGTGGTAGTTTAGCACAGGTATATGTGTTCAGTGTTTCCAGCAGGGGCGCAACTTTCACTGGGGACGGGGGGGACATGTCCCCCCCCCCCCCCCACATTCTGAAATGGCATTTTGTCGTCCCCCCCCCCCCCCCCCCAGTTTTAGCATTGGAATGTGATACAAAACGAGGCAACGGTGTGCTTTAGGACCATGCAGACGCCTCCGAGCGGTCGGGTAGGCTGTTTCACGTGTTTATCCGACTGGATTAAAAAACATATATAAATGTATGTCCCCCCACTTCTAAAACCAAAGTTGCACCCCTGGTTTCCAGACATGTTAATAGCTGGAGGGAGAGGGAGCAGTTGACAGAAGGCGAGGGACAGTTTCTTGGCCTTCTCCGCATTAAAACATGAGGATTTGAATGGATTGTGATATGGCTGTTTTCACACTGCACTGCTCCCCTCTCTGTAATGTATGTATGTAGTCTACACACCAGTGGTTCACAGCTCCACTACTCCAGGGCTGTATCCAGTCCTACTGGTGTTAATATCTCCTTGGCGCTAAATTTCATTGGTTGGCTAGTGTGTCCACACACTTGGTTGTTTAGGTAGATATTAGCTGGTTAAAGGGAAGGATTTTAGAACAGCATAAGGTAATAGGCCTTAAGGACCAGGACATTGCTTCCCTACTCTATACTAGTGGTCCATTTGGCCTGTCTTGTAAAATAGATTGTATTTCAATAACCTGTATAAATAAAGGTAACGTTTTTTATAACTCCTCTCCACTAGGACGACAGCCTCTACCACGTGATGACCCAGAAGTGTGTCCAGGCCGTGGACAAGACAGACAACGACAGCCCTGCCCCCGCCCTGCGGCCCTGCTCAGACCACGCCAACCAGAAGTGGTTTTTTGAGGAGAGGGGTTCATAGTGGAGCGGGCCTGCTGAAATCCCTGGGGTGAAGGGTCAACCACACTCTTAACCCTGGGGTAGAGGGCTGGAGGGCCCCCAATACTCAGGTCCAGCGTCCTTATGCTGTGGAGATGGCCTGGGTCATATTCACTAGAAACAAAACAGAAGAAAATGGTCTGAAACGGGGAGGTTCTATCTGAAGTAGTCCAATAGGAATCATTCCGTTTTCTGTTGCACACCGTTTTGACCTAATGAATATGACCCTGGTCAGGCTAAACGTTATCTCACCTCCTGTATCTATGCACAACCGTGTGCTTGCTGGACAACGTTGACATTTTCGTATTTGATTATTTGATATTAACGCATACCACATATCTACTTCTCAAATCTTTTTTTGTGGCAATTTTTAAAAATCTGGGAGACGGAGGAGGTTGGGAATGGACTGAGATATTTGTGACACATTTTTAAATCCAGGGTATAGTGTGGGATTTAATGACATGCTGGCATTGTACTTGGCATTGTGCTTGTTTTTCCTTGGTTAAGGAAGAGGGGTGAAACCAAGGTGCATTCCACCTATCTGTTCATCTGACTGAAGCCACACCTGCTTTTTATTCTCACGTTCTTTCTCTGGAACACGGGACCACTTAGCAGCTGGTAGTGGATGTTTTTGGCATTGCATTGATCTTGACAGACACTTATGTACTTGCATTACATTATAGCTGTAAATCTCAGACTCAACCTCTAGAGAGAGCCAAAGCTTCCATCTTGTGTGCTGATTTATTTCACTCCATCCAGCATGTTCTCAGTGATGTGATGCGAGTTGTACATTATTCAGGTATTTTTGGGAGCAAGTTCTTTGTTTTATACGTGTTTATTTTTATTTTTTATAAGTGCTAACTACTCTAACCAGTCCCTCCAGGATTTTGTGGGGTTTTTTTGTGTGATATTTGCGGGGAAAAAATCTTGCAAGGCAGTATGCAACGATTTTGTTCAATTTGTTGACGTGTAGCTTGATTGTACAGCTTAAATGTACAGTGATTGGTTAACATTTTTGTACTGCCGTGATGGATCAGTTTTATGCGATAATATTGAATTATTTATGCAGAAATAGTGTGGTGATTGGTCAAATTTGCAAGCCCTCGCATAATATGTGGGATCACAGAATCCTGGAGGGACTGTTTAACATTCGATTGGCTCAGCTCATAGGCTTATGACAACACGCAGTACCTCTTTATCCACTCGACTACTGATCGTAGGAGAAATTCCACTCCAGTCTTTAGTTGTGTTCATTCATAACTTTGATGTCAGCACTCCCAATTGAAACTTTTCTGAAAGAAGGAATACTTTAATGTTTTTTGGTCTAACATACGTCTTGTCAATGCAATCAAATCCTAGTGAGATTGTTATTTTCCTAATCGAGTGAAGCTACTAAGACTAAACGTAGCTACAGTTGAAGTCGGAAGTTTACATACACCTTAGCCAAATACATTTAAACTCAGTTTTTCACAATTCCTGACATTTAATCCTAGTAAAAATTCCCTGTTTTAGGTCAGTTAGGATCACCACTTTATTTTAAGAATGTGAAATCTCAGATTAATAGTAGAGAGAATGACTTATTTCAGCTTTTATTTCTTTCATCACATTCCCAGTGGGTCAGAAGTTTACATACACTCAATTAGTATTTGGTAGCATTGCCTTTAAATTGTTTAACTTGGGTCAAATGTTTCGCGTAGACTTCCACAAGCTTCCCACAATAAGTTGGGTGAATTTTGGCCCATTCCTCCTGACAGAGCTGGTGTAACGGAGTCAGGTTTGTAGGCTTCCTTGCTCGCACATGCTTTTTCAGTTCTGCCCACATATTTTTTTATAGAATTGAGGTCAGGGCTTTGTGATGGCCACTCCAATACCTTGACTTTGTTGTCCTTAAGCCATTTTGCCACAACTTTGGAAGTATGCTTGGGGTCATTGTCCATTTGGAAGACCCATTTGCAACCAAGCTTTAACTTCCTGACTGATGTCTTGAGATGTTGCTTCAATATATCCACATAATTTTCCTTCCTCATGATGCCATCTATTTTGTGAAGTGCACCAGTCCCTCCTGCAGCAAAGCATGATGCTGCCACCCCCGTGCTTCACGGTTGGGATGGTGTTCTTCGGCTTGCAAGCGTTCCCCTTTTTCCTCCAAACATAACGATGGTCATTAAGGCCAAACAGTTCTGTTTTTGTTTCATCAGACCAGAGGACATTTCTCCAAAAAGTACGATCTTTGTCCCAATGTGCAGTTGCAAACCGTAGTCTGGCTTTTTTTATGGCGGTTTTGGAGCAGTTGCTTCTTCCTTGCTGAGCGGCCTTTCAGGTTATGTCGATATAGGACTCGTTTTACTGTGGATATAGATACTTTTGTACCTGTTTCCTCCAGCATCTCCACAAGGTCCTTTGCTGTTGTTCTTGGATTGATTTGCACTTTTCGCACCAAAGTACGTTCATCTCTAGGAGACAGAACGCGTCTCCTTCCTGAGCGGTGTGACAGCTGCGTGGTCCCATGGTGTTTATACTTGTGTACTACTGTTTGTACAGATGAACGTGGTACCTTCAGGCATTTGGAAATTGCTCCCAAGGATGAACCAGACTTGTGGAGGTCTACAATTTTTTTTCTGAGGCCTTGGCTGATTTCTTTTTTTTATTTTCCCATGATGTCAAGCAAAGAGGCACTGAGTTTGAAAATAGCCCTTGAAATACATCCACAGGAACACCTCCAATTGACTCAAATGATGTCAATTAGCCTATCAGAAGCTTCTAAAGCAATGACATCACTATCTGGAATTTTCCAAGCTGTTTAAAGGTACAGTCAACTTAGTGTATGTAAACTTCTGACCCACTGGAATTGTGTTACAGTGAAATAATCTGTCTGTAAACAATTGTTGGAAAAATTACTTGTATCATGCACAAAGTAGATGTCCTAACCGACTTGCCAAAACTATAGTTTGTTAACAAGACATTTGGGGAGTGGTTGAAAAACTAGTTTTAATGACTCCAACCTAAGTGACTCCAACCTAACTTCCGACTTCAACTGTGTATTGGGTGTGTTAATTACATTACAATTCATGTTTATTTTAAATGATATATTTACTCAATGTTTGTTTACTTACTTATGAATCATCGTTCATGTCAGCGTGTATTACTATCTTTATTAATTCAGCACTAAGTGAATCGATCCACTTGACTTTATTTATAGCAACAACAAATGGGGAAAACAATTGTTGACAATAAATAGGAAACGTTCCTTAAGGCCATCATTTGGGCCATTTTACCCAGAAGCCTTACCTGATGCAAAAAGAGATGGAAAGATACCCATGGAATTATAAAACAAATCCACATTTTCATTAAAAGAAATTAAGGACAAATCTCAAACGATACCCACTTATTCCCTATATAGTGCACTATAGTACAGAGGTCGGGTCACACACATTTCCTCGGTGGCAAAGGTTATCAACGTAGTAACAAACCCCAACGTTGCGACCCAAAACTGTTCAAACTGTTCACACCCCTCTTGTTGGCGGAGATAAAACAAGTTGCAGTTTGAAATCTAATTTCCTGAAATTCTACACATTTTGCTGTGTCTTATGTGTGTTCGTTCATATGATACCTGAGTAGCTCAACAAAATCAATGGGGGCTCCCTGGGGGTGGAGGCCCCTGTGCACATAATCAGATAACTACAAGATGTAGATAGGCAAGTTAGGCTAACCAGCTATCTAGCTGACATGCACTAGTAGTAATTAACTGGACATTTCTGACAGGTTATAAATAGCTCTCTATGGTCTGTCAGTGAATGACATAACAAGAGGAAAACTGCCCATGCACTACCACATTTACAAATTGCACCTTGTGCATTCTATTATTATAACTCTCAACAGCAGTAAGTTGAAATCCCGACTGAGATTCCCAAAAAATTAATCATTTTTATTTCGTCAGGACCTGCGGTCCATATCGACCCCTTTCTTGATCCAGATTACCCCGTTCTGGGTCCGGATTGACCCCGTTCTGGGTCCTGATTGACCCCGTTCTGGGTCCGGATTGATCCAGTTGAGTATGGGCTGCTATAGGGCACAAGGTGTCATCAAGACCGGGTGAATCACAAAATGTCAACCAATTCCCTGTATAGTGCGCTACTTTTGAACATGGCCCATATGGTTCTGGTCAAAAGTAGTGCACTATATAGGAAATAGGGTGCCAATTGGGACGTAGACATATTGTTGCGCCAGGGAGTTGAATAAATATGAGATGATGTTTCCTCAGTTATAGTAGTGTTATTTACTGTTTCCTTAGTCATCTGTTATTCCAGGCATGTCACTACATTGTAAAACATGTTAATTTGACATGGTAGATGACCGCAGTAAATTGGATAAGTGACCATTCACCAGGTTTACTTAATATCTTTCTGGCAGGTCATAGAATGGGGAGGCACTTCTCTATCACCGTACATCATAAAGTGTGATGTTCCGCTAGCTGTCCAGACGTTCTCTGTCTGTATGGGACACAGTACTCTGGGTGCGTCCCTAGTGGCACCCTGTTCCCTATGTTGGGCACTACTTTTTTTAAAGAGATTGTTCAATCAATATGCTGTTCTTCATTCACCAGTGGCCTTAACCATCAACAGAAAATTAGATATTAATTCAGAATATTTTTTATTTTATTTTTAGGAACTGATCATCAAATGGAACAGATTTGATGACACTGAGTTTGTAGTCATATTAATGTACCATTTTCTAGTACCATTCTGAAAAAGTATTTCATGTGTAACGTTTAATTTCTGAATAATAATAATAATAATACAAAGTAAAACTTTTAAGTATTGTATTCTTGGTTGGTATGTATTTTCTTCAAAGCACAAATGCCTGAATTCACACCATCTTTCCCCTTCATACCATTACAGTACACGACATTGTATTTATGTACATTTCAGATGCCTATCTATGTAATTTGCTGTGGGCTACCACACAGGCAGGTATTTTTCGAGTACTGTACCTTAAAAAAAAAAAAGTATCCCCCCAAAAAGAACACTACACATATCATTTACATTTTCCATATATGACTCATCCATCCCAGTCATAATAATATAGACTGATGCTGGTGGATCCATTCCCATTATCCTCTTTGTGGAGAGAGAGAGAGTTATGTTCAAATCATATTTGATTGGTTTTAACACCAGCTGCTGTGTGAGATGGTGAAATGTCGAGCTCATGCCAAGTACCTCTCTTCCCCCTGTGCCTCAGCAATGCCCTGCAGTCTTCCTCAATTACTCATTCATGAAGCTCCGCTGTTTGATATTTCATAGGGTGCCTGCGTGGGCCTCTTTGTGTGTGGTGTCATCTGCCTAGGCTGGCTCTCTGGGGCAGTGGAGGAAAGAAAGGGGATTAGAACCTTGGTAGTTAAGAGTTAGAGCTGTGTTCACTGTCTCTCTTCTCACAGAAACACTGAAGGGAACTAGCTGGGGCCTGTTCAGGAAGGCTGAAATGTTCCTTTGTGTTGCAAATTGTAACCTCATAAACCGACATTTAACAAAGATGTGATTTTCTTAAAATCATGGAGTGAAGACCTGTGGTCTATCTGTAGAGCAGATATAAGATATCTATTTCGGAACATTTCAGTCTGCTGAACGCACAGCTGGGGGTCAAGCTGCTGGCTCTTTCTCACAGAATGACACGCTCTCGGAAGGACTAGCTGGAACCCTTCACATTCTGACAGGCACTAATGCTGCCGAGATGTCAATCTGCTTTAGCTAAAGATCAGCGCTGAGTACTATACACTCCTTGTATAGTGTATATATTGTATTTTTGCCATTGTGAATAGTGTATGGTATGTGTAAAAATTCAGCGTTCCCAGAAATATAATGCATAAGTTGTTAACGCGGAAAGACCTTAATAACCTTCTCCAGGAAATAGATGTATCTTTATGTATAATAGTGATGTACACTACCGGTCAAAAGTTTTAGAACACCTACTCATTCAAGGGTTTTTCTTTATTTTTACTATTTTTCTACATTGTAGAATAATAGTGAAGACATAAACTATGAAATAACACATATGGAATGATGTAGTAACCAAAAAAGTGTTAAATAAATCAAAATATATTTTATATTTGGGATTCTTATGAGCTGTTCTTGCCATAATATGGAATTGGTCTTTTACCAAATAAAGCTATCTTCTGTATACCCCCCCCCTACCTTGTCACAACACAACTGATTGGCTCAATTGCATTAAAGAAGGAAATAAATTCCACAAATTAACTTTTAAGAAGGCACACCTGTTAATTGAAATGCATTCCAGGTGACTACCTCATGAAGCTGGTTCAGAGAATGCCAAGAGTGTGCAAACTTCCTACATGATTCCATATGTGTTATTTCATAGTTTTGATGTCTTCACTATTATTCTACAATGTAGAAAATAGTAAAATAAAGACAATCCCTTGAATGAGTAGGTGTTCTATAACTTTTGACCAGTAGTGTACATATTTTGAACGCATGTGAAGTGTTGGTCCTGTGTTTCATGAGCTGAAAAAAAACATCCCAGAATTTTCAATATGCACAAAAATAGTATTTCTCTCAAATTTTGTGCACAAATTTGTTTACAACCCTGTTAGTGAGCATTTCTCTTTTCCAAAGATAATTCATCTACCTGACAGGTGTGGCATATCAAGAGGCTGATTAAACAGCATGATAATTACACAGGTGCACCTTGTGCTGGGGACAATAAAAGGCCATTCTAAAATGTGCAGTTTTGTCAAACAACACAATGCCGCAGATGTCTGAAGTTTTGAGGGAGTTTTGCAATTGGCATACTGACTGCAGGAATGTCCACCAGAGCTGTTGCCAGAGAATTTAATGTTAATTTATCTACCATAAGCCGTATCCAACGTTGTTTTAGAGAATTTGACAGTACGTCCAACCGGTCTCACAACTGCAGACCACGTGTAACCACGCCAGCCCAGGACATCCACATCCGGCTTCTTCACCTGCGGGATCTTCTAAGACCAGCCACCTGGACAGCTGATGAAACTGTGGGTTTGCACAACCGAAGAATGTCTCCACAAACTGTCAGAAACCATCTCATGGAAGCTCATCTGCATGCTCATCATCCTCACCAGGGTCTTGACCTGACTGGTGTTCGGCATCGTAACCGACTTCAGTGGGCAAATGCTCACCTTCGATGGCCACTGGCACGCTGGAGAAGTGTGCTCTTCACAGATGAATCCCGGTTTCAACTGTATCGGGCAGATGGCAAACAGCGAGTATGGCGTCGTGTGGGTGAGCGGTTTGCTGATGTCAACGTTGTGAAACGAGTGCCCTGTGGTGGTGGGGTTATGGTATGGGCAGGCATAAGCTACAGACAATGAACACAATTGCATTTTATCTATGGCAATTTGAATGCACAGAGATACCGTGACGAGATCCTAAGGCCCATTGTCGTGCCATTCATCCGCCACCATCACCTCATGTTTCAGCCTGGTAATGCACGGCCCCACGTCGCAACGATCTGTACACAATTCCTGGAAGCTGAAAATGTCCCAGTTCTTCCATGGTCTGCATATTCACCAGACATGTCACCCATTGAGTATGTTTGGGATGCTCTGGATCAACGTGTACCCGCCAATATCCAGCAACTTTGCACAGCCATTGAAGAGGAGTGGGACAACTTTTCACAGGCCACAATCAACAGCCTGATCAACTCTATGCGAAGGAGATGTTGCGCTGCATGAGGCAAATGGTGGTCACACCAGATACTGACTGGTTTTCTGATCCACAGGTTGTTTTTTTTTTAAGGTATCTGTGACCAACAGATGCATATCTGTATTCCCAGTCATGTGAAATCCATAGATTAGGGCCTAATGAATTTATTTCAATTTCCTTATATGAACCATAACTCAGTAAAATCTTTGAAATTGTTGCATGTTGCATTTTATATTTGTATTCAGTGTAGTAACACGAAAACTGTACATTGAGGCTGCAAGGCTTCCACAATAACCCACATCCCATGCATATGTCCCTTGATCATGTATTTCACGCTTCCTACAGTACAACTCCTTTGAGAAGCTAAGGCTCTTTGGTTGTCAGGGGAGGGAGAAACCATACGAGTCTTGAGTGTGAGACATATAGTTTATTTCTCTTAAACCCCAATACCCATTGAGCCCAGTAGCACAGTGAGCGGCTGCTATACCTGAATACATTTGGTGACACACTTTCATTTCAGGAGGCTTGCCAGACGATGCAATAATCAGGTAAGACCTGCGTACCGAGGTAGTGCTCATGAGCCTTGAAGCTGTTGCTTAGATTCTGTTGTGGTGAATGTAAAGGAAAAGTGGATTCACTTGATCTAATTACTACCTGCACATTAGGAACTAGGAAAGTGAACACCTACCTGATTGATCAAAGATGATCACGTACATAGGTGCATTCATAGGACACAGAAATTCTTGCGCATTCTGACATTGTTACATAATTTGTATCTCTTCTCTGAATGGAACCCTCTGATCTCATAGAATTCTGGTTTCCCGGGGAACAAGGAAACAAAGTATTTAAAGCATGCAATATTTTAGTCCTTCAAGAGCTCATAACAGAACTGTACACAAAACTGTAGATGGGGAAAATCCAATGGACTTTGTTGTGAAGAAGATTGAAGGTAAATTTACAGCTAAGTAATTAATCTGATAGTTGAGTGGGATGTTTGTTTATGCAAACATTTATGGATACAGTCAACACACTTGCTGATAAAATCAAATGACTATCTGAGCTAATGTTGGCTTGCTATTTATCTGGCCCTGAATGCACATGCAGCATGCTCTCAATTGCAGCAATACTCTCTCGTATCTCAATGTAATGTTTAGAATTTAAACAAATTCTCTGTTTGTTCTGATGTAGCCTTGCTTATTTAAATGTGTAACACTTCAAATAGTATTTTTTGCCTTTTGTCATGGCCACTGAGTGTTTCAGTAATGTGTCTACATCCGTCTGACTAGAGCTGGATATATCCAGGTATCACACGAAGGGACACTATAGGAAGCTTGGCTCGCCAAAGAATGATACCACAGATGACCTTACTGATAACACTAGGACTGCAGAGAGAGGTAAATGATTATACTGGCATTGGTATCCACAAAATATGTAGCCTACATATTTTTGCAAATTCTTGTGCTAGAGGAATGGACATTATAAACATTTATCTGGAAAAGGAATGCTTGTTCTGACACTTCTGATAAAATCATCTCTTGTTAAGCGACAATATAGCAGTCAATATTATTTTGATTTTATCTAGTTCATCGAAAATGTTAATCACAGTGAAATGTTGAGATTGGGTTCCCTTTGTGACATCACTGTTCTAGAAGGCCTGGGATGATGATGCACATGATGATTGCTCAAGTGTTATAATAATAATAATAATAATAATTTATTACATTTTCTTTCATATAATTTATTAATGAACAGTTATCATCTACTCAAAGTAGCTGTTGAAACAGTGTAGGCAGGATTCACTAAAGGTCATGAGTGTGGACACTAAGGAGGAATAAGAACAAAAATACAAATATTGTCATACTCTTTCATGTTTTCAGATTGCTGCCCTTATGACACTAGTCATGTTATGATGTAATGTCGACATATAAAAGTGTTTATCAGGGAGACATGACAATGACGTGGACATTTCTGAAGGGGAAACTGGTAATCGATCTTGGTAAAAGTACAGATAGACTCAATGGATTTATCCATTAGATGTTGCTGCTTGATGAAGGTCATAACCTTAGTGAACTGTAGTTCGTCAAACCCATTTCCACCTCTAGCTGTGGAACAAATGAGTAACCTTTTCCACTCACTTCCACCCCTGAAAACACTCCAACCATTTCCATTTAGACTGACTTTTAAGAGGCCATGCAGACATGATTTTTCTTTCATTGATTCAATTTTAGACCTCTAATGAAGCCTTGGAATTGAAAACTGCCTGCTGTCTGTACAGGTTGTGAGAGTCTCAGACTGCCTGAAGGTGCATTCAAAGGCTATAGAGACAACTCCCTCCAGACTCAACCCCAGTCTCTCAGACCTCCTGTCCAGGCTCGGCACCACCAACCTGGGCAGCAGCCAGTACCGCGCCAGTAGGTCCGACCACCACCTCCACCAAGACACCATGGTCCATAGCTACTCCCTCAACCCGGACACTCCAACCCTGGCAGTGTCCAGCAGTTCGAACGGCACCGACCCTCACCCCCAGCCGCCAAAGACCATGTGCTACCACCACAGCTCCGACTCCCAGAGGTCACTGTGCAGCGAGGTGGATCCTCTCTTCATCCGCAAGGTCACGGCTGCAGAACTAGTCTGCGGAGAGAGGAAGTACAGGTGCTCTGGCTGCCTGAGGTACTACGACCACCTGGGGACCCTGCTGGGTCACATCGACCAGGGCTGGAAGGAGGGCTTCAGCTGCAGGGTGTTCTACGGGAAGCTGAAGACCATGCAGGACTGCAGGCCCATACTCATGATGAGTTGCCAGAGCAAGGAGGCCCGTCCCTGGATATCGACCCTAAGCTCTCCAGCTCCTCCATCACGCGCCTGGGGTCGGCCTCGCTGGCCCTGGCCCACCATCCGACCAACGTTGACGGGAGGAAGGGTCCTGGGACAAGAAGGCAGACATGATCCACAAGTGGCTGCAGAAGACAGAAGTGACAGCATCGCTTCACTGAGGCAGTTGATTGGAACATGTGTGTACTGTTTAATTGTTGCTGTATTGTCTAGGTGTTTGAAACTGAGTGTGTTGAAAATAAATGAATGAATACATGAACATAATATAAGTGTCCTACTTCCCAGTTGAATGTGTTTTACTCAGAGTTTAGGATATCTGAAGTTATCTTAAAGGCACAGTGCAGTCCAAAATGTGATTTTCCTGTGTTTTATATATATTTCCACACTATGAGGTTGGAATAACACTGTGAAAATTATGATAATACCATTTTAGTGTAAGAGCTGGTTTGAAAAGACCACCAGAAAATGTTGCCTGTTTTGCTGGGATGGAGTTTTGCCCTTCCATGGTGACATCACCATCAGGTAAATTAGTTAATAGACCAATAAGAAAGACAGTTCCAAACCGCTCTGCCAATAACAGCAATTCTTCAGTTTTCCCCTCCCAACTCAGACCACAGTCCTAGCAAAATTCTTGCTTGAGAAATGTATTTCATATTGACATTAAACGGATGCAATGGACCTTTAATATACAATGTGGAAACTCTATTTTGTCATTTAGAGATGAGAATAGGTTTTCATTCACAAAGGTTAAAGTCTCCTTGCATTCATATCTTCCATGTAGAAAGCCCTGCTTGTAGTTTATGCCATCATCTACTGGTATTTAATCTGAGAAGCATCTCCATGGTGACGGAGAGATGAACAGTCAGAACACATATCACACTTGCTCACCAAAGTCTGGAGTCTATGGCTCTTCTTACCCCAAAGCGAATGGACATGGCAGAGCCAATGCAGATGACACATAATGACAAGCCTGTGTAGGAGATTTACATTTATTCAGATGTGTTGGCTAAAAATAGGGAGACGCTCAAATGTGATTACTCCATTAACGTTACATGCAGCGCCTTGGGATTTAATTCACACCTCTGAGAAATGTGAGCATACAAAACGAGATTATAAAACAGAAACAAATATATAAATAAGTCTGATAATCCATTTCCATGTGCTAAACATTCAATGTGAAAGGATGTTTTAAGAAAAAACATGTTTTTCTCACAAATGCTCTAGTTTGTGAATTTTCCAGCCTCCTCTGTCACACACATTGACAAAACTGTTTTGTAGTTTTCTTCTAGCTAGGTTAGAGCACTTCTCCAGTTCCTTCATAAATGCCAGATGTTTTCAATAGGCTGCTTTCTTGAGTTTAGCCTACCTCTCAAATGCTGTACTGAATAGAAATCTGAAAAGCGCAAAGGCCAGTCAGGAGCATTGATTTGTGTTCACCTAGCAATGTCTTTATAGATCAGGGTTCTTCATATGCGTTCCCCTCATTTCTTGTTCTCTCTCCCAGCCTCAGTGAGATGGCCACCCTCCCTCACGGTTTTGAGGACAGCAGGGCCGCACTTCCGACAGACCCAGTCCATCCCTGCTCACCCTCCCTGCATCACCCTGAAGCACACCCCACCCGGCCCTCATGGACAGGGACAGGGACATCCACCACATCCACCTCAGCCTTCAGCCAAGGAGCGGTCCAAGTCGGTGGAGCCCAGATACGAGCCCTGCCACCTGGACTTTAACTTCTTGCGCATGGCCTCTACCATGGAGCAGGTAGAGGGGGAGCTCCAGTACCGGTGCGCTGGGTGCCTGTTGCTCTACACCAGCCTGGCCGCACTGCAGAACCACATCGGCCTCAGCTGGATGGATGGCTTCAGCTGCCGCGTCTTCTACAGGAAGCTGAGGGAGATCCGCAACAGGGACGAACCCAGGAAGCTCCACGAGAGGGTCCAAACGAGTAGTGTTGCCGAGAAGCAGCTGAGGCCACCCACGTGCGGGGCAGCGCTGGGCCTTGCTAGAGGGGGTATGAGTGGAGGGCAGACAGGGCTGAAGCAGGGAGCTCTTCCTGGAGCTGCAGGAAGGAAGGACCAGGGGGTGCCCAGCCAGAGGTTGACTCTGGAGTCGGTGGAGACAATAAGAAGGAACACGGTGGTTCACAAGTGGCTGAATGAGATCGAATGTTACCCCATCCCTGATGTCACCCCATCACCAGAAAGTACATAAAAGCATCCCTCTTTTTGATTCCCCAGTTTCACTGAATGAGAAAGACTATTGGCATTGAATGAAAGACTATTGGCATTGAATGAACGACTATTGGCATTGAATGAAAGACTTTTGGCATTGAATGAACGACTATTGGCATTGAATGAACGACTATTGGCATTGAATGAAAGACTTTTGGCATTGAATGAACGACTATTGGCATTGAATGAACGACTTTTGGCATTCAAATAAAGACTTTTGGCATTCAAATAAAGACTATTGGCATTGAATGAAATACTATTGGCATTGCATTTCTCAGTGTAAAGGTGTAATTGCTGTCCTTAGAGGATTTGCTCTGGGACGGTGGGACTGGTATGTGTTTTTCACAAGCAGATCAGTTGCTGTCTGTGTTCATGCATGTGTGAATTAAAATAGCATCACTGCTGACCAGAGTG
This sequence comes from Coregonus lavaretus, assembly GCF_964263955.1. NCBI lineage: Eukaryota > Metazoa > Chordata > Actinopteri > Salmoniformes > Salmonidae > Coregonus > Coregonus lavaretus. The sequence continues at coordinate 4,501,735 of NC_139990.1, read as the reverse complement.
CAGTCTTTAATTTCTTCAGCTGGTCTCTCATACCGTGAGCATGCATCCTCCTCATACCAGCCCCTGGCCACTATTTAGTTTTTTTCTCATTTGTTTCTCCTTCTGCTCAATTGAAAGTATGAGCAACATTATACATATTCAGGCTTATAGGATTTTAGAGTGTTTTAGAAAATAATTTGCTTGCCGTGTAATTAATTATTCTAGCCTATTAATCTTATCTAGTGTAGCAGAGGCAGAGAGGACGAGGAGCTGTGGAATCAATCAAGCTCAAGGCCAGCCATTCCAGTAAGAGAGCACAACTTTAATTTTCCTCAGATATGCGCCATAGGCCTATCCAGCTGTAGGAAGATTTTTCATACAAAATTCATCATTGGCAAAATGATTGGTTTAATGGTTGGTTTATAAAATGACAAACAATTGTTTGTTTAAGCGATGTAGTCTATGGTCATTGCGTTGTTGATGGTGGTAACTTTAGAATATTTTTCCTTTTACTGGGTGTTGAAAGGCGATGTTGCTATCATATTTCATGGTTACATTACACACAAAATCCTTCCAGCCACTTAGAAAAATCTGTTGCACCAAGCCTGTATCTGAGCCTGCAGTGTATTCCCACAACATCTTGTGAAATGGACCATGTGGTACCACAGAGACACACATCCAGTGGGGTTTTAAAAGCACAGTGGTTACAGAGTACAGCTGAGGTCCCTGTCTGACTACCAGAGAGAGAGAGCCAAAGATAAATATACATCTCCTCAGTGCAGTAGGTGGGGAGTGTTGATGAGCATGGTGTGGGCAGGGGGTGCCGGTGCCTAGCCAAAGTCAAGTAACCTTTTCCAAGGGGGGTGATTGATTGGGCTCATCACTGGGGGGCGCCGGAACATTCTCAGTTGAAGGAGACAAGGGAGGCAGGAAGCTCACACAAACAGTCAGAGATAAGTGCGAATATGGTATGACCCAGAGGCCTCATTTATAGCCATTGCATACATTTGACAAAACATTTCTGCTTTCTCCATTTCTAAAAAGTCTTTGCACATACAAAAATTTTGAGATTTATAAACTTGCCTCGCACAATACATACGCATGTTTCCCGTTATAAACCCGACCTGTCGTAAAACTGTGAGGGCATGAACAAGCATTAACGCTCCCAGCCTGGAAAATGCCTCCATTCACCTTTTATGGTGACAAAACGCCCTTTATTTGTTGTGTAATTTGGAATTATTGGCATTATTAGGCCACGACATGCAAAAGACAAATTGTTGTTCAATATTTAGTTTATCAATAGATTATTGGGTTTCTATGTCCTGCCTTTGTAATGAATACTCGGGGAGAAAAAGGTGTAGATTCACACGCAGAGCTTGGCAGGTGTTTATTTCGCCTTCACAGAAGGCAGGAATCGTGGTCACAGGCAGGCAATGGTCATACACAGGTAGGCAAACAGGCCGGAGAATCAAAAACTAGGACTGAAGGCTATAACTGGTTCTCACAAACGAGCTAGGAAAAGGCTTAGTAGAGTCAAAACGAACAATACCTCACGAGGCACAAACAGAAAGAACTGAGCTAAATAAGGAGCTGATGAGACCAGGTGAGTAACTAACACAGGTGAAATCAATGAACCAAAATGAAAGACAGGGCTACGTTCAAGAACACAAAGAAACAGGGCTACGTTCAAGAACACAAAGAAACAGGGCTACGTTCAAGAACACAAAGAAACAGGGCTACGTTCAAGAACACAAGGTGAACTAAGAAAATAAATACAGAACCTTACAGCCTTGGTGTAGGCTCTGAGATTAAATAGGCAATGATGTCGCGCTTCTATCGCTCAGCAATACTGTAGCCTACCCATGCTGTCATATTTTACATAAACTACTGGTCTATTTACTGTGATGGCAGAATGTTTTAGTCTTTAGCAGTAATTGATGCTGTATCTGGTAAAGAACTGTCAGTTTCTGAAAGAGACAACAATGGCATATTGTCGTGGACCTGTCAGCAGAACGTTTGAATTCAACATTGTTTTATATCGACTTCTACCCAAACCTAAATATGAGGTACTAAAACCTTGTAGGGCAGGAAAAAAAAACTGTAGTTACAGATCTATTTCTTGTGTGTTTTTGTTCTACTTTACTTTGTTATTTAGTATTTCTTTAAGCAGGCTACTATTGATATTGATTACTGCATTGCAGGGAGAGAGCAGGCAAGAAAGGCCTTTCACTGTACTTGACAATAAATGTTAAACTTGATACATAGGCCTGCTTCAACGTAATCAGCTGTTCACTATCTGTGCATCTGTGGGGTAGCATGAGGACTTGAGGCCAACTCAAAGTCAATGATTTGGTTAGAATGTAACACAATTACGTTAAGCGCTTGTCTTTTCTCCTCCGTAGTTTTCTAAACAATGTCGCTGGAGATTTTTTTTAACACTTTGCATGTAACAGAATGCAAGACCATAGGCATCCTGTCAGGGGGTACGAAGCGTCAGGAGTCAGACAAAATGGTGCAGTAGTGGTATTTATTTACTGGTGCAGATTGTGGTATTTATTTACTGGTGCAGAATGTGGTATTTATTTACTGGTGCAGAAGGTGGTATTTATTTACTGGTGCAGAAGGTGGTATTTATTTACTGGTGCAGAAGGTGGTATTTATTTACTGGTGCAGAAGGTGGTATTTATTTACTGGTGCAGAGCACCTTTAAATTAGGCAGAGCACCATTAAACTAGGCAGAGCGCCTATACATTTGAGTGCAAATAATTATCCAGCCTATGCTCAACTCAAAATTAGCAACCTGAACAGGTCAAAAGTCCAAACAGGTATTTCATCCATTAACATGAATTGATGTCTAGCAGTAGGAATGCACTTGAAAACTCTAGCAACATGAACAAACAACTGCAAACATTTGGAATCTGAATTTGGCGCCCAATGAAGGGATAGCAATGAAATGTCCAAAGTCGTCACACAGAGGTTTATTCCTTATACTGTATTACACTATCTTCTGAAAATAGTCCCAAACCTAACCCACGATGCAAAACACATCACATCATGTAATACCATGCCTAATGAAAGTTCAAAGCACTCTAAGCACTCAGTGGGTATTGCTATGGAAATGGTGCAGGTAGAACCTCCCTTCATTCAGCCTGCTCAGTAGTTCTTCTCATCAGTCTGAAGTGCACAGCCATTATGGTGTCCAAGACCTGTAAACTATTTCAAAGAGAGAACGTCATTCATTAACACACCCTGAGATTGATCCACCGTTCCCTGCTTCCCTAACCCCTTACGTCTGAATCAACATCTTTAATGGATTGCATTATAAAAGCTGAATCTTGTTCCCTAGACATAGCTTATTCACCACCACCAGACAGATGTGATGTAAGAGACACAGAGGGTGACAGTGCACCTTGTGTTTCCTGGGTGGTGTTATGGTCTGTGGGGCTCTGAACCAGAGACAGAGCAGCGGAGTGACAGCTTACCTAGCAGTGGGACCTCTAATGAAGAGAGTCTGCTAGCTTTATTGATTGACCCGGTCACCTGATGTGTGGCTGGTGTTGATGATCACAAGTTTACTGGAGAACGGAGACCAAGTAGAGACTTTCGGACAAGGTGGATAATTGTATAATATAAGGCAGTTTATTCAGAGGTAAAGATATCTGTAAATAGCGTGCACGGACCCGTTCGTCAATCTCGTAGGGAGATATCTGAGAGAGCGAGCCCCTAAACATTGTGTGCTGACATTTTATACAATAAAATGAAGTAGGTTGATTCTAGCAGTTCTGATCTTCTGATTGGTCCTGATGAGTTGGGCGAGGTCACCTCCAGGCTAGTGTCACTGTTGCATTGGCTCTGAGTCGGGTTCTCTGTCTTCAGATGTTCAGCCTAAGAGAAGGGGGTTTTTGTGTGTGTGTGTGCTTAACAATGATGATGTGTGTGTGTGTGTGTGTGCGTGTGTGTATGTGTGTGTGTGTGTGTGTGTGTGTGTGTGTGTGTGTGTGTGTATGTGTGTGTATGTTTAACAATGATAATGTGTGTGTGTGTGTGTGTGTGTATGTGTGTGTGTGTGTGGGGGTGTGTGTGTGTGTGTCCTCAGCGCAAGAACTCGTGAGTTGGGAGAACTGAGAGACCTATGGCGTGGGTGTTGTCCATAGCCACCTGCTGATAAGGCCGACAAGATAGAAGTCTTTTGTGCATTGTATTAAATACAAAGGCCCAACACAAGATGGGTCATGCACAAGATTTTAGTCAGACCAAGCTATAACATTATATATTTACTACGACACTGGGCCCGTTAATGACCTGATGGGATGACACACTGAGAGGAAATACACTGGGGAGTACCAGGTTTGAGGATTTACAGAGGTAACTTTGGTCAACTCTGAGTTCAACTCGGGATAACTGGTACCACAAAAGTGGCTCACCTTTTAGCCAGGTACATTTATATGGCAACGAATCCTTCAGAACTAGTCAGGACTGTTTATGCTGAATGAAGTGTCTGAGCCACGATTTGAGGACCAATGATATCAGATTCTCTCGCTCTTGATTGCGTCATCATCCACTTAATTTGAGGAACACAACTGAAAAAGGTATTTATTAATCAAGTGTTTTTGTTACATTTAAAAAAAATCTTAAAATACCTATCACATTACACAATTAGTACTGACAGAATTCATTTGAAACTTCACGCACAGTAAAACTTTTGTGTGACTTAATACAATTATTTTAGCGATAGGAGTGGGAAAAAAGGTGCTTGTGCATTGATAAGCACATCACCAAATCACAGCAAAGACGGCATTAACGATAAGTAATAAAATAAAGACAGCTCTTCTAAAAGCCTATTTCACACCATAGCCTGCTGAATTTGCAAGACAACCTTTCTTTCATTTTGTTTTCGGCACCAATGAAAATGTGGTACTGACTCGTCCATGGGATTGATGTTTCAGCATTGTCTCAATGAAGAGTTCAGCGTTCGACTAGCCGTGTGCGACATGCATGCGCAGTTACAAGCCTGCTAGAGTTGGCGGCAGGCGGACGAGCAATATCCACCGTCGTAGTACAGATGAAGCCTGAGCTGGAATGTGAAACTAACTGAACCTGGTTAGCTTTAGAAAACCCTGAGGAGATCTAGCTTCCTCTGTAGTATACCCCTCAGGTGTGTGTGTTTATTTGTCCTGTGTGTGAGTGTATTTGTGTGCATATGAGTGCATGATTGTTTATCTCTGTACAGTAGTATGTCATAAGTGCTTCTGCATAAGAAAAAAGACAGGCTTGAATTGGTGTTACAGTGCAGTACTTTGAAACCACATCATTGGCCACTGTGTTAGAGCTGATATAAGCAACATATTGCAGGTGCTTCCATCCACACACCTCATCATTTCTCTCCTCATCTGCCCGCAGGTTGTTGGTTTTGGTTGGGTTATACACCTTAAGCCGGTCCATCAAATATGAATGAACAACTGATTTTCTCATCCATCTTTCACAACTTTTATTTGTTAAGCTATTTGCCTCCAAAAATATTTGTTGGGTGTTCTTTTCCCGATTCTGAATTAGAGTTTTCTCACAGCACCTTGTTCAGTCTACTGAAAATGAAATGTACTGTGGCTTTGTTTTTCTACCACTGTCATGCACTGGGCTCTAGCCTGTGAGCCGAAACAGTGTTCTTGTTAATGGTACATGATAGAGTCATCCTTTATTCTGGTCACATGACCCTCATGTCAGAGTGTATATCGGAGGGTCTTTGTCAGAGTGCATATCTGTGATGAGGTGGTGTTGAAGAAGTCAGGCGCAGGAGGGTAAATCACAGAATAACAGGCTTTTAATCCGCAAAATACAGGTTTACGCAGAAATGCGTCATACACACTCCAGGGCACAAAACAGGCACATGGGAAAATTCTCCCGTCGATACACAATACACGAGCTCCACCGAGCTTCACAAACCTCCACAATAAACAATCACCCACACAGACAAGGAAACAGAGGGTACACTTATACCATGACTAGTGAGGGAATAAGGACCAGGTGTGTGTGATTGAAGACGAGACAAATGGAGTGATGATAAATGGATCGGCAGTGGCTAGTAAGCCGGTGACGCCGAACGCCGAAACCAGCCCGAACAAAGAGGGGAGACAGCCTCGGCGGATGTCGTGACAATACCGAAGGGTTTTTGTCAGAGTGTATATCGGAGGGTCCAGTGGTCTAGGCAGCAATATGTCTTCTGTTGCTTTATATTGACATTATTAACATATTACATCATGGAATAATAATAACATCATGACAAAGGCATTTTAGAGTATACGCTATATGAGGATGTTAATGTAGGCATGACTGAGTACAGTGTATATACAGTAACCTGCATATGAACGTCCCAGTGTATATACAGTAACCTGCATTTGAACGTCCCAGTGTATATACAGTAACCTACATATGAACGTCCCAGTGTATATACAGTAACCTACATATGAACGTCCCAGTGTATATACAGTAACCTACATATGAACGTCCCAGTGTATATACAGTAACCTACATATGAACGTCCCAGTGTATATATGGTAACCTGCATATGAACGTCCCAGTTTATATACAGTAACCTGAATATGAACGTCCCAGTGTATATACAGTAACATACATATGAACGTCGCAGTGTGGCTTGGTTTTATGCTTACATGGGAATACATGATATTCATGGTATCCCACAGCATTAAGTATGCTATCAGTGTGTACTATAAATGTGACCGACTGCGGCTGGGTTTGAATCTGGGTCGTCTGTGGACACTACTGACTGTGTTAGCCCGTTGAGCTAAAGCCTAGTCTTCTGGTCTTAGACGAGGCTACTCACTGCACCACCTCCGTTATATATGCATCAGGGTTCGAGTGAGGCTGTGTCCCAAATGGCATCCTATTCCCTATATAGTGCACTACATTTGACCTGAGCTCAATGGGTGAGTAAGTGGGTGCATGTGTACGTGACTCCAGACTCCACAGACAGACGAGAGGAAGCTTGTTAGGCTTCCTGGCCGACAGCGTTCCCAAACTATCACATCAGTTATCGATGCGGCTGAATGCCTTGAGTGGAAGAGAACATCTCAATCCACCATTAGTCTAATCAGAGGAGAAAAAAGCTATCATAATGTGCTACCGGCAGCCTCGCAGTCTCTCTCACTCGCTCTCTATGTCTCTCTCTCTCGCTCTCTCGCTCTCTCTCTCTGTCTCACCCCGTACACACGTATAAATCATTGACTGGCTCTTAACCTTTCATGAACAAACTCTTATTAACTCGGGTGGTCTGGGTTCCCTCCATAATTAATGGTGCTGGCCGGAGTCCTGGAGCGCCAGTCCTCCTTGGAGAGGGGAGATCCGTCAGGCACGTGGGCCGGACCGGCTGGGCCTCCCCCTCCCTGGCTGGCTCTGTCTGGCTGGCTGACTAGCTGGCTGGCTGGCTGGCTGGCTGGCTGGCTGGTTGACTGACTGACTGGCTGACTGGCTGCCTGTCTGACTGGCTGGCTGACTGGATGGATGGATGGATGGATGGATGGATGGATGGATGGATGGATGGATGGATGGATGGATGGCTGACTAGCTGGCTGGCTGGCTGGCTGACTGACTAGCTGGCTGGCTGGCTGTCTGACTGGTTCTCATTAATGGAGAGACACACAGAGGATACGTCCCAAATGGCACCCTATTCTCTGTATAGTGCACTACTGGTCAATAGTAGTGCACTATGTAAGGAATAGGGTGTCATTTGGGATGCAGGGAGACTGATTGGGTGTTGTAATGCAGGAGAAGGATCACTGCTGGAGCTGAGGGTTTCTAGGAGGAAGGTACCGTGGAGTGCTGATACTACCTCTGGTCCTGTTAGGAAGGACATGGGCTGGTTGGAATATTTGACTGAGATTGCATCTGAACTATGCTGTTGAATGTTCTTTTCTTGAAAAGAAAGAGAGGAAGGGAATTAAGAGATTCAGATAGAATGTATCTAGTGTGTATCTGTGTGTGTGTGTGTGTGTCTGTGTGTTTGTGAATGTGCAATCATTGCAGACTTGATTTGCGGAGGTGGGTTGATTTAGATGGTCCAGCCATGTCTAACACTTACAATAATTCAAAGGAGTGCGAGACTGGAAGACTATTTCTGACGTGCCATGTTAACCATGGCGGTAAGAGTGTCCTGAGGAGTGACTGCATGGTGTTGCAAGGGCTGCAAGGGCTGCGTTAGAAATGGCACCCTATTTCCTACAGTTTACATACACTTTAGCCAAATACAATTAAACTCAGTTTTTCACAATTCCTGATATTTAATCATAGTAAAACTTCCCTGTCTTAAGTCAGTTAGGATCACCACTTTATTTTAAGAATGTGAAATGTCAGAATAATAGTAGAGAGAATTATTTATTTCAGCTTTTATTTCTTTCATCACATTCCCAGTGGGTCAGAAGTTTACATACACTCAATTAGTATTTGGTAGCATTGCCTTTAAATTGTTTAACTTGGGTCAAACGTTTCGGGGAGTCTTCCACAAGCTTCCCACAATAAGTTGGGTGAATTTTGGCCCATTCCTCCTGACAGAGGTGGTGTAACTGAGTCAGGTTTGTAGGCCTCCTTGCTCGCACACACTTTTTCAGTTCTGCCAACACATTTTCTATAGGATTGAGGTCAGGGCTTTGTGATGGCCACTCCAATACCTTGACTTTGTTGTCCTTAAGCCATATTGCCACAACATTGGAAGTGTGCTTGGGGTCGTTGTCCATTTGGAAGACCCATTTGCGACCAAGCTTTAACTTCCTGACTGATGTCTTGAGATGTTGCTTCAATATATCCACATACATTTCCTTTGATGCCATCGATTTTCTGAAGTGCACCAGTCCCTCCTGCAGCAAAGCACCCCCACAGCATGATGCTGCCACCCCCGTGCTTCACGTTTGGGATGGTGTTCTTTGGCTTGCAAGCAACCCCCTTTTTCCTCCAAACATAACGATGGTCATTATGGCCAAACAGTTCTATTTTTGTTTCATAAGCCCAGAGGACCTTTCTCAAAAAAGTACGATCTTTGTCCCCATGTGCAGTTGCAAACCATAGTCTGGCTTTTTTATGGCGGTTTTGGAGCAGTGGCTTCTTCCTTGCTGAGCGGCCTTTTAGGTTATGTTGATATAGCACTCATTTTACTGTGGATATAGATACTTTTGTACCTGTTTCCTCCAGCATCTTCACAAGGTCCTTTGCTGTTGTTCTTGGATTGATTTGTACTTTTCACACCAAAGTACGTGTCTCATTCCTGAGCGGAATGACGGCTGCGTGGTCCCATGGTGTTTACACTTGCGTACTATTGTTTATACAGATGAACGTGGTACCTTCAGGCGTTTGGAAATTGCTCCCAAGGATGAACCAGACTTGTGGAGGTCTACACATTTTTTCTGAGGTCTTGGCTGATTTCTTTCGATTTTCCCATGATGTCAAGCAAAGAGGCACTGAGTTTGAAGGTAGGCCTTGAAATACATCCACAGGTACACCTCCAATTGACTCAAATTATGTCAATTAGCCTATCAGAAGCTTCTAAAGCCATGACACCATTTTCTGGAATTTTCCAAGCTGTTTAAAGGCACAGTCAACTTAGTGTATGTAAACTTCTGACCCACTGGAATTGTGATACCGTGAATTATAAGTGAAATAATCTGTCTGTAAATAATTGTTGGAAAAATTACTTGTGTCATGCACAAAGTAGATGTCCTAACCGACTTGCCAAAACTATAGTTTGTTAACAAGAAATGTGTGGAGTGGTTGAAAAACTAGTTTTAATGACTCCAACCTAAGTGTATGTAAACTTCAGACTTCAACTGTATATAGTGCACTATAGTCAACAGGGTGTCATTTGGGACACATCCTAGGAGATGTCATGTAGTATAATACAGCAGCCTGGCTGTGTGTGTGACATATTCAACTAGCTCTCACAGTCTCATGTCAGAATTAGACGTTCATCCATGTTTCTCAAACGTCAAATTTCGAAGTTGTTGCAAACGTCACATTTTTTAGTGTTTAAGGTGACGTTTAGGCATTCACTCCACATGTTTAAGTTTAGGTTAAAGTTTGGGATAGGCTTTAAACAATAATCTCAAAAACATCTTTCCATCGCTGAATTCAAACTTGCAACCTTTGGTGTCAGAGTCAGATGCTTACCCATCCACCATCCCTGTCCACAACACCCTAGCAAAACCTACATCTACTTGAACGTAACAGCGTTCACTATTGCCCCTAGTGCCTGGTTTCCATGTTATCTCCGACATTGTCAGACATTTAAAAAAAATGTTTTAGACATGGATGGATGTCGAATACTGACTTGTATCACAGATGACCTGGCTGGACATATCACTATGGCAGAGTATTACTGATTTTATATCTCATATGTATATTTAATATCCAGAGTTCCAAACTAACATGGAAATGTAAACTTTGGATGATTCATATTGACTATACAACTAGATACATGTAATGTCACCAAATCTTTCCCAAGCTGAGATATATGGTTCTTCATTGCAAGAGTTAATCCCTGTATGCACCTGGTGGTCCAGGTGACTCCTTGGTGACTTGTGATGTCATCTGTAGATGCTTTGAGGACAGCAGTCATGGGAATGGAGGAGACATTGATCATCTATCTATTCTGGGAGTATTGCATCTGGGTCAGTCAGCCCTTCAGCATCATACTCTAATGAACACTGTTTATCAGCCAAACAGCTACAAGCAAAGATATGTGCAATGCTGTAACTGGTACAGTGTGATGGGTCACCGCGGTCCCCAGCACATTAAACACAATTGTTGTTAGTACTGTTTTTCATCCCGAATTGAACCCTATTCCCTATTTAGTGCATTACTTTTGACCAGGGCCGATAGGGTTCTGGTTAAAACTAGTGAACTATTGTATTTAGGGTATATGGTGCCATTTGGGACGAGGTCTAGCGGTGAGGAAAAAATCAACCCAACCTGTTCTGTTAATGTTCATCTACTGTTGTTTTTTGAAGATCATCTGGTGATGTTCTGTAATGGGTTTTGTTAGTGTTGTATATGGTTGCGGAAGCAGAAACGTCTGGATTCCACAAAACACTTTGGGACCCTTGAGGCTTTAAATGGAGAAAAAAACCTGTTGACCTGATTTCAATGACATGTCATCAGATCGAGCTAGGGAAATAACTGAAGTCAAAACTGATGGTAATCGCTTGTTTTCTCTCTCTCTCTGGCTGTGTGTGTGTATGTGAGAGTCTGTGTGTGTCTACGTCTTTGTGTGTCTGTCTGTCTGTATGTCTGTCTGTCTGTCTGTCTGTGTGTGTGTGTGCATTTGTGCGTGTGTGTGTGCCTGTGCCTGTGCCTCTGTGTGTGTGTGTGTGTGTGTGTGCTTGTGTCTCTGTGTGTGTGTGTGTGTGCTTGTGCCTGTGTCTCTCTGTGTGTGTGTGCTTGTGCCTGTGTCTCACTGTGTGTGTGTGTGTGTATGTGTGTGTGTGTGTGTGTGTGTGTGTGTGTGTGTGTGTGTGTGTGTGTGTATGTGTGTGTGTGTGTGTGTGTGTGTGTGTGTGTGTGTGTGTGTGTGTGTGTGTGTGTGTGTGTGTGTGTGTGTGTGTGTGTGTGTGTGTGTGTGTGTGTGTGTGTGTGTGTGTGTGTGTGTGTGTGTGTGTGTGTGTGTGATCATACCCGCTAATTAGAGTGGCAGTTTTTAATAATATTTCCAGGGCTAATGTGAGAGAGCACAGCTCCACTCTGCCAGTCACCCCATCCTCTCTCAGACCTACAGGCTCTAATTAAGAACTGGGTTAGCTGACATCCACCCTCTAAACAGAGCCGACACATTGACATCCTGTCTTCCTGTCACTCCAGCAGCCTTTAGACGGTGCCACAGCTTCAAACCTTACTGTTTCACCTCCCTCCTCTTCCTGTCACTCCAGCAGCCTTTAGATGGTGCCACAGCTTCAAACCTCACTGTTTTACCTCCCTCCCGTTCATCGGCTATGACTGCCAGAGAAAATAATGTCCTGTGCACACACACGCATGCACATGCAGCCAGGCAGGCAGGTGCACACGCGTGTACACACACACACACACACACACACACACACACACGCAAAGACGAACAGCAGCTGTCATAAATGTCCCCCTGTTACCTCATAAAAAATATTTGTATATGTCAGTACATCATTAAATTACAAAGAGCTGCTCTCTTTCAATCTACCTTAATCTATGAGGGCATGTAAGATTGTAGGTAATATGTGATACAGTGTAATGTGAATTGGGATTACACAAGATGTGTAATCCTTTAACAATGCTCAGTTCAAACAGTACAGCCAAAACGTCCTCAAAGGCAGTGACCTATCATCAGCCCCGTCTTCATCTCTGGAAATTCTCATTTCCTGAATAATCTCGTCTTAATCTTTGGACAGAGATAAGGTAGGTAGGGAACAGTAACCTCAGTCAACCCAGGGGCCATTTTGGCTGAGTTATGTAAACATGCTGCTTGTTTCCAGATTGTCTGCTTAATGCACATCGTTTTGAATGAGGCTGGTGTAGTAGAGGGATTCCCCACACTGATACCCTTTACAATCTGATATAGATTAACCTGAGATTTATTGGCGAATTATATTAATCATGCATTGACATTCAACCATTTATTCTGCCTACAAGGCCTGACTCAAGTCGACGTCATGGAATTTTGAATCAAATATGACAAAAGTTTTTTAAACCTCTCATAAAGTTTTTGACTTTTAGACTGATATTTTGATAACCTGTTTGTGTCATTTCAAAGTAGGTATAACTGTGTCAGTGGATTTTTAATCTTGATACCAGATACTGGATGCCAGATTGCCTTCTCATGAAAGGCAAGATATGCCTACCCACTTTTTAAAATGTTACCCATATCCGTCCATGTCATCTTCTTCTAGCAGATACCTAAACGAGTAAATCTTGAAAACCACAGTAATGGTAACAACATGTTGATACAATGTTGCTAATTGTGGTCTTATTACAAAGCTATAAGACAATAATTATGTTACCAAGAACTTCAGCCCTATACACCATAGCTGACAGTAATCATCTGGATGTAAAATAATAGTCATTGAATATACCCTTCTCCCTAGTGTCTACTTAGCAGGCTGTACCCCTGAATGAATATACCCTTCTCCCTAGTGTCTCCTAAGCAGGCTGTACCCCTGAATGAATATACCCTTCTCCCTAGTGTCTCCTTAGCAGGCTGCACCCCTGAATGAATATACCCTTCTCCCTAGTGTCTCCTTAGCAGGCTGTACCCCTGAATGAATATACCCTTCTCCCTAGTGTCTCCTTAGCAGGCTGTACCCCTGAATGAATATACCCTTCTCCCTAGTGTCTCCTCAGCAGGCTGTACCCCTGAATGAATATACCCTTCTCCCTAGTGTCTCCTCAGCAGGCTGTACCCCTGAATGAATATACCCTTCTCCCTAGTGTCTCCTCAGCAGGCTGTACCCCTGAATGAATATACCCTTCTCCCTAGTGTCTCCTTAGCAGGCTGTACCCCTGAATGCATTTCTGCTCTGTTCCAGTGGATCCATTAATCTCCATTTCCGTTATATAGATTCTACTGTTATTGTTTGTCTGTCTGGCATATATTTGTAATGTATCTGTTGTCGTCTTCGACTCCCCTTGACAACGAGATGACTCATCACTAGGGGTTTTACACGCAGCACACAGACATCTCTAAATACAGGAAATAAAGTGTGATAACAAAAACAACATTTTCATCATGAGGCTGTGTTTTTCCATTGAGTGCTACTCGGCTACTCCGAGGGCAACCTAGTGTCCCTCCCCTTATGCCTTGGGAAGGAGACGAGAGCAATATGAGCTCATAAAACCTGCATTTTCCCTGCGACGCCTGCAAACGGCTACGACTACAGCGAGAATCGCTCATAGAGCTTGTTGGCATGCATGGGATTCTCAGGACTGGAAAATCAATCATTCAAATACCTCTCCTCCATTGTAACCGGCGCCATAGGTGTGTCAAGAACAAGAAGAAGAGGAGGACCATATTTTGTTCATAATAAACTTGTTCTAAGTTGTGTGGTATGGTATTACAGTAGTAGCCTATTTCAGTGTACCATCCAGATCCGTTTGATGTACAATCCATTATTGGAGTTTCAGGTTGGACTCAGCCTTGTGTGAGATGACACAGTTGTAAGGTCACACCACTGATAAACGAAGCTCCTCTCCTCTGTCGCTATAGGTCGTTTCCCAAATGTCACCCTATTCCCTATATAGTGCACTACTTTTGACCAGAGTTTATTCCCTTTATAGTGCACTACTTTTGACCAGGGCCCATAGGTATTGAATAGGCCAGGGAATATGGTGCCATTTGGTACTCATCCTTAATCTGCATAGTTTCACCTCTACCATGGTGTTGAAGTGACCTGTGTCCACTCCAATGGCACTGACAGTGTGGACATCATGAGGGCCTGTAGAGTTCTCTATTGTAAATCACTGAGGGCATGTAGAGTTCTTTATTGTAAATCGCTGAGGGCATGTAGAGTTCTCTATTGTAAATCGCTGGGGGCATGTAGAGTTCTTTATTGTAAATCGCTGGGGGCCTGTAAAGTTCTCTATTGTAAATTATTGGGGGCATGTAGAGTTCTTTATTGTAAATCGCTGGGGGCATGTAGAGTTCTCTATTGTAAATTATTGGGGGCATGTAGAGTTCTCTATTGTAAATCGCTGGGGGCATGTAGAGTTCTCTATTGTAAATCGCTGAGGGCATGTAGAGTTCTCTATTGTAAATTATTGGGGGCATGTAGAGTTCTCTATTGTAAATCACTGGGGGCATGTAGAGTTCTCTATTGTAAATTACTGGGGGCATGTAGAGTTCTCTATTGTAAATTACTGAGGGCATGTAGAGTTCTCTATTGTAAATCACTGGGGGCATGTAGAGTTCTTTATCGTAAATCGCTGAGGGCATGTAGAGTTCTTTATTGTAAATCGCTGGGGGCATGTAGAGTTCTTTATTGTAAATCGCTGGGGGCCTGTAAAGTTCTCTATTGTAAATTATTGGGGGCATGTAGAGTTCTTTATTGTAAATCACTGGGTACAACGGTCAAGGTGCGAGCTGGAAAAATCTATAAACCTCAATAAAGATTTATTTGATCAAATATTGTTGATCATATTTACTTTCTGAGCATTTTCATTTGAGGCTAAACCCACACCACGCCAGGAGCATAAAGTGCCAAGTTGTAGTAGGATGGAAAAGTCTCTGTGACACTGACACAGACTGGCCAGGAAAACCAAACAGTTGGCTATAGTATAAAGCAAACAATCTATACCCCTCTTTTTGACTTTGAACATTAGCATATTACAGTAGTCTACACTTCAACATTCATGACAATATACTCCTGGGATATCCCCTAGTGACGGCGTTAGATTACATTTCTTTAGGAAGGAATTGAGGCATCAATAGTATGTATTTTTTTCTGGGGCAGTCTCACTCATTTCATATTGTTTCTGTTTATTGGACAGGATAGTGAGAAAGGAAGAAGAGAGAGGATTAGAACCCATGTTAGCAGCAGTGCATTGTACATCCCTTTTAGACCGCTGGACCACACACAGGTTTAGACCAGGGGACCACACACAGGTTTAGAACGGGGGACCACACACAGGTTTAGACCAGGGGACCACACACAGGTTTAGAACGGGGGACCACACACAGGTTTAGAACGGGGGACCACACACAGGTTTAGAACGGGGGACCACACACAGGTTTAGACCGGGGGACCACACACAGGTTTAGAACGGGGGACCACACACAGGTTTAGACCAGGGGACCACACACAGGTTTAGAACGGGGGACCACACACAGGTTTAGACCAGGGGACCACACACAAGTTTAGAACGGGGGACCACACACAGGTTTAGAACGGGGGACCACACACAGGTTTAGAACGGGGGACCACACACAGGTTTAGACCGGGGGACCACACACAGGTTTAGACCAGGGGACCACAAACAGGTTTAGACCGTGGGACCACAAACAGGTTTAGACCGCTGGACCACAAACAGGTTTAGACCACAGGTTTAGACCGGGGGACCACACACAGGTTTAGACCCGGGGGACCACAAACAGGTTTAGACCGGGGGACCACAAACAGGTTTAGACCAGGGGACCACAAACAGGTTTAGACCGCTGGACCACAAACAGGTTTAGACCAGGGGACCACAAACAGGTTTAGACCGCTGGACCACAAACAGGTTTAGACCGTGGGACCACAAACAGGTTTAGACCACAAGTTTAGACCGTGGGACCACAAACAGGTTTACACCACTGGACCACAAACAGGTTTAGACCGTGGGACCACAAACAGGTTTAGACCGCTGGACCACAAACAGGTTTAGACCACAAGTTTAGACCGGGGGACCACACACAGGTTTAGACCCGGGGAACCACAAACAGGTTTAGACTGTGGGACTACAAACAGGTTTAGACCGTGGGTCCACAAGCAGGTTTAGACCGGGGGACCACAAACAGGTTTAGACCGGGGGACCACAAATAGGTTTAGACCGTGGGTCCACAAGCAGGTTTAGACCGGGGGACCACACACAGGTTTAGACCCGGGGGACCACAAACAGGTTTAGACCGGGGGACCACAAACAGGTTTAGACCAGGGGACCACAAACAGGTTTAGACCGCTGGACCACAAACAGGTTTAGACCAGGGGACCACAAACAGGTTTAGACCGCTGGACCACAAACAGGTTTAGACCGTGGGACCACAAACAGGTTTAGACCACAAGTTTAGACCGTGGGACCACAAACAGGTTTACACCACTGGACCACAAACAGGTTTAGACCGTGGGACCACAAACAGGTTTAGACCGCTGGACCACAAACAGGTTTAGACCACAAGTTTAGACCGGGGGACCACACACAGGTTTAGACCCGGGGAACCACAAACAGGTTTAGACTGTGGGACTACAAACAGGTTTAGACCGTGGGTCCACAAGCAGGTTTAGACCGGGGGACCACAAACAGGTTTAGACCGGGGGACCACAAATAGGTTTAGACCGTGGGTCCACAAGCAGGTTTAGACCGGGGGACCACAAACAGGTTTAGACCGGGGGACCACAAATAGGTTTAGACCGTGGGACCACAAAAAGGTTTAGACCGGGGGACCACAAACAGGTTTAGACCGGCGGACCACACACAGGTTTAGACCAGGGGACCACAAACAGGTTTAGACCAGGGGACCACACACAGGTTTAGACCGGCGGACCACACACAGGTTTAGACCGCTGGACCACAAACAAGTTTAGACTGGGGGACCACAAACAGGTTTAGACCAGGTGGACCACAAACAGGCCATACTGGTAGTATATTTACAGTGTGTCTGTCACTGTTACAAGTAGTTTTTACTTTAATATCCTTTACAAGCCTCACTCTCCATTCTGATGAATTATTAAGACCTGTACAGAGGGCTTGTTTAAAAGGATATAGCTTTTTAAAGTATCCTATTAAGGGACATCTTGTTAGGTTCATCCAATTCCCTGAATGTACCTTAGTCCACATTAGAACCTCAGGTACTGAGCTGTGTAAAACAGCATTGCTTATTTCTTAATAAGACATTTCCCTCAGTTCACCTGACAGTAATTGAATCCCTCACATGGGTCCTAACTAGCTACATCTCTGTATCATAGAGTCCATAAAGCTCCGCAAGTCAAAAACTAGGAGGCCTACCTAGGTAATAACACAACCGTGTTCTTGAATATAGAAAGATGATCTTGCTTGCCTCTTGATCTCTCAGTGCCTACACCAATATACGCCTGCAATTCAATTATTTTCTAGGCCTCTACTGTTAACTAAACCGAAGCTGTACTGTCTATGGCTTTCATGTCAGATATTGTGTGATTTAATATGGCAGAATACCTTCCAATGAAAAGGAAACACGATTTACGATCTGTCAGGCAGTCCAGTAATCAGAACATCCTCTAAATGCATCAGTAAGAATAGAAAGAATATGAAATATCATGCCTCATTCAAAGGGTTTGGAACACCTGACATTTATAATTCAATGTGCGTCCAACAGTGCATTGTCAAAGTAGTAATGAGGGTTGTCCTCAGGCCATCCCATTAATCTCTATTGAACGTGTGTGTGTGTGTGAAAAAAAAATCAAAAAAGAATGATAATAGTATGCTCATCTGAGACCGATAGGCTGTAGCTGCTAATATAGCTATAGCGCTGTAGCTGCTAATATAGCTATAGCGCTGTAGCTGCTAATATAGCTATAGCGCTGTAGCTGCTAATATAGCTATAGCGCTGTAGCTGCTAATATAGCTATAGCGCTGTAGCTGCTAATATAGCTATAGCGCTGTAGCTGCTAATATAGCTATAGCGCTGTAGCTGCTAATATAGCTATAGCGCTGTAGCTGCTAATACTCCGGTCCAAGTTGGATTCAATCACAGTCTGATCCACTTCACTGAATGTGTTAATCAAATCCAATCACCTCAATTTCATACATGACTGCTTTTTTATTTTTCAATATAGTATCAACATACTGTACGTCAGTGTAATACTAATCTGGCTTTACCCTTCATATTGTACCATGCCATTGTGGCCCGATTAGCAGAATATAGGTTGTTTAATAGCTTGGTTTGACATTTCACTGAGGGGGAAAAAAATAACATTTCGTAGTCGTGATAGATGATCATTTATGATATACATGTATATACCATTTAGCAGACACTTTTATCCAAAGCAACTCAGTCATGCGTGCATAGCAGGAATCGAACCCACAAACCTGGCGTTACAAGTGCCATGCTCTAACAACTGAGCCATAAAGGACCACATGATAAATGCTTTGTGACATGGATGAGAGGATAAGAACACTGGAACATTGGAACCAATGATGTATATAAACCCTAGATCGCTGATGCTATGTATTGGCCATTGAGAGGCTTTGAAGCCACCGGTCGGCCATATTGGCACTCCCCAGTAGGAGCAGTCCTCCATAGGAATGAATGGAATTCTACAGTATTTCAATTAAATGTTTCAAGGATAAAATTACATATATTTAAGTATTTTTTTGTTTTTGTTGTGGGGACAGTAACATTAGCACAAAAACAAAAAGTGTGCATTAAGGTGTCTGTAATTGAATAAACATGTCAAAAACGAATGTAGACATTTAATAAATGCATTTCTATCGCTTCCAAGATGGCTCCAATACAGCACCCTGTATCATTGATTGGAACATGTTAAGCGACATAAATATAATTGAATCAAATCATCATACAAACGTTGATTATATTGATTTATACCCTGTCTGATAAATGCAACATATCATATTTACAGTTACATTGTAGTCATTTAGCAGACTCTCTTTTCCAGAGCGACTTACAGTTCGACATATTTACTGATACCGTTTTAAACACACATAAATACACCATGATTTTTGCCGGTTGACTTGTTTTGTAGTTTCTCTTTTGAGCAACACTTGTATAAATATTAATATACTGAACAAAGATATAAACGCAACATGTAAAGTGTTGCTCCCATGTTTCATGAGCTGAAATAAAATATCCCAGAAATGTTCCATATGCACAAAAAACGTATTTATCTCAAATTTTGTGCACAAATTTGTATTTCATCCATGTTAATGAGCATTTCTCCTTTGCCAAGATAATCCATCCACCTGACAGGTGTGGCATATCAAGAAGCTGATTAAACAGCATGATCATTACACAGGTGCACCTTGTGCTGGGGACAATAAAAGGGCACTCTAAAATTAGCAGTTTTGTTACACGAGTCTCAAGTTTTGAGGGAGCGTGCAATTGGCATGCTGATTACAGGAATGTCCACCAGAGCTATTGCCAGAGAATTGAATGTTGATTCCTCGACCATAAGCAACATCCAACGTTGTTTTAGAGAGTTTGGCAGTAAGTTCAACCGGCCTCACAACCGCAGACCATGTGTATGGCGTCGTGTGGGCGAGTGGTTTGCTGATGTCAACGTTGTGAACAGAGTGCCCTATGGTGGCGGTGGGGTTATGGTATGGGTAGGCATAAGCTATGGATAACGAACACAATGCATTTTATCAATGGCAATTTGAATGCATAGAGATACCATGACGAGATCCTGAGGCCCATTGTGAGGCCCATTTGTTTTAAGGTGTCTGTGACCAACAGATGCATATCTTTATTCCCAGTCATGTGAAATCCATAGATTAGGGCCTAATGAATTTATTTCAATTGACTGATTTCCTTATATGAACTGTAACTCAATAAAATCTTTGAAATTGTTGCATGTTGCGTTGATATTTCTGTTCAGTATAAATTAGATACTTCTGAATTTAATTTTCAATACATTTGTAAAAATGTCTAAAAACATGTTTTCACTCATTATGGGGTATTGTGTGTGTAGATTGGTGAGAGAAAAAAATAAATGTAATCAATTTAGAATTCAGGCTGTAACAACAGAATGTGGAATAAGTCAAGGGGTATGAATACTTTCTGAAGACACTGTAGGCCACAGGGTTCAGACAACCTACCTGTCAGCCCATACAGAAACACTCTGATTTGATGTTCTTTTCAAATGTCATATTTTTAACATTTATCTATTTACATTTTTGCCCTAGTTGATTTTCTTCCGCTTTCTCTCTTTCTCTCCTTCTTTCTCTCTCTCTCTCCCTCTCTCTCCGCTGCAGTTGGAACAGTGAGGGAGGTGTCGTATGGGGAAACAAACAGATGGCACTAGAATCATCTTGAACTAGTTCTTTATCAGGATATCACAGAAAAGAACACATCTGGCAGTGATGAGAGAAGTCAGAGGGACTGGTAGGAGGTTTTCACCTGGTCTAAACAGTTAGAAACTGCAGGAATCCTGGGTTGCATCTCAAATGTGACCCTTTTGTCTTTATAGTGCACTATTTTTCATCAGTTATGAACTGCAGGAATCCTGGGTTGCATCCTAACCTGGGTTGCATCCTAACGTCAGAGAGGTGTGGCTCTGCTTAAGCTACCAATTTTATGGTTCATGTTCCAAATGACACCCTATTCTCTTTATAGGGCTCTGGTCAAAAGTAGTGCACCATATAGGGTATGGGGTGCCATTTGGAACGCAGCCGTCATGACGTGTCCATCCATCTTGATTACGGACTTCACACAGAGGTGTTAAGGTGGGTATGGTTAATACTACTACATGATGGAAGATATTACATTCAGAGAGTTTGCCTAGAAAGGTTACCATACTGTACATGTCTGTGTTACAGTTTTTCTCGATTGTTTACACACATTTTCTGAAAGCATGCCTCATATTCTCAGAACTCCACACACAAATCAAAAAACACACACACAATGGGCAAAACCCCTCAATTCTCCAGCAAAATGAAACTTTACATTCAAAACAATGTTATTTCTTATCAAAATTGTATTTTGTTTTCAAATGACACGCACAAACCATCATATGAATAGACATTTATAAGAACCAGTTGAACACTGATGTGCTCAATGTAAAACACTATGATGAATGGAAAACACTTCTCCATTCATCATAATGACTTAGGCCTTTTTTTGGTTCAGTGTTGCCATTACTACAGACAGTACATACATAAGTGTGTTGTAAAATATTTGAGAATATTGTTTTTATACTCAGAACACACAAATACACGGTAACAAATATATTTCATTTTTCCCACAAAAACAATGTACACAGTGTACATCCCATTCCCAACCAACACAAAGTTGCACATACAGTGGTCTACATACAAAACAGAATAATTTAATGTATACAGTTACAGTAAAAAAATAAAAATAAACTATGCTGCATCCTCTCTTCTGTTGCGGTCTGGCCACAGCACCTCATCCACATCACAAGCAATGTTTTCCCTGGCCAAGCAGCGGGGGAAATATCGCCTAGCATGGCGATTCCAGCCATGAAAAGCATCAGCTGCTTTATCTCCATAGCTTGGAGAAGAGGTATACGCGTTTGTAGATCTTGGTCATACACTTTCCATCTCCAGGCAGAAAGAAATTCCTCAATAGGATTGAGGAATGGAGAATATGGAGGGAGATAAACAACTAAAAAGCGTGGGTGGGCAGTGAACCAGTTACGAACCAGAGCAGCCCTGTGGAAACTTACGTTGTCCCAAATGACAACGTACCTGAGCTGCTCTGGGCCATCTACCTGATCTGGTGGAATGAGTGTGTTGTGTATGGTGTCCAGGAATGTGATCAGATGGGCGGTGTTGTAGGGGCCAAGGGTAGCATGGTGATGGATGACGCCGTGGTGGGTAATCGCTGCACACATTGTGATGTTCCCTCCGCGCTGGCCAGGGACTTGAACAATGGCACGCTGGCCGATGATATTCCTTCCCCTCTTTCGTTTTTTTGTGAGGTTGAATCCAACCTCATCAATGAAGATGAACTGGTGCTCCACTGCAGCCACCTCTAGCTCAAGGACTCTCTGAAACACACATGACAATATCAGAAATAGACATGGAGTGGTCACTATTGTGAAGCACAATCATTATGATTACAATACTGAAATATGTATAATTTATAGTGTTGAGAGTATGCATCAATTGTGGGATTGTATAGGACTCACTTGCACATAGTTATATCGCAATTCTTTGACTCTTTCTGAATTACGTTCAAATGACACCCTGTAGACCTGCTTCATCCTGAGATTATTTCTGCGCAAGACACGGTCCAGTGTTGATAAGCTTACCCTATCAATATTTTGAAATATCTCATTGTTTTCTATTATTTTTCTTTGTATTTGCCGTAATGTTATGGCGTTATTTTCTAGGACCATGTTCATGATTTCAGTTTCCTGTTCAGGAGACAGAACACGTTCCCGACCACCTTGTGTTGGTAATCTTTCAGTTCTGCCAAACAAATAGTAAAATGCTGTAAATACAAAGTAGAAATACATTTCCCAAATACTTTAAACATACTTTATTTTTACAGTCCTACAGAACAGTCCACAGGCAATACTGTACTCATTGAGTACTGTATTGATATGCAGTACTGAAATTTTGTAGTGAGAGTAGATTTCTTACCTATTCTCATTTTGGAATGTCCGGATGATGGATGCTACAGTGTACCTGCTCAAATTTGGCTGTACTCTTTGCCCAGCCTCCCTCATTGTTAGACCATGGTTGACCACATGATCAACCAAAGTGGCTCGGATCTCATCAGAGATTACAGTCCTTGGCCTTCCTCGTCCTTGTCCTCCCCCCCCCTCCCCCTCTTACTCTCACTCCTCTGGCTCTGCCTCTGTTTCCAATGTTGGCATCCATTGCTCCAAAACAGAAGAGCTCACCTGTTGCCCTTTTATGCTAAAGCTCTGATTGCTAATTGTAAAACTGTGTGACGGGTGTTTGCCCATGTGATGAGTCAGTGTGCATATTTGAATGGCAGTGTGTTCATTGTGAAAACAAGACATTTTCTGCATGGAAATTGTGCCAAATGCAAAGATGTGTGTAGTGTTTTGAAAAAAGTGTTGTAGAACTGCAATTTGAGTGTACAGCAGGAATTGTGCTTGTAGTTTAGCAGAATTGGTTCAGGGGGTTGGTGCATGAGTTACATGTTGTGGTCATTGTGTCTCAAGTACCAGTATTTGTGTGTAAACAATTGAGAAAAACTGTAACACCTATAGGATTTAGTTCCATGTCTCCTTTTTTCAAAACTCTACACACAATTCCCAAAACTGCACACACAAAATGCCTCACATCTCCTTCAAAATGTAACACTGCATTCAAAATGCCATAAACACATGTCAGAATGAAGCATTTGCATCAAATGGCAAACACTTCTCATAATACATTTTTGGATATACCATGTAAACACTGTTGTTCTAAATCTAAAGCTCTTTCATAGGCTTATATCTACATTTCAATACAATGTTCTACAGTGAACGTAATCTGCTGAGAGGGGTAACAAGTACACTGTAAACACCAATGCAATGTAGAAACAGAAAATATTTATTAGGCCAAACATTACTGTTGTATACAGTAGCATACAACAAAACCATAAACATATGTAAACCAAAAGTATATTCTTTAGCATACAGTGAAGAACACAATTGTGTGTGTGGGGTCCCGGGGGGGCAGTCCAGGAATTGGTGGGAGGGGGGCAGTCACCAGTGCTAAGCTACGCTTCATCTCTTCTCCGGGCTGGGTCTGGCCACAATACTTTGTCCACATCACAAGATACGTTTTCTCTTGCCAAACATCGAGGGAAGTATCTCCTAGCATGGCGTATCCAACCTTGGACAGAGGCAACCTCTATGTCCCCACATGCGTCCTCCATTGCCTGGAGAAGCGGCATGCGGGCATAGGGTTGGCGATCATACACTTTCCAGCGCCAGGCTGAGAAGAATTCCTCTATGGGATTTAGAAGAGGTGAATATGTGGGTAGGTACAAAACTACAAATTGTGGATGGGTGGCAAACCAGTTTTGGACCAGAACAGCCCGGTGAAAACTAACATTGTCCCATATAACCACAAATCTAGCAGGCTCCTGATCTGGATCAGGGACAAGCATTGTGTAAATTGCATCCAGAAAAGTGAGCATATGGCCGGTGTTGTACGGACCCAGTGTGGCATTGTGATGGAGGACCCCGTTTTGAGTGATGGCAGCACACAGTTATATTACCCCCACGCTGTCCAGGGACATTGGTAATTGCCCTCTGTCCTATTACATTTATTCCGCGACGCCTGGTTTTGGTGAGGTTGAAGCCAACCTCATCCACATAAATAAATTCATGGCGAATTACATGGGCATCCATCTCCAATACCTTCTGTAACAGACAAAAGGATATACAGATGAGTAAATATGGTATGTCTGAAGTACTGGAAGTAGTGTTGCATACATACCTCTACAAAGTCATATCGCAGATTCTTGACTCTGTCAGAGTTTCTCTCAAATGGCACCTTGTAAAGTTGTTTCATCGTCACTTGGTGCCGTTGGAGGATACGTTGTATGGTCGACAGGCTTACAGCATTGATGTTGTTAAATAGGGTGTCATTATTCAAGATATGCTCTCTTATCTCTCGAATCCTAATTGCATTGTTGGCCAGAACCATATTTATAATTGCAGTCTCTTGTACATCTGTAAACAAGCGTCCTCGTCCTCCATGATGTCTTTGCCTTTCCACTCTGTACAGAATTCAAACACAGTATGTGTTCAGCATAGGAACTGTAAACAATGTACAACAATTTTTTGTACAGCATGATAACCAACCTCATTCATTCAATGTAGTGCACTAAATGGATGGCTTAGAGTTGCAAATGTTTATTCAATACTATGCAGTCATACATATTTTACAGTACATTACTGTAATGCTAAAATAGTCATTAGATAGTTGCATACCTGTTCTCATTTCTGAAGGTTCGAATTATGGACGCCACTGTAAATCAACTCAAGTTGGGCTGGACTCTCAGTCCAGCCTCTCTCATGGTCAAACCGTGCTTGATCACATGATCAACAAGTGTTGCCCTAATTTTTACATTTACGTCATTTAGCAGACGCTCTTATCCAGAGCGACTTACAAATTGGTGCATTTACCCTATAACCAGTGGGATAACCACTTTACATTTATTTTTATTTATTTTAAAGAGGGGGGGGGGGTAGAAGGATTACTTTATCCTATCCCAGGTATTCCTTAAAGAGGTGGGGTTTCAAATGTCTCCGGAAGGTGGTGAGTGACTCCGCTGTCCTGGCGTCGTGAGGGAGCTTGTTCCACCATTGGGGTGCCAGAGCAGCGAACAGTTTTGACTGGGCTGAGCGGGAACTATGCTTCCGCAGAGGAAGGGGAGCCAGCAGGCCAGAGGTGGATGAACGCAATGCCCTTGTTTGGGTGTAGGGACTGATCAGAGCCTGAAGGTACGGAGGTGCCGTTCCCCTCACAGCTCCATAGGCAAGCACCATGGTCTTGTAACAGATGCGAGCTTCAACTGGAAGCCAGTGGAGTGTGCGGAGGAGCGGGGTGACGTGAGAGAACTTGGGAAGGTTGAACACCAGACGGGCTGCGGCATTCTGGATGAGTTGTAGGGGTTTAATGGCACAGGCAGGGAGCCCAGCCAACAGCGAGTTACAGTAATCCAGACGGGAGATGACAAGTGCCTGGATTAGGACCTGTGCCGCTTCCTGTGTAAGGCAGGGTCGTACTCTCCGAATGTTGTAGAGCATGAACCTGCAGGATCGGGTCACCGCCTTGATGTTAGCGGAGAACGACAGGGTATTGTCCAGGGTCACGCCAAGGCTCTTCGCACTCTGGGAGGAGGACACAACGGAGTTGTCAACCGTGATGGCGAGATCATGGAACGGGCAGTCCTTCCCCGGGAGGAAGAGCAGCTCCGTCTTGCCAAGGTTCAGCTTGAGGTGGTGATCAGTCATCCATACTGATATGTCTGCCAGACATGCAGAGATGCGATTCGCCACCTGGTTATCAGAAGGGGGAAAGGAGAAGATTAGTTGTGCATCGTCAGCGTAGCAATGATAGGAGAGGCCATGTGAGGATATGACAGAGCCAAGTGACTTGGTGTATAGCGAGAATAGGAGAGGGCCTAGCAGGGGCGGTGTGTTCAATAGGGCGATATGGGCGACGCACTGCCAAACGGGAAAAGGAAGGGATTTTTTTTCTAATCAATTATATCACGGCAACAGTAGTTATCAGTGTTGTAATCTAGACGTGTCTGGTCTGATCTGCCACTAAATGTCCAATCAGGCTAAAGTCATGCTTCAAATGGCCACCCCCCCTTTTTGGGCGATTTCAGTCAGGTTGAAAATCGCCCAGAAGTCTGTCATAGACTCCCATGTAAAATCTATTTTTTTCAATACAATCTCTATGGGTGTCTGAGGGCTTGCACTTACGCGCTTTCGTCATACGTAACGTAACCATGAACGTAACTAAGAAAAGACCGGGTAGCAGCCTCAATCAATTCACTACTACTGTAAAAATGGCTAGCCTTCAGTGCAACTCGATTGTGTCTTTGAAAGAAGTTCCTTTTTGTCGGCGAACAAATCAAGATAAATTGGCAACGAAACAATTAGGACCTCCCAGACCAAATTTAATAATTCAACAGGTTTCTACTAAAGGCGGAAAGTCCTACACCCGAGGATTTTCCAAAAATTGGTACTAACGAAAAAAGAACATTGCCACTCAACTGGATGAGGGATACAGGCTAGCTGTCCGCCGCCACAACGATGAGGTTAGTGTTGATAATCACAAGTTTACTGGAGAACTGAGACCAAGTAGAGACTTTGGACAGGGTGGATATGGTATAATAAAGGCAGTTTATTCAGAGGTAAAGATATCTGGAATCGCGTGCACGGACCCGTTCGTCAAACTCTTAGGGAGCTATACATTAAGCCCCATTACTTACCATATCAGATAAGAGAAATTGCTGCAGCTACATATATTTTACATCCTGGCCCTACATAGTTCACTATTTGCATCACTTACCAAAATATTACATGTGGTCATATATGCTTGGAAAGTGGAGATGCCATAGAACGTCAAAAAAGTAAACATTGCTGGAGACACATTGCCGTTTTGGAGAAGACATCGCGTTTGCTAGCGAAGAGATTTGTTGTGGCAAATGAACTTGGGCTGGGAATTGCCAGGAACCTCACGATAAGATATATGCATTGCGAATCTCATGATTCTATACGTATTGCGATTCGATACTGTGATTTTATTGCGCACCATATGTCTGTTGCAGAGGGATCAGAAAGCCATGAGAACGAGTTTTGATCAGTCATGGAAATAAAAGTGCTGAAAACAAATTGGCTCCCAATGTGAAAAGATTGAGAACAAGCTATGAAGGAACAATAATGGTGTTTTGGTGCAGGTACAGCCAACTAGCGCTAAAATATTGCGATATTGTCAATACAGTATATCGTAAAGTATCACTATGTAACTCGATTTCTTTCACCCCAATCCCTCAAATTAACGGTAAATAACTGAATTGTTTGCCCCACATTTAGCTAAGATGATTAGCTAGCCAGCTAAAATGTTTTATTTAGTTAGCAGTCGCATCTACAATAGTTTACTGTCAATAACATGTCTCCAAAAATGACGTGGTGTCTCCAATTGTGTTGACATTTGACAATTGCGATGCGCATCCATGAGTATCCACTTTCTGTAGCTCAGCTGGTAGAGCACGGCGCTTGTAACGCCAAGGTAGTGGGTTCGATCCCCGGGACCACCCATACACAAAAATGTATGCACGCATGACTGTAAGTCGCTTTGGATAAAAGCGTCTGCTAAATGGCATATTATTATTATTATTATTATTATTATTATCTGAAGAGAGCCCCGAAACATTGTGTGCAGACATTTTATGCAATAAATGAAGTAGGTTGAATCTAGTAGTTCTGATCTTCTGATTGGTCCTGATGAGTTGGGCGAGGTCCCCTCCAGGCTACTGTCACTGTTGCATTGGCTCTGAGTCGGGTTCTCTGTCTTCAAATGTTCAGCCTAAGAGAGGGGATTTTTGTGTGTGTGTGTGTGTGTGTGTGTGTTTAACAGTGATGATGTGTGTGTGTGTGTGTGTGTGTGTGTGTGTGTGTGTGTGTGTGTGTGTTTAACAGTGATGATGTGTGTGTGTGTGTGTTTGTGTGTGTGTGTGTGTGTGTCCTCAGAGCAAGAACTCGTGAGTTGGAAGAACTGAGAGGCCTATGGCGTGGGTGTTGTCCTTGGCTGACAAGATAGGACCCTTTTGTCCATTGTTATTGGATAGGAACAGAACTTATAACCAGCTCCTGACCTAAATAGATCTTAGCACAACATTTTACTCAACATATCATATTCCATATTCACTATAACAAATATATTTACTACGACATTAGCAAGAACCGCCACATCCTCAGCCGGCTAATCCAGTGTGTGAAGTTTTGCGGAGTGTTTGAGTTAGCTTTGCGAGGCAAAGATGAAACTGAGGGCTCCACCAACCCTGGTAAGCCAACACTTTTGAGATCAGTCAATAAATGCTTCTGGTATTGACTTATATGCTGCCCCTGTCTTCATGTTGTTGCTGGACATATCTTTTTTAAAATGTGTGTAGGTCACCTAAATCATCAGAAAAATTGCCCCCCCTGAGAATTTTTTCAGGAGCCGCCACTGGGGCCTAGAACTGAGTGGGGGACACCAGTGGTGAGAGCACGTGGTGCGGAGACAGCTTCTCGCCACGCCACTTGGTAGGAGCGACCGGTCAGGTAGGACGCAATCCAAGAGTGAGCCGCGCCGGAGATGCCCAGCTCGGAGAGGGTGGAGAGGAGGATCTGATGGTTCACAGTATCAAAGGCAGCAGACAGGTCTAGAAGGACAAGAGCAGAGGAGAGAGAGTTAGCTTTAGCTGTGCGGAGAGCCTCCGTGACACAGAGAAGAGCAGTCTCAGTTGAATGACCAGTCCTGAAACCTGACTGGTTAGGATCAAGAAGGTCATTCTGAGAGAGATAGCAAGAGAGTTGGCTAAAGACGGCACGCTCAATAGTTTAATCTCATCAGAGATGGCTCTCCTTCCTTCTCTTCTTTTCCCTCATCCTCTTATTCCTCTTCCTCCTCCTCTTCCTCTTCGTCTTTGAATTTGTCCTCGTTGTTGTCCCCTGCCTCTCCCTCCTACTCCTCTTGCTCTCTGTCCATTGTTGGCATCCATTGTTCAAAACAGGTCATCTGACCTTTGACCTATTTATAGGCCTATACAACAGGAAAGCAGTGATTGGTTAGTGATCAGTTAAGCAATTAGTGTTTGCACATGTGAGGAGTGTGTGTGTGACCTGGTGAATAAGTGTAGCATTTTGATTGGTTATGTTTGGAAAAGGAAAGCAAGTCACTTCCTGTTAGATTTTTGTGTTTTAGGTAGAGAATTGTGTGTAGTGTTTAAAAAAAAGTGTTTTATGCAATGGACAACTGAGTCAAAGGCTGAGAAATAGCTTATGGTTTTGGAGATTTGGTGTGTAGTTTTGCACTTTGAGTGAGAGGTTTCAAAAATTGTGTGACATGAAAATATTTTGTGTGTAAGCAGTTGGAAAAAACTGTAACACCTATAGGATTTAGTTCTATATTAACACCTATATGATTTAGTTATATATTAACACTTATAGGCTTTAGTTCTATATTAACACCTATAGGCTTTAGTTCTATATTAACACCTATAGGATTTAGTTCTATATTAACACCTATAGGATTTAGTTATATATTAACATCTATGGGATTTAGTTCTACATTAACACCTATAGGATTTAGTTCTATATTAACATCTATGGGATTTAGTTCTACATTAACACCTATAGGATTTAGTTCTATATTAACACCTATAGGATTTAGTTCTATATTAACATCTATGGGATTTAGTTCTACATTAACACCTATAGGATTTAGTTCTACATTAACACCTATAGGCTTTAGTTCTATATTAACACCTATAGGATTTAGTTCTACATTAACACCTATAGGATTTAGTTCATATTAACACCTATAGACTTTAGTTCAGTGGGCTGACACAAATCTGACACAGTGTAGACCTGGTTCAATAGTAAGCTATACACCTGTATCCATATTGTCTAATTTACGCAACACAACGTTACATATGAAGAGTTTAATTCCAAAATGTTCTACATCCATTTTCTGACATTTTGGTAAATTAGCTTTTATTTTTAAAATAAATTATTAAACAGATTGGTGTGTTTTCACTTTCTAATCATGGCATGGGGTTGTTCAATGATAGCCGTGTATTTGTTTAAAATCTATCACTTCATGGTTTCATTTCAGAGAGACAAATAATAATGTTTATTTGCAAAATGCTATATATTAGCTTCACACCCAGAGAAATAAGTAGCTACATTTTTAATAAAGAACTGTACAAATGATACATTTGTGACATCAATATTTTATTTTTTTATTTTTTATGATTCAATACAGTAATATGAGATCTGTATGTAAAACATGTACATTTGATTTTTTTTGTAATTTAGCAGATGCTCTTAAGAAAGCTAGGTGAGACAACCACATATCACTGTCAAATATACACGATATGAACATTCCCTTCCAGCTAAACAATGGATATATAGCATTTTTGTAACAACAAAAAAAACTTTTCATACTCATCTAAAATCTATGAATAAAAAATCTGAGAACAGTAATATTTTACACACACATGAAGATACCCATAAACAATCCTTTCTGATGAAAAAACACAAATGCTATGGGGATATAGCGTTTTGGAAATAAACTCTTCATACATAGTCCAAGTTCTATAGTTCAGGTTAAATCACTTTCATTACACTCTTTATAATGTGCTTTATACATGCTCATACATTTGAAGAAAGTGAAGAAACAGGTGAAATGTGTGGTTTCTCTGCATGCCTAATTGAGGCCTAATTGAATGCATTATAATTGCAGAGGTCAAGCTAGTCTATGTCCTATATACATGCATTCGGAAAGTATTCAGACCCCTTGACTTTTTCCACATTTTGTGACGTTACAGCCTTATTCTAAAATATATATATTTTTAAACAATTCCTCATCAGTCTACACACAATACCCCATGATGACAAAGCGAAAACAGGTTTTTAGATTTTTTTGGCACCTTTATTCAAATAAAAAAAACGGAAATACCTTACTTACATAAGTATTCAGACCCTTTGCTATGAGACTCGAAATTGAGCTCAGGTGCACTCTGTTTCCATTGATCATCCTTGAGATGTTTTTACAACTTAAATGGAGTCCACCTGTTGTAAATTCAATTGATTGGACATGATTTGGAAAGGCACACACCGGTCTATATAAGGTCCCACAGTTGACAGTGCATGTCAGAGCAAAAACCAAGCCATGAGGTCGAAGGAATTGTCCGTAGAGCTCCGAAACAGGATTGTGTCGAGGCACAGATCTGGGGAAGGGTACCAAAACATTTCTGCAGCATTGAAGGTCCGCAAGAACACAGTGGCTTCCATCATTCTTAAATGGAAGAAGTTTGGAACCACCAAGAGTCTTCCTAGAGCTGGCCGCCCGGCCAAACTGAGCAATTGGGGGAGAAGGGCCTTGGTCAGGGAGGTGACCAAGAACCCGATGGTCACTCTGACAGAGCTCCAGAATTCCTCTGTGGAGATGGGAGAACCTTCCAGAAGGACAACCATCTCTGCAGCACTCCACCAATCAGGCCTTTATGGTAGAGTGGCCAGACGGAAGCCACTCCTCAGTAAAAGGCACATGACAGTCTGTCTGGACTAAAGGACTCAGACCATGAGAAACAAGATTATCTGGTCTAATGAAACAAGGGTTGAACTCTTTGGCCTGAATGCCAAGCGTCACGTCTGGAGGAAACCTGGCACCATCCCTACGGTGAAGCATGGTAGTGGCAGCATCATGCTGTGGGGATGTTTTTCAGTGGCAGGGACTGGAAGACTAGTCAGGATCGAGGGAAAGATGAACGGAGCAAAGTACAGAGAGATCCTTGATGAAAACCTATTCCAGAGCGCTCAGGACCTCAGACTGGGGCGAAGGTCTTTGTCCTTCCAACAGGACAACAACCCTAAGCACACAGCCAAGACAATGCAGGAGTGGCTTCGGGACAAGTCTCTGATTGTCCTTGAGTGGCCCAGCCGGAGCCCGTACTTGAACCCGATCTAACATTTCTGGAGAGACCTGAAAATAGCTGTGCAGCGATGCTCCCCATCCAACCTGACAGACCTTGAGAGGATCTGCAGAGAAGAATGGGACAAACTCCCCAAATACAGGTGTGCCAAGCTTGTAGCATCATACCCAAGAAGACTCGAGGCTGTAATCACTGCCAAAGGTGCTTCAACAAAGTACTGAGTAAAGGGTCTGAATACTTATGTAAATGTCATATTTCCGTTTTTTATTTGTAATACATTTGCAAAAAAATTCTAAAAACCTGTTTTTGCTTTGTCATTATGGGGTATTGTGTGTAGATTGATGAGAGAGAAAAACAACAATGTAATCCCTTTTAGAATACGGCTGGAATGTAACAAAATGCGGAAAAAGTCAAGGGGTCTGTATACCGTTCCTCATTGAAAAAAACAGCAACTAAAGAAAGGCTTTCATATCCATGACATGAGAAGAGCAGTTTCCCCTGGCATGGTGGATTCAAATTGCTCTTTGATGCTCTGTTTATGAAAATCATGAGGTTTAGGCTACAGCAAACAATTTCAAATAATTGCCTATTTTTCTGTTAGACTTCAAACATCGCTGGAGAAATGCAGTCAGTCTTGCGTGGGTAGTTTGTGGTTGGAAAGGGATTGAGCGCCCTTCGGCGACATATAGGTAATGGGGAACAAAGAGTGAATGTGAAAGGCTTTCACAGGAATGGTACAGCAGGCGTTTACCCCCCTTTGCACACAACCGCTTAACCCAGTAGTTCCCAACCAGGGGTACTAGGACACAGGGGGTACTTGAGAAGAATCATGAGACCATAGGCCTACTGGTAAAATGCACATGAGGGGGTACTTCAGTGGTACTCTGGGCAGAGCAAAATTCAGTGGGTGGTACAGTAACCGGAAAAGGCTTAAGGTGTCTAATTCAGTGCCATGGAGAGCGCAGTGGTACATGACGTGGAGAGCGTCATCCTGCATCTTTATCCCTCAGAAACTCGAGTCAAACGGGACAACAAAATCCTTTTTGTCAGAGTGTACCTTCAATAAGTTTTG
This sequence comes from Coregonus lavaretus, assembly GCF_964263955.1. Classification (NCBI taxonomy): domain Eukaryota; kingdom Metazoa; phylum Chordata; class Actinopteri; order Salmoniformes; family Salmonidae; genus Coregonus; species Coregonus lavaretus. The sequence continues at coordinate 4,468,109 of NC_139990.1, read as the reverse complement.
TGTTTTCAATTCAATGAGCAGACATTTTAATGCAGTGCCCACCAAAGTCAAAGTCACAATTAGGTTGCCCATACTGTATGAGGGAATGAGGGAATAATCGTCTTGAAGATGCTAGGTGGCAGTGTTTATTTAACAAGGCTTTAATAACCCCATTACCTGCTGCTGATCGGTCCATAACATGCATTGGTTTGTGTCTCTGACACTTTCGTGGCATTCGACATTCTCTTCTGCTCTCATATTTTAGATAATTTATGAGTTTACAAACCGGCATTGACGGCGCTTCTGTAAAGGAATCCATCGATTGCCTATCTTGTAATTCAACATATTCAATATAAACCATTTTGAAATGTACTGTATATGCTATGTTTATATAGCCTACATAATATACAGTAAGCAATAATTTTTGCCATAGGCTACCATAGTCATGGCAAATTATTTTAAGTTCATGCAGACGCACAGGAGGTTGGTGGCACCTTAACTGGGAGGACGGGCTCTTGGTAATGTCTGGAGCTGAATGAGTGGAATGGTATCAAATACATCAAACACATGGTTTCCAGGTGTTTGATACCATTCCATTTGCTCCTTTCCAGCCATTATTATGAGCCGTCCTCCCCTCAGCAGACTCCTGTGATACAGAGGCTATGTTTTCATGCATGCAACCTGGACTAAGGAGTAGACGTAACATAGTACAAGTAAATCCGGGACACTCCAATGAGTATGATACGCTACGTTTTGTATGGTATGTATTAATTTGTGGATGTCCATCATCCATTTCGTATGATATATTACCAATTACAATTTGTATGATGCGTTACAAGTTGCAATTCGTACAATATCTTACGAATTGCAATTCGTACAATATGTTACGAATTTGCAAAACGTATGATATGTTGCAAATTCCAATTTGTTGTTGCTAACGTTAGCTAGGTGGCTAGGTGGCTAACGATAACATTAGTTAGGTGGCTAATGTTATCTAGGCTAGGTGTTAGAGGTTAAGGTTAGGATTAGGAATTAGGGTAAAATGTTAAGGTTAAGGTTAGCTAACATGCTAAGTAGTTGCAAAGTAGTGAGTAACTGCAAAGTTGCTAATTAGTTAAAATGCTAAAGTTGTCCGTGATGAAATTCGAACACGCACCCTTTGGGTTGCTAGACGTTTGCGTTATACGCCTACCCATCCACACCGACCAACCACCCTACTTCTTTGCCTTAAGTAACTTTCAGTCTTATATACAGTGGGGGAAAAAAGTATTTAGTCAGCCACCAATTGTGCAAGTTCTCCCACTTAAAAAGATGAGAGAGGCCTGTAATTTTCATCATAGGTACACGTCAACTATGACAGACAAAATGAGGAAAAAAAATCCTGAAAATCACATTGTAGGATTTTTTATGAATTTATTTGCAAATTATGGTGGAAAATAAGTATTTGGTCAATAACAAAAGTTTCTCAATACTTTGTTATATACCCTTTGTTGGCAATGACACAGGTCAAACGTTTTCTGTAAGTCTTCACAAGGTTTTCACACACTGTTGCTGGTATTTTGGCCCATTCCTCCATGCAGATCTCCTCTAGAGCAGTGATGTTTTGGGGCTGTCGCTGGGCAACACAGACTTTCAACTCCCTCCAAAGATTTTCTATGGGGTTGAGATCTGGAGACTGGCTAGGCCACTCCAGGACCTTGAAATGCTTCTTACGAAGCCACTCCTTCGTTGCCCGGGCGGTGTGTTTGGGATCATTGTCATGCTGAAAGACCCAGCCACGTTTCATCTTCAATGCCCTTGCTGATGGAAGGAGGTTTTCACTCAAAATCTCATGATACATGGCCCCATTCATTCTTTCCTTTACACAGATCAGTCGTCATGGTCCCTTTGCAGAAAAACAGCCCCAAAGCATGATTTTTCCACCCCCATGCTTCACAGTAGGTATGGTGTTCTTTGGATGCAACTCAGCATTCTTTGTCCTCCAAACACGACGAGTTGAGTTTTTACCAAAAAGTTCTATTTTGGTTTCATCTGACCATATGACATTCTCCCAATCCTCTTCTGAATCATCCAAATGCACTCTAGCAAACTTCAGACGGGCCTGGACATGTACTGGCTTAAGCAGGGGGACACGTCTGGCACTGCAGGATTTGAGTCCCTGGCGGCGTAGTGTGTTACTGATGGTAGGCTTTGTTACTTTGGTCCCAGCTCTCTGCAGGTCATTCACTAGGTCCCCCAGTGTGGTTCTGGGATTTTTGCTCACCATTCTTGTGATCATTTTGACCCCACGGGGTGAGATCTTGCGTGGAGCCCCAGATCGAGGGAGATTATCAGTGGTCTTGTATGTCTTCCATTTCCTAATAATTGCTCCCACAGTTGATTTCTTCAAACCAAGCTGCTTACCTATTGCAGATTCAGTCTTCCCAGCCTGGTGCAGGTCTACAATTTTGTTTGTTTCTGGTGTCCTTTGACAGCTCTTTGGTCTTGGCCATAGTGGAGTTTGGAGTGTGACTGTTTGAGGTTGTGGACAGGTGACTTTTATACTGATAACAAGTTCAAACAGGTGCCATTAATACAGGTAACGAGTGGAGGACAGAGGAGCCTCTTAAAGAAGAAGTTACAGGTCTGTGAGAGCCAGAAATCTTGCTTGTTTGTAGGTGACCAAATACTTATTTCCCACCATAATTTGCAAATAAATTCATTAAAAATCCTACAATGTGATTTTCTGGATTTTTTTTCCTCAATTTGTCTGTCATAGTTGACGTGTACCTATGATGAAAATTACAGGCCTCTCTCATCTTTTTAAGTGGGAGAACTTGCACAATTGGTGGCTGACTAAATACTTTTTTCCCCCACTGTAACCATACCAAAGGTAACATATCATACTAATTTGAGTGTCCTGGATTTACGTTTATTATGTTGTGCGTACTCTATGAGACCAGGGTGGTTTTAAGATGTAGGCTAGCCCATTGAGCCACATACAATATATATACAAAATTATGTGGACACCCCTTCAAATTAGTGGATTTGGCTATTTCAGCTACACCCATTGCAGACAGGTGTATAAAATTTAGCACTCAGCCATGCAATCTCCATAGACAAACATTGGCAGTAGAATGGCCTTACTGAAGAGCTCAGTAACTTTCAACGTGGCACCGTCATAGGATGCCACCTTTCCAGCAAGTCAGTTCGTAAAATTTCTGCATAAGTGCTGTTATTGTGAAGTGGAAACGTCTAAGAGCAACAACGGCTCAGCCGTGAAGTGGTAGGCCACACAAGCTCACAGAACAGAACTGCCAAGTGCTGAAGCTCGTAAAAAATCGCCTGTCCTCAGTTGCAAAACTCACTACAGAGTTCCAAACTGCCTCTGGAAGCAACTTCAGCACGATAACTGTTTGTCGGGAGCTTCATGAAATGGGTTTCCATGGCTGAGCAGCCGCACACAAGCCTAAGATCACCATGCGCAATGCCAAATGTCGGCTGGAGTGGTGTAAAGCTTGCCGACATTGGACTCTGGAGCAGTAGGAACGCATCTTTTGGAGTGATGAATCACTCTTCACCATCTGGCAGTCCGACGGACGAATCTGGGTTTGGAGGATGCCAGGAGAACGCTACCAGCCCGAATACATAGCGCCAACTGTAAAGTTTAGTGGGAGGAGGAATAATGGTCTGGGGCTGTTTTTCATGGTTCGGGGTAGGCCCCTTAGTTCCAGTGAAGGGAAATCTTAACGCTACAGCATACAATGACATTCTAGATGATTCTGTGCTTCCAACTTTGTGGCAACAGTTTGGGGAAGGCCCTTTCCTGTTTAAGCATGACAATGCCCCCGTGCACAAAGCGAGGTCCATACAGAAATGGTTTGTCGAGATTGGTGTAGAAGAACTTGACTGGCCTGCACAGAGCCCTGACCTCAACTCCATCGAACACCTTTGGGATGAATTGGAACGCCGACTGCGAGCCAGGCCTAATCGCCCAACATCAGTGCCAGACCTCACTAATTGCAGCAAAGGGGGAACCAACTCCATATTAATGCTCATGTTTTTGGAATGAGATGTTCGATGAGCAGGTGTCCACATACTTTTGGTCATGTAGTGAATCAGGCTACACTCTTGTATGTTTGAAACCCTGTCTCTCTGCTAAACACGAACGCCCATTAAATCACCTTTGCCTGTCAGGCAGCTGATGCTTACACAAGAGCTTGCACCATCCATTCCCTCCTCTGAGTCCCCCTCCCTCCCTCCCTCCCTCCTCTGAGTCCCCCTCCCTCCCTCCCTTTCTCTCTCTATCTCGCTGTCTTTCTTTTTCCACATCTCTTTCGCTGCTCCCACTCGTGCGCGCTCTGAGCAGCAGCAGACAGCGCTAAATAAGTGAAGCCTTTTTCAGAAGCAATCAGGCAGCCGCAGCCTCAGCGTCGTCGGCAGCTAGCACACACACTCTGGACGCGCTGCAATCAAGATTGCTTTGAATATTCTCTATTTAGGCTCTCTTAACCAGAACAATTTCCGTATTCTCTTCGATCTGAATAGGCTACATATTGTAGTGCGCTGGCACGGATGTTCTATTAGGCTTCTCTGCTGTCTCTTGGCTGGGGAAAATACTCGGGAGGTGAATTTGTATCCAACTGTCAACGAGAGTGGATGACTCTGGTCGACCTCTGTCATCTTGAAGTTGTCTTATTTGGGGTTTTTGAGCATCCTACGGACTGTGAATTGTGATGTTCTTGTGCCATTGTCGCGCTGGTTCCCCAGGTTGAAGATAGTGTTTGAGTTGGAGAGATTTTAACGCGGAGACCTTGTGCATCACGGAGACCAGGAGGAGAGAGAGAACCGTCAGCGCCAATAACACCTTCTGCAAGAGAACGGGTCTCAGTTTCTTCCATATATGGTGCAACACCAAAACTGGACACTCGGAATAAGCCTACAGAAAACCTGTCATCGATAATAAATCTGTTTTAAATTCGTTGTGATAGGCTACAATCGGGTTCAGGTTGCTCGCTGCGGTTGAACCCCCTACCTAGGCTACGGTTGCTGTTTCACTGTTTGGACCATTTTAATATACACTACTATATTTCCCTCTCGGGTGGATTGTTTGACCACCTCGAAAGACCCCGAATTTGCGATGCCTGAGCAGTGAGACCTCGGTGGGATCTGATTTGGTCGTCCTGCACGCCACGGTAGCATGGCCCCGTCCCGAAGGCACTGCGGATGGGAGATGACGCCTCTGTCGGGATGCCTGCTCCTGTCCATCTTGGCGTTTCAACCTGCGCTAGCCAAGGTCTGCAATGACTATTCGAGGCACGGTCAGGACAACAGCTGGTTCTCGGGGGATGATGAGAAGTTGCCCATCATGGTGCTCATGCCGATGAACGAGTCGGCGCTGATGAGCAGCATTAGTCAGGGCATCGAGCCCGCAGTCCAACTGGCCATCCAGCACATACGAGAGTCACAGAATTACAAGTTTTCACTCATCACTAAAATCTACGACACCGAGGTAAACTCATTCATCAACTCTGCCCCATGTCCTTGGTAGCATAGGCTACATGTGCTTTCGCTTTGGGTTGGGGGGGGGGGGGTGTTTGTTCGTGTGTGTGTGTGGGGGTGTGAGGGGGTGTAGGCGACACAGCCCGGCAGGCAGCGCTCACAGGCAGCGCTTCCATTTGGAAATAGTTGGTAGGCCTACATCATCTGCGCATTGTTCCACAACTTGTTTTTATTTTCGTATAATCCCTGGAGATAGTCCGCTGTTGCGTTATTTTACGCCTGCAACGTTAGGCTACTGTTGCATTAACACAGGAGCATACACTATCGGATGTTGTCATTACATTTTGTTGTCATTAAATGTTGACACATTTTGTCATCATCAATTCATGAGCAAAAGGAACATTTCAGGTTAATTTGCGGTGGTTGGAGTAGGTGTCGCGCACGTGCAACAAGCTCGTGATCAAATCAAAACAATATTCCATACCTGGCGTCTTCACAACGCCAGTCATAATGAACGACAGTCATTATGGTCGTCACTAGTTAACTTAGCCACAAAGTCATAAACTCTGCATATTTCTATCTTCTTAAAATGTGTTTTTAAACCTAACCCTAATCTTAACTCTAACCGTAACCACACTGCTAACCTTATGCATAACCCTAACCTTAAATTAAGACTAAAACACCCATTTTTGTTTTCATGAATTTTTACAATAGGCTATAGCCAATTTTGACGTTGTGGCTGTGGTAACTAGCGGAACGATATAAGTAGTACTTTCAGGTATTTCTCCTTAAGTACTTTACACCACTGGGCACAGGAGCCTATCAAGATTGATTTAGCTGATGGTTAAATTTGAAATAAATATTATGGCTTTAATAACTGAACAAGGTAGGTTAACATAAAACAGCTTGAACCAGTATCTGTGCGGTAGGGACTTCTCTAACGCCCAGAAAGCTCCAATTCAAACACCCATTCACCAGCTCTGCAAACATTATAATATCAAAATACGTTCGTTGATCACCAAATATGGAGTTTCACTGAGCAACTATCTTCATTTACTCCCGTTATGGCCAGTATATAGAAAGTTCTAAATAAAAACGTACAAGCAACCGAAAAAACAATGCCTCTTCGGCACCTCCAATGTATTGAGCTGTTTAAATGGGATTTCCACCGCCATTTCTCACATAATTAATATTGTACGAATTGCAATTCATAACATATCATACTAAATGAAGTGTCTCGGATTTATGTACAGAATAATACGAAATGCTCTGGGACCAGGTTGGGTGCACGGGCATGGCCTAGCAGCCATTGATTGAGGAGGCGAGAGAGGTGATATCGAGGATATGATATAAAAATCACGTTACCTTGTCAACGTAGAAGCAGGTTGAAGGTCAGAGTCCAAAACTGCGGTGTTCACTCGAGCTGATTTAATTGATGAGGTTTGAGGTGAATGGTCTCAGGTATCTTCATTGAGGAAACACGTTTGCAAAACGATCGATGTGACTGATTCCGTTGTGAATTAAGCAGTTAAAATTACCCAGGTGTTAATTGATCTGTTTCAACTGATTTGTCAGGCTGCATTCTATAGCTGCCAGCATTTAGGTAGTTATTGCACTATTTATTTATTGACTTATAAGACCCATCTCGGTGATAAGCACTCTAGTCAGGTTGAAAAGTGGAGGAATGCTGTCACAGAACACAAAAAATTGGTTGCGTCCTTACTCCAAAATTACACCCTGTTCACTATGAAGCGAACTGCTTTTTCAAATGCATAAAGGCACAGGTGTTTCCTTGCTGCTGTGAAAAAAGTTAAAACAACAGTATAATCTGTCTGACAGCAGCAGGACAGTGATAAGTGGTCACGAATGGCATACAGCATGCAAGTCCTAGAATCCACTCTTCCCATAGGATTAAATATACTACTGACATATTTCCCCTGGGTGAAATATGAGCTGAAACGAGAGGTCAGTTGATCGGTCAGTTGGACATCCATCCTGGGGATGGATGAATTAAGTAATGAATGAATGAATGGATGGATGGATGGATGGATGATTGATGAGTTTAATCCTATAATGGCCAAAGTGCCCATTGAGTTCAAATGGTAACATTTTTGTATTCAGAATGTACTAATCAAGATATAAGAATTTCATATATTTCTCAGGAAATATATCTAAGTAAGCAATATTGTCATGGAGGAGTGATTAACAGACATTTCAGACATTTCCTATGAGTGAAAAACAAGACAAGGGAAGCATGTGTATTGGTGTTATTAACAGCTGTCAGGATGAAGATTCTTGCCAAGGACAGCCATTTACAAGCAGTTGGAAGCCTTTTATTTCTCACAAATCCTGCCACCGCATGATATTCAACAGGGGGGAAAAAAGACTGCTCAAAAGTGCAAATTACTATCCATGGTCTAAATAGTAATTATATATATTTTTTAGAATGAACACATAGAAAATAGAAAAACAAGGGAGCATCAGCATGACTGAATAAACAGTATATCTAGTGTACTTGAATGCATGCAAGTATCTCTGTTATTGATTTTATGACTGTCTTAATTCTATTAATCATGGATGGACACCTGTTAGGACGGTGGACACAGTTTAATGGTTATAATTCTTCCAAGAAGATGACACCGCTGGCCTTGACAGCTTTGACACAATAGCTTTAGACTCAGCAGAGTGGTGAAGGGAAGGGTGTGTTATGGAATACCATACGTTACAGGTTCATAATTACGTCATCTTTTCTCTCCCTCTTTCTCTCTGTCTCTCACACACAGATACTTGCATGCATGTGCGTGCATAAACTCTCTCTCTCTCTCTCTCTCTCTCTCTCTCTCTCTCTCTCTCTCTCTCTCTCTCTCTCTCTCTCTCTCTCTCTCTCTCTCTCTCTCTCTCTCTCTCTCTCTCTCTCTCTCTCTCTCTCTCTCTCTCTCTCTCTCTCTCTCTCTCTCTCTCTCTCTCTCTCTCTCTCTCTCTCTCTCTCTCTCTCTCTCTCTCTCTCTCTCTCTCTCTCTCTCTCTCTCTCTGTTTTATGCACACAGCAGAAGCAGTAGTACCAGGAGGGTGGTGTGGTGTGGTGTGGCGTGGTGTGGCGTGGCTTGGCGTGGTGTGGTGTGGCGTGGCGTGGTGTGGTGTGGCTTGGCGTGGCGTGGCGTGGCTTGGCTTGGCTTGGCGTGGCGTGGCGTGGCGTGGCGTGGCTTGGCGTGGCGTGGTGTGGCGTGGCGTGGCTTGGCGTGGCGTGGTGTGGCGTGATGTGGTATGGTGTGGTGTGCGTGTAGCCCCGTGTATGTGTGGCCCCGTGTAGCTCAGTTGGTAGAGCATGGCTCTTGCAATGCCAGGGTTGTGGGTTCGATTCCCACGGGGGGCCAGTCTAAAAAAAATTATGCACTAACTGTAAGTCGCTCTGGATAAGAGCGTCTGCTAAATTACTCAAATGTAAAATGTGTGCTACTGGGGATGGATGGGGAACTACACTGCAAGCAGTTGGGATCAGATGGCCATTGGGGATGGAGGAGAAGTGTGAACTTGGGGATATGGAGATCATGTCCAAACTCCCCTAACACCTCTGAGGTAAATGGAGTATAGCTAAGAGGTGCTGTCTGGCCTGTGGTTCAAAGTGTTAGCTGAGAGAATGAGGATGTAGTCAGTGGATTGAGGGTTTTCTGGTCTGATCTGATCTGCTCTGCAGTTGGCAGGACCTCTGTGTGCTGAGCAGCCATCTTCTAGTAGGAACACAGAGGCTGAGTCCCAAATGGCTCCCTTTTTGTGCACTACCTTTGACCAAAGGTCTAAAGTAGTGCACTATATAGAGAATAGGGTGCCATTTAGAACATATATATATATACTGTGGTTCAGACATGGAGTGGTAGAGTCAGACAACATGGTAATGCTGCTAGTTCATTGTCACAGGGACCATCATCAGACCCCTGGGTAAAAACTCACTATAGCGACAGAGGCAGGTAGAGCTGCTATCTGCTGTTGTCTGTCTCGATGCACCATGCATAACTGAGTATCCATGTACATACTTAAATTTATATGTATTCAACGTAACATAAGCATAACTCAGTCTATGTACATACAGTGGCTTGCGAAAGTACTCACCCCCCTTGGCATTTTTCCTATTTTGTTGCCTCACAACCTGGCATTAAAATAGATTTTTGGGGGGGTTTGTATCATTTGATTTACACAACATGCCTACCACTTTGAAGATGCAAAATAATTGTTTTTGTGAAACAAACAAGAAATAAGACAAAAAAACAGAAAACTTTAGCATGCATAACTATTCACCCCCCAAAGTCAATACTTTGTAGAGCCACCTTTGGCAGCAATTACAGCTGCAAGTCTCTTGGGGTATGTCTCTATAAGCTTGGCACATCTAGCCACTGGGATTTTTGACCATTCCTCAAGGCAAAACTGCTCCAGCTCCTTCAAGTTGGAAGGGTTCCGCTGGTGTACAGCAATCTTTAAGTCATACCACAGATTCTCAATTGGATTGAGGTCTGGGTTTTGACTAGGCCATTCCAAGACATTTAAATGTTTCCCCTTAAACCACTCAAGTGTTGCTTTAGCAGTATGCTTAGGGTCATTGTCCTGCTGAAAGGTGAACCTCCATCCCAGTCTCAAATCTCTGGAAGACTGAAACAGGTTTCCCTCAATAATTTCCCTGTATTTAGCGCCATCCATCATTCCTTCAATTCTGACCAGTTTCCCAGTCCCTGCCGATGAAAAACATCCAGTTTCCCAGTCCCTGCCGATGAAAAACATCCCCACAGCATGATGCTGCCACCACCATGCTTTACTGTGGGGATGGTGTTCTCGGGGTGATGAGACGTGTTGAGTTTGCGCCAGACATAGCGTTTTCCTTGATGGCCAAAAAGCTCAATTTTAGTCTCATCTGACCAGAGTACCTTATTCCATATGTTTGGGGGGTCTCCCACATGCCTTTTGGCGAACACCAAACATGTTAGCTTATTTTTTTCTTTAAGCAATGGCTTTTTTCTGGCCACTCTTCTGTAAAGCCCAGCTCTGTGGAGTGTACGGTTTAAAGTGGTCCTGTGGACAGATACTCCAATCTCCGCTGTGGAGCTTTGCAGCTCCTTCAGGGTTATTTTTGGTCTCTTTGTTGCCTCTCTGATTAACGCCCTCCTTGCCTGGTCCGTGAGTTTTGGTGGGCGGCCCTCTCTTGGCAGGTTTGTTGTGGTGCCATATTATTTCCATTTTTGAATAATGGAAATGGTGCTCTGTGGGATGTTCAAAGTTTCTGATATTTTTTTATAACCCAACCCTGATCTGTACTTACCACAACTTTGTCCCTGACCTGTTTGGAGAGCTCCTTGGTCTTCATGGTGCCGCTTGCTTGGTGGTGCCCCTTGCTTAGTGGTGTTGCAGATTCTGGGGCCTTTCAGAACAGGTGTATATATACTGAGATCATGTGACAGATCATGTGACACTTTGATTGCACACAGGTGGACTTTATTTAACTAATTATGTGACTTCTGAAGGTAATTGGTTGCACCAGATCTTATTTAGGGGCTTCATAGCAAAGGGGGTGAATACATATGCACGCACCACTTTTTAGTGATTTATGTTTTATAATTTTTTTAACAAATTATTTTTTTCATTTCACTTCACCAATTTTGACTATTTTGTGTATGTCCATTACATTAAATCCAAATAAAAATACATTTAAATTACAGGTTGTAATGCAACAAAATAGGAAAAACGCCAAGAGGGATGAATACTTTTGCAAGGCACTGTACACTATATACTGTATACAAAAGTATGTGGACACGACATCAAAATAGTCGTTTCGGTTATTTCAGCCACACCCGTTGCTGACAGGTGTATAAAACCGAGCACACAGCCATGCAATCTCCATAGACAAACATTGGCAGTAGAATGGCCTTACTGAAGAGCTCAGTGACTTTCAATGTTTACATGTTAGCCAGGATACCTCTTAGGGAAATTGGATTAATATGTGCATCTCGTCTTACACGGCAAACCCATACAGCATTGTTTTCTCCTGCGGTGTGAATGATCGCTATTGATTTGAAATCTATACCTTCTGGATTGGAACTGCGGGGTGAATGTGGGGTGACTTGCCGGTGGGTTGTATTACTCAGGGTTAGAGGCTGGGGCTAACATAAGGAGATGATGAAACAGGAGTGAGACTTCACAGATGGGGAGACACACGGAATCTAAATCCATTCATTAGCCCCCCTCAGGAGGAATAAGAGGAGATGTGGCCTGAGTCCCAAATGTCTCCCTATTCCCTACATAGTGCACTACTTTTGACTAAGGTTCTGGTCAACAGTAATGCATTATGTCAATCATTATGTAGGGAATAGGGTGACATTTGGGATGCAACCCGTGATTTATACATCTCACTCCTCTCCCTCTTACAGAGATTCAACCCCTTGTGTTGTCATTCATGGGGGATGTAGCTCAGTTGGTAGAGTGTAGTTGGTCCCCTGTAGCTCAGTTGGTAGAGTGTAGTTGGTCCCCTGTAGCTCAGTTGGTAGAGTGTAGTTGGTCCCCTGTAGCTCAGTTGGTAGAGTGTAGTTGGTCCCCTGTAGCTCAGTTGGTAGAGTGTAGTTGGTCCCCTGTAGCTCAGTTGGTAGAGTGTAGTTGGTCCCCTGTAGCTCAGTTGGTAGAGCATGACGTTTGCAACGCCAGAGTTGTGGGTTCGTTTCCCACGGGGGGCCAGTATGAAAGAAAATGAATGCACTCACTAACTGTAAGTCGCTCTGGATAAGAGCGTCTGCTAAATGACTAAAATGTAAATGTAAAGGATTAACATAGGAGAATAAGGGGTTATTTCATCTTGAATGCCTGCGCAACAAGCCAGCTGTTGTGTGTTGTTGCTCATTATAAGCCCCCAGTCTGGGATAGAAAAACTACTGTATCAATGTACTATACTGTAAGTATCTCTTATCTGTTCTGTTGTGTCTCTAGTATTTCTAGAATAGAGGAATTAAAGAGATGCAGTTGTTTAAATACCCGATCAATGTTACCACAAAGACATTTAGCTAGATTTGATCCTGCTTGTGTAAACCAGTTATTCATGTGTTTATTTTTAGTAAGAGGCCATTGTAGTCATGAGATACCATTGGCCTCATATAACCATGTACAGCAACATGACCGGTGTTTGAAAGATAATCCACAGTCCAGCTATAGGCTGGCCCTGTGCTTCTGAGAGGAACTAATGCTGCGTGATGTCACAGTTCCACACACTTTGCAGGAGCCCCCATGGTGCAACAGTATGTGGCCTTGATATGTTTGACATATATATGCTTTGGGGTCTCTTTTTGTCACAATAAGTAATAATTTTCCATTTCTAGGATAGGCCTATTGGGTTTAATTCAAATTTAATTTTACCCCCTTTTTTGATCGTCTCATAGCTGCAACTCCCCAATGGGCTCAGGAGGCAAAGGTCAAGTCACGTGTTCTCCGAAACATGACCCGCCAAACCACACTTGTTAACCCCCGCCTACTTAACCCGGAAGCCAGCCACACCAATGTGTTGGAGGAAACACTGCTTCACTGCTCAACTGGCAACCAAAGTCAGCCTGCAGGCGCCCGGACCGCCACAAGAGCACGATGAGCCAAGTAAAGCCCCCCCTGTCCAAACCCTCCCCTAACCCGGACGACGCTGGGACAATTGTGCGCCACCCTATGGGACTCCCGATCACGGCCGGTTGTGATACAGCCCGGGATCGAACCCGGGTCTGTAGTGACGCCTCTAGCACTGCGATGCAGTGCCTTAGACCGCTGCGCCGCTCGGGGGGCACTACACAGCGCATTTGTTACAGAGAATGCATTTGAAAGTTCTTAACAAATAAAATAAAAGCTGAGAAATATTTATATTTTTACTTTATGTTTTCTAAATTAGGCGACAATTAAAATAGTAAAAGAATAATAACATAGCAGTGGACATGACTATTGCATTCAAATAAATACAATATATAGAAATTGATCAAATAAATAAAATAGGTAGTAAAAGCTTAAGATTTTTCTTTAAAATGTTGACAGTTTCTGAGGCCCTCAGTATAGTAGTGGCACTTCGAACCACTCTGAGGTATCTAGGAATCTAGGAAAAAGTTTATATTTTTGCTCTATCACATTTTGTGCCTGCATTGGAACAGTCACACTTTCACACTTTTCTAAAATCATCATAAGAATCCAGAATGATTTGTTAGGCAGGATAGAGAATCTTCGATGGTTCGATTTTGTACAGTTTGCCAGCACATCTAACACTCTCTCTTGTCTGAAACGATTTAAACCTCCAAATTCAAACCGGCTCTCTCCGACGCTCTTCACGGAAGGGGTCTCACATGTACATGCACATGCCATATATCATTTAAACATCTCTCGTCCATTATACGCTGTAGCCTTGACCCCTGAGAGGTCAACTCTTGTCATGAGAGAGGAAGGTAAATAGGAAGAGATACTGGGGAGAAACCGCTGTGATTTGTGACGATTTGTGCTTTCTTAGCAAAGATGTACTATGATGCTGAGGCTGGCACTGTCTATGTCTCAAATGGCACTCTATTCCCTACATAGTGCACTAGGGTGATTCCACGCCAGGACAGCCCGAAAATACAATCTCAGGTTGTTCTGGCAATTCTCACATAGAAACTTCATTGGGAGGAAGGATGTTTAACATGCTTTTTACATTTGTATCATTTTTTATTTTCTTATCATGATGAAAGTGGCCATTTTAGGATCAGTACTCCAACCCTGAGATTCTTTATGAATACAGGTTCTGTAGGAGAACTCAACCAGTAATAAGAGACAACCTATTCAATAGGAGGAAATTAGCATCCTTTCAATTCTTTTTCTGTATGAGAACTGCTGGGGCAATTCCATTTACTGATGTTAGAATCAGCAGCTTTCAATTGTATTTCCTCAATGAGGAATTCCGACTATTAAATCAAATGGTGCAGTACCAAGTCCAACACTTGATTATTATTTATAAGTAGTGTATTAGTAATCTATTACCAGTCTTTGTGTGGGGAAAACAATCCACTTTAACCAATGGTCAATTAATAGGTTACACACATTTACATTTTAGTCATTTAGCAGACGCTCTAATCCAGAATGACTTACAGTTAGTGAGTGCATGCATAAAAATAAAAATAAAAATCATACTGGCCCCCCGTGGGAATCGAACCCACAACCCTGGCGTTGCAAGTGCCATGCTCTACCAACTGAGCTACAGGGGGTCCACAGAATGCCATAATAGGCATTTCATTGGCTAATTAATATGGAGGATAAAAGTACTAAATATAAATAAATGAATATATAAATGAATAAATAATTAAATTACACATACTCAGAATGACATTTTAAAATAAATAAATGAATACATAATTAAATATAATATAATATGTTTACATGATTCAAGAATAAGTGCTGCATTATTACGAAATATTTTTTCATAATGTCACTTTGTTTTTAACCAATTGTATTTCCCAATGGCTTTTTTCATTAGAACATTTATCATTTCATAATGGCACCTTCTGAATTTGATGGCCTTTTTCAATAGAACATTTATCATTTCATAATTGCACCTTCTGAATTTCATGGCCTTTTTCATTAGAACATTTATAATTTCATAATGGCACCTTCTGAATTTCATGGCCTTTTTCATTTCATGGCCACTCGTTCCAAGAGATATGTAAATCAATGCCATTGGTTCAAAGTAGGCCATTGGTTCAAAGCTCTGATATATTGTTGAACAGAGTAGGGCAACACGAGATAGCCTGCCGTTGCACAATCGACTTCAGCGATATCTTTGATTTTAGCCACAATGTTTTTAAAATTATTATACAGTTGAAGTCAGAAGTTTACATACACTTAGGTTCGCGTCATTAAAACTCATTTTTTCAACCACTCCACAAATTTCTTGTTAACAAACTATAGTGTTGGCAAGTCGGTTAGGACATCTACTTTGTGCATGACACAAGTAATCTTTCCAACAATTGTTTACAGACAGATTATTTCACTTATAATTCACTGTATCACAATTCCAGTGGGACAGAAGTTTACATACACTAAGTTGACTGTGCCTTTAAACAGTTTGGAAAATTCCAGAAAATGATGTCATGGCTTTAGAAGCTTCTGATAGGCTAATTGACATCATTTGAGTCAATTGGAGGTGTACCTGTGGATGTACACTGCTCAAATAAATAAAGGGAACACTTAAACAACACATCCTAGATCTGAATGAATGAAATAATCTTATTAAATACTTTTTTCTTTACATAGTTGAATGTGCTGACAACAAAATCACACAAAAATGATCAATGGAAATCAAATTTATCAACCCATGGAGGTCTGGATTTGGAGTCACCCTCAAAATTAAAAAGTGGAAAACCACACTACAGGCTGATCCAACTTTGATGTAATGTCCTTAAAACAAGTCAAAATGAGGCTCAGTAGTGTGTGTGGCCTCCACATGCCTGTATGACCTCCCTACAATGCCTGGGCATGCTCCTGATGAGGTGACGGATGGTCTCCTGAGGGATCTCCTCCCAGACCTGGACTAAAGCATCCGCCAACTGCTGGACAGTCTGTGGTGCAATGTGGCGTTGGTGGATGGAGCGAGACATGATGTCCCAGATGTGCTCAATTGGATTCAGGTCTGGGGAATGGGCGGTCCATAGCATCAATGCCTTCCTCTTGCAGGAACTACTGACACACTCCAGCCACATGAGGTCTAGCATTGTCTTGCATTAGGAGGAACCCAGGGCCAACCGCACCAGCATATGGTCTCACAAGGGGTCTGAGGATCTCATCTCGGTACCTAATGGCAGTCAGGCTACCTCTGGCGAGCACATGGAGGGCTGTGCGGCCCCCCAAAGAAATGCTACCCCACACCATGACTGACCCACCGCCAAACCGGTCATGCTGGAGGATGTTGCAGGCAGCAGAACGTTCTCCACGGCGTCTCCAGACTCTGTCACGTCTGTCACGTGCTCAGTGTGAACCTGCTTTCATCTGTGAAGAGCACAGGGCGCCAGTGGCGAATTTGCCAATCTTGGTGTTCTCTGGCAAATGCCAAACGTCCTGCACGGTGTTGGGCTGTAAGCACAACCCCCACCTGTGGACGTCGGGCCCTCATACCACCCTCATGGTGTCTGTTTCTGACCGTTTGAGCAGATACATGCACATTTGTGGCCTGCTGGAGGTAATTTTGCAGGGCTCTGGCAGTGCTCCCCCTGCTCCTCCTTGCACAAAGGAGGAGGTAGCGGTCCTGCTGCTGGGTTGTTGCCCTCCTACGGCCTCCTCCACGTCTCCTGATGTACTGGCCTGTCTCCTGGTAGCGCCTCCATGCTCTGGACACTACGCTGACAGACACAGCAAACCTTCTTGCCACAGCTCGCATTGATGTGCCATCCTGGATGAGCTGCACTAACTGAGCCACTTGTGTGGGTTGTAGACTCCGTCTCATGCTACCACTAGAGTGAAAGCACCACCAGCATTCAAAAGTGACCAAAACATCAGCCAGGAAGCATAGGAACTGAGAAGTGGTCTGTGGTCACCACCTGCAGAACTACTTCTTTCTTGGGGGTGTCTTGCTAATTGCCTATAATTTCCACCTGTTGTCTATTCTATTTGCACAACAGCATGTGAAATGTATTGTCAATCAGTGTTGCTTCCTAAGTGGACAGTTTGATTTCACAGAAGTGTGATTGACTTGGAGTTACATTGTGTTGTTTAAGTATTCCCTTTATTTTTTTGAGCAGTGTATATCAAGGCCTACCTTCAAACTCAGTGCCTCTTTGCTTGACATCATGGGAAAATCAAAAGAAATCAGCCAAGACCTCAGAAAAAAATGTGTAGACCTCCACAAGTCTGGTTCATCCTTGGGAGCAATTTCCAAACGCCTGAAGGTACCACATTCATCTGTACAAACAATAGTACGCAAGTATAAACACCATGGGACCACGCAGCCGTCATACTGCTCAGGAAGGAGACGCGTTCTGTCTCCTAGAGATGAACGTACTTTGGTGCGAAAAGTGCAAATCAATCCCAGAACAACAGCAAAGGACCTTGTGAAGATGCTGGAGGAAACAGGTACAAAATTATCTATATCCACAGTAAAACAAGTCCTATATCGACATAACCTGAAAGGCCGCTCAGCAAGGAAGAAGCCACTTTTTTTTTTTCACACAAAGATCGTACTTTTGTGAGAAATGTCCTCTGGTCTGATGAAACAAAAATAGAACTGTTTGGCCATAATGACCATCGTTATGTTTGGAGGAAAAAGGGGGTGGCTTGCAAGCCGAAGAACACCATCCCAACCGTGAAGCACGGGGTGGCAGCATCATGCTGTGGGGTGCTTTCCTGCATAAGGGACTGGTGCACTTCACAAAATAGATGGCATCATGAGGAAGGAAAATTATGTGGATATATTGAAGCAACATCTCAAGACATCAGTCAGGAAGTTAAAGCTTGGTCGCAAAAGGGTCTTCCAAATGGACAATGACCCCAAGCATACTTCCAAAGTTGTGGCAAAATGGTTTAAGGACAACAAAGTCAAGGTATTGGAGAGGCCATCACAAAGCCCTGACCTCAATCCTATAGAAAATGTGTGGGCAGAACTGAAAAAGCGTGTGCGAGCAAGGAGGCCTACAAACCTGACTCAGTTACACCAGCTCTGTCAGGACGAATGGGCCAAAATTCACCCAACTTATTGTGGGAAGCTTGTGGAAGGCTACCCAAAACGTTTGACCCATGTTAAACAATTTACAGGCAACGCTACCAAATACTAATTGAGTGTATGTAAACTTCTGACCCACTGGGAATGTGATGAAATAAATAAAAGCTTAAATAAATCATTCTCTCTACTATTATTCTGACATTTCACATTCTTAAAATAAAGTGGTGATCCTAACTGACCTAAGACAGGGCATTTTTACTATGATTAAATGTCAGGAATTTTGAAAAACTGAGTTTAAATGTATTTGGCTAAGGTGTATGTAAACTTCCGACTTCAATTGTATATATATATATATATATATATATATATATCTGATTTTTTTACAGTTACAGAGTTTAATGGCTGTGATAGGAGAAAACTGAGGATGGATCAACAACATTGTAGTTACTCCACAATACTAACCTAAATGACAGAGTGAAAAGAAGGAAACATGTACAGAATACAAATATTCCAAAACATGATTCTTGTTTGCGATAAGGCACTAAAGTAAAACTGCAAAAGATGTGGCAAAGAAATGAACTTTATGTCCTGAATAGAATGGGGCAAATCCAACACAACACATCACTGAGTACCACTCTTCATATTTTCAAGCATGGTGATGACTGCACCATGTTATGGGTATGTCATCGGCAAGGACTAGGGAGTTTTTTTTTAGGATAAAAAGAAACGGAATAGAGCTAAGCACAGGCAAAATCCTAGAGGAAAACCTGGTTCAGTCTGCTTTCTAAAAGACACTAGGAGACAAATTCACCTTTCAGCAGGACAATTACCTAAAACAAAAGGCCACTACTTTTGCCTTGCAATCTTGTTCAAGGGCTTTGAACCAATGACCTACTTGACCTTGCCCACTTGCATTGATTGACATATTGCGATTATGGAAAGAGTTGCCATGAAAGGAAGAAGGCCATGAAATTTAGAAATACATCATGTGATAAGGTGCCATTATGAAATTATAAATGTTCTAATGAAAAAAGCCCTTGGGAAATACAATGTACTATTATACAATTAAATATGATAACATTATTTTGAAAATTGACATTATGAAAAAGTATATTTGTATATTTCATTATGTATTTATTATTTGTTCATT